>NC_139582.1:2741892-2856892 GCF_946808225.1 Silurus aristotelis | reverse complement strand
GGGTGTGCGAGTGAGGACAGAACACGTACCGACAGCCTAGAAACGCGTGGTTGGCCCAAACCTTAGACAGAGAAAGGAGCCTGTCCAAACTGGGAGTTGTGACCCCTGGTTGGATTGTAGGAAAGACCTCCATATTGCGCAGAACGAACTCTCGCCTGGCGCTCCAGTGCTTATTCGTCTCGGAGAGCTCTCTTAACGATTCCACCCAGTGCGCCAGGTGAGGGTTCTGCTGAAGGTACTCAGAAACGACATCCTGTCCACTCTCCTCTGCCATCACTGCAATAAAACAGAACAATCAATAACATGATAGGGCTGAATTTGAATTTAATTCATTTTTTGTTTGATCTTTAATCAAGGTAAGATGTTGATCCAATCTGATACACTGTCGTTGCACCGACGGCAGAATAATTAAAAGTCGATATAATCCGACCACAAGATTGGCGTGCCGGATTGACGTGTGTTGAAGGAACGTATTGTAGAAATAGCGTCTAACATCATGGAGACGGATGGCTATTCACCTCAGGATGACCTTGTGCCAAAGGAAGGTAGCAACGTTTCCTCTGTGGTTTGGAAGCGGTTCGGATTTCAGAGGCCATTTATTTTTTTTTTTACTTCACTCCATTTCACTTAGAAAAAAAATCTCACTTTTTTTACTCGATTACATTTTGCTAAATCAGTCGTTCCTTTTTTAGTGGACAAAAATGTAAATTGTCAAACAAGCAGCAAGCCATCAATCAGTGTGGAGCGCACGGTCTGTTTTGAACTTGTTTTGATTGCAATCTACTGATCACCAACATACAGTTCATCATCAGTTCAACAGAACATTTAGAAAGAAAGAAATGATGAAGAAACTCCAGACTCATTATTTACATACGTTTTTTGAACTAGTTGAAAAGTGTTTTGGGCTCATGATCATGATAATAGAAATCAATCAGTGTTTGAGTCATTAATATCATTCTATTAATAGATCCGTGTGCTGAGAGTCACATTTGAGTCTTTTCACATAAACTGAGTTGATTAAGTGAAGAGTCCAGTGATAAATATGATAATAGGAACATTGCAAACGTAATAAATCATAGTACTTAGGAGTCTTAAGCAGTTTAAAGGAAACGTTTGAAGGCAAAAACGTTTGCACTTTTACTCAAATGAAAGTTTAAAGGGACACTTTTACTGAAGTCATATTTTACAGGGTGGATCTCCACCACAAGTGAAACAGATCCACCTAAAAACGCAATGATCAGAGTCAGTAGCGGTATCATTTTCTTATGCCAAGAACAGATCATGCAAAAATATTTTGCTGGAGAATTTGTTTTACATTTATTAAAACCAAAAATACAATGTTCCTTAACCAGATGATTTTTCTAATTACTAATAAAGAGAATGCTACTTGTTGTTGTTGTTTTTAGTTTACTAGTTTCACATCTTAAAAAAAATGGAGAAACAACAAAAAAAACCTCAAAAAAAATTTGTTTTGCTATATCGCCCAGCCCTAACATGAGATACTCATTTGATTTTACACGATATGCCAAAAGTTCTGGGACACCCATATGTGCTTCTTCTCCACATCTACAGAGGAGCACAACTGTATAGAACGTCTTTGGTAGCATGAAAACTCCTCAACTAGGAGACCCAAACCCGTTCCAGCATAAAAATGCTCCTGTGCACAAATCCAGATCCGTGAAGATGTGCTTCACATGGTCTTGGAAGTGTGTGGAAGATCTCCTCAGACCTTAACTCTACTGAAGAATACATTGGAACGCTGAAAGCTCCACAGGCCTCCTCATCATACCTACATCAGTACCTGACAGTACCTTGATCCCACAACAAACACGCTTTGTGCTATTTTTATTTTATTTTACGATAGATCAAATCGATATTTTTTATTTATGACCATAAATAATAAAATATATCGATCCTAATGATCTCTGCAAATACTATTATCGAGAGCCACGTGCAGGATTCGAGCAGAATTAGCAGCTATTCGTCCGCCTCGTGTTATTAAAATAAACTAATACTTTTATTACGATTACAAAAAAAGAGAAAAAGAGAGAGAGAGAGAGAGAGAGAGAGAGAGAGAGAGAGAGAGAGAGAAAAAAAAACTGACCGTCAAACGGTCCCTTTTTTTTACCAATTTCTACATAACCAAGTAGGGCTCGACAGGCAGCACTTGCTACAATATCAACAATAATACGGGGAGAACGCCACTTCCGCATACGTCATTAAAGTGCGCCTGGGAGGCTGGTGCGCTGGACGTGATCAGAATGCGACGCGCGTTTGGCGGTGTTTATGATAGACAGCGGGTAGGGTTTGAATGGATATCGCGTTGTTGGGAGGTTTGTTAGAATAAACACTTATGTAACAATGATCCACGAACTTCTTCTTGCTTTAAGCGGGTATCCAGGAACCATAATTACCTGGAATAAACGAAATGGTTTGCAGGTAATTATCGTTAGGTGTCATTTTATAACCGCATCTTCACCCATGCTGTGGATACTTCCTTACTTTATAGTAGTAAACAATCTATTTTTTTTTGCAATATTTAAGAATAATATATCGATTATTATTGTAACAGGTATGCATGGCGCATTATAACTAGTTATAACATGTATACGTGGTGTATTTGTAATTAAAAGCAGTTGTTTACAGTCTCATTACTGCAAAGAGCTCAATATTTCCAGCATAGAGAAGTTGAATCACTGTGTCTTCCTTGTTGCAGGTCTCCCAAGATCTCCCCTTTCTCCATCCCAGTGAAACCAGTGTCCTGAACCGGTTGTGTAAAATGGGCACAGATTATGTGCGTTTTACAGAGTTTATAGAGCAACACACGGGACATGTTCACCAACAAGTAGGAGCAATTTTATTATCGAAATATCCTTTTTCTCCATAACATACTGTTAAAAATCTGTGTTGGACGAAGTCGACAAACATGTACTTGAGTTAAAGTAGAGATACAGTAGGTAAAATATGACTCCGGTAAAAGTGCTTCCTTTCAACATTCACTTGAGTAAAAAAACAAACAAAATATTTGCATTCAATGTACTTAAGTATTCAAAGTACTACGTTTAAACTCCATTTAAACTCAGTTGTTGTGAAAAGACTCTGTTACTCTTAGCACATTAATAGGATGATATTAATGAGTCAAACAGATTGATTTCTATGAAAATTATGATGAGACCCTAAACTTTCTTTTAAACTACTTCCTGAAAATAAGACCACGAGTGTTGTGGTTCAAAAAAGTAAAAAACGGAGCGTAGGCTCTACCCTGATTGGTGGTTTGCTGCCTGTTTGAACAGTTAAGTTTTTTTTTATCCGCTCATAAATAAAAAAGAACGACAGATTTTGCTCAATTTAGTTGAATATATATGACTTTAAAATGTAGTGAAGTTAAAAAACACTTCAGTTAAGTAAATATACACAAAAAAAGCTACTTAGGTACAGTAATTAATTACGTTTACTTTGTTACTGTCTACCAATTCTGTCAAGTTGTTTTATAAGTTAGCAGTATATAAGTATATCTGGGCTGGATTGAGTGGGTTAATCAAGCCAGGATGGACCTGAACTCCACATTCTATATCTGATTGCTGCTTTAATTGTTTAAAATAACATCTTAAGCCTTTTCTCTGCCTGTGGTGTCTAATTTGTCGTTTCCAGGAGCACCACATAAGCCAGCCGAGCCAAAGTGGATTACACGGGATATACTTGAGGGCTTTCTGTACCGGCCTACACTCCATATTACAGCCTTACCGCCAAGCACTACTAGATCTCGAACAAGAGGTCTGATCCGATTGGAAACAAAGAAAATATAAATTACTGTTTAAATATCATTCCTTTTTAATATCACATCAAAGAATAAATGTAATCCATTGAAATGTTTTTGTTTTGTTTTCTTTTGAAGTTTCTCAGTGATCCGCATCTCTCGATTTCCCATGTGAACTACAAGCTGGAACAGGTGAGTTATAGCTAACACGTTTCATTCGATCCCCTTTACTTCTCAACTTAAATAAGATAACATTCCTCCCCGTTCTGTGCTCTTTCCCCCTAATCAGTTTCAGTTACTTTTCCCCTCTGTGATGGTTGTCATGGAGACCATCAAATCTCAAAAGGTAGGTCAAGGTGGCTTTGTGTTTTCTACACACATACGCGAGTAATCGCAAGGGTATGTGAAACATGTGACACTTTTCCTTTCTGATCAGATCCATGGCTGTCAGATCCTGGAGACTGTTTATAAGCACAGCTGTGGAGGACTTCCGCCTGTTCGGATGGCCTTGGATAAGTGAGTGTTGTACAAAATCCACACGTCCTATACTTATGATTTCAAGCGATAGTGGATTTTACCAATAGAGATATCAAGGTTGGATCGCATTGCTGATAACCAATTAATAAACCAATAGTTTTTGAAATGGACAATGGATAAAAAAGCAAACAAATTTAACACTTTGTAAAATAGTACTGAATTTTATTAAATTAAAATATATTAAAACAGTACTGAATCATGAAAATGTGTAAAATAAATGTAAATATATTAATTATAATAATAAGTAATGACGACGCTAACAAGTGAGACATGCATTCAAATTGAAACAAAAAAGTAAAACAAATAATTAAAAACAGTTACATTCAAAAAGGAATTTAAGACACTACAAATAAACAGCATGTGGTGTCAGTGATTCACCTCTAGAGGCCGCTCTCGTTCTGCTTAATGACAGCAGAACTTCTTAGCCGCTCCAGCAACCCAGAAAAACTATCGGTACGGATTATTGTCAATAGATTCGGCAATCAAATATCGGTGCAGAATAATCGACAAAACTGATGAATTGGTCGACCTCTGGTTGAGGGATAAGGTCCTTGCTCAAGGGTCCAGCAGTGGTGCCATGACCTGATCAGAAGGCCAACGTCTTATGAAAGATCTATAAGCAAGCACTTCATAGAGCTACACATACTGTAGATCATGTCTATCAAGTCCAATGTAGAGCAATTGTATTGTCAAAATGTTCCAACTTGGGATCTACAGAGCCCCTTTTCTCAATATAATACTGAGATCAAACATCTGCATTTTGACCACTACCTCGTTTTGAAGTCACAGTTTGGGTCAATTTCTCTACAGTTTGGGGGAAGAAATGTAAAACAAAATAATTCTTTTGTTAACGTAATTTTTTATTATTATTAAGATTTGTGCACATGAACAGTTTAACATATTAATAAATAATTATATTTTATACAAAGAAAATAAATGAAAAAATAAAATAGAATAAATCAAATGAATGCAATTTTTTTTTTTTTTTTTTAATTATACTGATTAAATTTAATACTCAATTAAACTGTCAAAATTAAATTCAATACTTTATATTTGTTTGACCTCATTAGGGTAATACAGATGTGTATATAAGTGTGTGTGTGTGTGTTTTACATTTATTTAAATTTCGAATGCGTGTACCGTTACACCCCACTTTATACTGATCTGAATCTAAAAATATTTTTTGCTGGTGCAGGATTCTTGCAGTGTGCCACGGAGTGATGTATAAGCAGCTGGCTGCATGGATGCTGCACGGCTTGCTCCTGGACCAGAGCGAGGAGTTCTTTGTGAGGCAGGGCCCCAGCGCCGGAGGAGCCGCAGCGGCACAGGAAGAAGAGGAGGAGGATCTCGGCATCGGGGGGCTGAGCGGGAAACAACTTCGCGAGCTGCAGGACTGGGTGAGAAATCGCCCTGCTTTGCTTCATAGGATATATAACTGTAGGTCTGTACCTCCGTGATGATGTGATTAACGATGTAATGTATGTTTCTGGAGGAACAAGAAATACAGACTGGAATAGCAAAGTGAAATTGTGTGATTTGAAATTGTGTGACATGACCCTAACTTTTTTCCGTGGATTAATCTTGAGCCTTTCCAAATCATTTTGCCGAAGACATTATAAATGTTGGCTGTTCTGAGCTTTTCAGATGTTCTTTCTCCTTCAGAGGCTGATCGAAGAGGAGAACATGCTCGCCCCATCTCTTCAGCAGTTCTCCCTGCGTGTCGAGATGCTTCCCTCCTACATTCCGGTCCGGGTGGCTGAAAAAATCCTCTTTGTCGGAGAATCGGTTCAAATGTTTGAGAACCACAATCATAGTCCCTCCAGAGCTGGTAGGACCACAGCAAATCAGACATGATGGTTCTGTATTGTTTATGTAGGCTTACTGAACTTCTAATCTTCCTAATGCAGGTTCCATACTGAAACACCAAGAGGACACGTTTGCTGCAGAGCTCCACAGACTCAAACAGCAGTCGCTTTTCAGCCTGGTGGACTTTGAGAATGTAATCGATGGGATTCGGAGCACAGTCGCTGAGGTTGGTTATGGGCCTGTGGGGTTTTTTTTGCTCTTGATGCTCCTGATCATTCACAGTAACTGTCATTTAATGGGTCCAGAAATAATCCAACATAATATTTAGGAAGCCAAAAGTCAAGTTCAAGTCAGTTTGAAAGGTGGAGCCTGTTTTTCATACATCTCTGACTACATCTGAGATTAAACGACATGTCCAAGATCCTCTAATCATGATATCTATCTGTCTGTGATTGATAGATAGATAGATAGATAGATAGATAGATAGATAGATAGATAGATAGATAGATAGATAGATAGATAGATAGATAGATAGATAGATAGATAGAAAGATAGAAAGAAAGAAAGAAACATGTAGATAGTCAGACAGACAGACAGACAGACAGACAGACAGACAGACCTAGATCATGGAGAGACTTTTTGTATCATCTCCGTTTATAAAGCCATGATCTAATCCTGTTTACACTAAATAATCCTGCTCCTGAGCAATATTTGCAACTCCATGATGAACTTTGAAGAAACAAAAACAAACAAAAAAAATCCCAGATCAAGTGAGGACATGTCAGTAGGCCATGTGGGTTCCTTGGAGTCAGAGTTACTATTTAGTATTTATATTTATTTATTTTATTTTTTTTTCTTTCTTATAGCATCTTTGGACTTTGATGGTGGAAGAATCTGATCTTTTGGGACAACTTAAGGTAAACAGGAGGAGGATATGATACTGATGATGATGATGATGATGATGATGATGATGCAGCTGTATCATCTTGATCTAATAATAAAAAATAACTAATACACTATAATGAAAAAATTGCTGATACCCAGATACTACATTAATAGTTTTTAGAAAGCATGTATGAGTATTGCTGTGTGTGTGTGTGTCTGTGTGTGTCTGTGTGTGTGTGTGTCTGTGTGTGTCTGTGTGTGTCTGTGTGTGTCTGTGTGAGTGAAATATTTGTATATTGTGATAATCTTCGTCATATGAAAGTGTCTTTATTTCCCCTCGTAGATCATAAAGGATTTTTATTTATTGGGACGTGGTGAACTCTATCAAGTCTTCATAGACCTCGCCCAGCACATGCTTAAAACCCCTCCATCAGCTGTGACAGAACACGGTGTGTGTCTGAGTGTGTAATATGAGCTAACTAGCACCTCTTATAAACTCTGCCAGAGTAACTGTACTTTTAATCAATGTCCAGATCATCCAAGAAAAAAATGTAGAAATCATCACTGCTGCCGTTTGCAAATTTTTCAGACGTGAACGTGGCCTTTCAGCAAGCCGCTCACAAAGTCCTGCTTGACGACGACAACCTGTTACCTCTCCTGCATCTCACGGTTGACTATCAAGGAAAAGACAACAAAGGTACTAATCTAACTATTATTGATGTGCCTGCTTATCTGCTATACGCACTGATGTGTGCTTAGAAGCAGCTCTTTTACACATCTGTAGCTTCAAAATGCACTACGGACAAAAGTATTGTGGACACCAGACTATAAGATTCGTACGAGGTGGTAACAAAGTTTCTAGACGAGCTCTGTTTACAAGAAAGTGCTTTATTTATCTACATTTATACACCATCACCTTTCAAAATAGTCCCCTTGCATAGCGCAACAGCGCCCCCACGTGGTAACGCACCAGAACAGCACCAGTTAGCGCCATTCGTTTTTTTGATGCCAACTCGCATTTTAATTTTTAACATCGCAGTCCACATTTAGTCCTGGAGATCTTTCACTCCACATCGTAATGCTGCCTATGCTAACCCTGTCTATAAAGAAACTACAAAGCTGATCAGCATGAAGTGTTAACATGTTATGCCTGCGTGTTTGCAGAGGCGCCTGGGACTAGAGAAGGCACCACACCTCCTCAGGATTCTTCTCCTCGAGAGCCTCCTGCAACAGGCTGGGCTGCACTGGGACTGGCCTACAAAGTGCAGTGGCCCCTGCACATTCTCTTTACACCTGCAGTGTTGGAGAAGTAAAGCATGCCTTTGAGTCACTATACTACTCTAAGCATGGAGACTCCTGTCAATATACTGAACCAGAATTGATATATATATATATATATACTGTATATGTACAGTGCTGTGAAAACCCATTTGTTTTGATCTGTAGGTTCTGATTGTATTCTCTTTTAGGTATAACGTGGTGTTCCGCTACCTGCTCAGCGTGCGCCGGGTGCAGTCGGAGCTGCAGCACTGCTGGGCCCTGCAGATGCAGCGCAAGCACTTAAAGTCCAACAAGACGGACGCGGTTAAATGGAGGCTGCGCAACCACATGGCCTTCCTGGTAGACAACCTGCAGTATTACCTGCAGGTACGAGCGCAACCCGAGTACGGTCATCGTTCCTTTTTTTTAATTGGAATTGATCATTTCTGTATTAAATTTGTCTCACTCAGGTGGACGTCTTGGAGTCACAGTTTTCACAGCTTTTGCAGCAGATCAACTCGACCAGGGATTTCGAGAGTATTCGTCTGGCTCATGACCATTTCCTTAGTAACCTCTTAGCCCAGTCGTTTATCCTTCTCAAGCCGGTAAGTCTGAGAAGCTCCTCGGATATATTATTACCCTCTTTAACATAAACTTCTTCAGCAGTTTGAGCTACAGGAGCTCGTCTGTTGGATCGGACCACACGGACCAGCCTTCGCTCCTCACGTGCATTAATGAGCCTCGTTCACCACTGTTCCTTCCTTGGAGCACTTTTCATAGATTCTGACCTCTGCAGACCAGAACATCACACAAGGGCTGCAGTTTTGGAGATGCTCTGACCCAGACGTCTAGACGTCACAATTTGGCCCTCGTCAAACTCAACACAAATTTTTACGCTCACCCATTTTTCCTGCTTTTAACATCAACTTTTTTGCCTAATAAATATTCCCACCCACTAACAGGTGCCATGATGAAGAGGCCATCAGTGTTCTTCACCACTCATAATTATATAATGTCAACGTTATGTCTGATCAGTGTATATATGCACGTTATATGGACAAAAGTTTGTGGACACCTGACCATCAGATTGATATGTGCATGAACATCCCAGACCACATTCTCAGTAAATTCTTAGTAAATTCAGATACTGATGTAGGTGAGGTGAGAAGGTCTGGGGTGCAGTCAGCGTTTACCTTCAATGTTTACTAGGATTTATACCTCTGTAGCAGATCATCTTCTTATACCCCCAGGATTGTGGCAATAGTTTAGGTAAGAACCACATATGGCTGGAAAAGTCGGGTGTCCCTATACTGTAGAAGTCTGGAATTGTTTCCCCCATTCACATGTTTTGCAATATCTGATTTCTGTAGGTGTTTCATTGTTTGAATGAGATTCTGGATCTTTGTCACAATTTCTGCTTGCTGGTAAGTCAGAACCTGGGGCCACTGGACGAGCGAGGAGCAGCTCAGTTGGACATTATGGTGAAGGTCAGTCGACTGTGTTAATAAATTTATATTGTAGCCAGAGCACATTTGTCCTCTTGAAAGGTTTTTCCGAACACAGGAAGGTTTCTAGAAATCTCTCGATCATTTATACCGGGTCGTACCAACCGGATCGGATCTCATATCAGCTTCTAATGACATTAAAACTACGAGTAAGTGTTTTTTTTTTTATTTTATTTTTTTTTTATAAATAAATCAACTTCATGGCTATTTTAAATAAATTGGCCAAAGTGTCAAAAAAAATGGAAGCGCAACTGTATCGCAAGCATCTCAGTGCGCATGTTCACGAACAAAAGTTTCTGGACACCCGACCATATCATTTATGTTCTTTCTGAACATCCCATTTGCTCTAATAAAAACCTCCACTCTTCTGGGAAGATGTTCGATCAGATTTTGGAGGGTGCTTTTGGAGATTTATTCTGCCACAAGCACCCTCCAAAATCTGATAGAACATCTTCCCAGAAGAGTGGAGGTTGGTCCCAATAGTTTTGTCCTTATAGTGTATACAGCGTACATGGAGGCAGAAGATAGTGAGAGATGCCCGATGGAGGCTTCGAGACAGGGGTTCAAATAGAAGAATGTGTCTGGGGAGCGTCTTGTGTTCGAAGCCTGCAAATACGGACTTATTAATATAAAATGAAACTGGTGACAAAAATCAGGAATTTTGATTTGGTCATGTGTTTTGGAAAAAAACAGGGTTTTAGCCGCCAGTCGTTCCTGCTGTTCAAGATCCTCTCCAGTGTGCGTAACCACCAAATCAATCCAGACCTGGCTCAGCTACTGCTGCGTCTCGACTACAACAAATACTACACCCAGTCAGGAGGAACGCTGGGGAGGTAGGTGTGGTGAAGGAGTTTATAGTCACATTGTTTGTTAATTACAGCAAAAGTAATAAGACTGGCATTTCTTTATTTCTTTTTTTTGTCTGGCAGTTTCGGGCTGTGAACAGAACCTGAGGACGAATTCTTACATCTCGACAGACGCTCAGATCGTGAGACGTAACGATATTTTACATCTGTATTCTGCCCGTGACGTTTCCCAGACCCGTTGCTGTGCTTGTAAATACCGCGACCCGAATAAAAAAAACAAATAAACCCCAAGGAAAAAAAAAAAAAAAGGAGACGCCATTTATTATGTCAAAAAACCGTTTAAAACTATATACACAGTAAAAGCAGGCATGTGCTAAAACAGCACAGGACGTGAAAGAAAAAAAAAACTTCTAAGAAGAGCGATCAGGACGATATTCCGGCTGGCTGTCGTAGGCCAGACGCTCGCCGCAGATCACACACTGAACCAGCCATTCCAGAGACACTGCAGGAGTGTTGGTGGATGTCACACCCTTGAGCAGCGCTGCAGGACACTGAGACGCAGACACCACCAGGTCGAATTCCTCAGCTGGAATATCTGGAAAGCAGACAAGTGTTGAAAGAGAAAAAATAAATAAATCTATTACGTGCATTGCACTGCAATAGTCCTAATACACACGTGAAGAGAAGAGCAGATCTTTTTAGACCTGGTTCTTTAAATTCTTTGTTGTTGTTTTTTTTTTTAGTCTTTAATTAATTTTGTTCCTTTGATCAGAAATAAAATGCCACGGTTTCAATAAGCAGATCCCCCAACAGGGGTACATACACCATATATATAACTGCATAGCGTCTATGGGAGTCACGTGACGAAAGAACGAACGAGACCCGAGAGATGAACTACTCAATACGTTTTCCTGTACAGAGATTTCTGCGATGCTTTGCTCATACAGTAAAAAAAAAATAAATCACTCGTGGAGACGACTCGTGCTTTTGAGACACATTAAAGAATCGTTTAAAATGAACGACTCATCACTGGTATACACTCTATGGGTAGAAGAATGGACCACACAGGCCAGCCTTCGCTCCACACGTGTATCAAATGAGCCTTGGCTGCCTGTGACCTTGTCTCCGGTTCACCACTGTTCATTTCTTGGAGCACTTTTAATAGATTCTGCCCACTGCACACCAGGAACATCCCACAAGAGCTGCAGGTTTGGAGATGCTCCGACCCAGTCGTCTAGACGTCACAATTTTCAAACTTGCTCAATTCCTGACGCCCATTTTTCCTGCTTTTAACACGTCAATTTTGAGGACAAAATGTTCCCTTTTTGTCTAATAATAAATCCACCCACTAACAGGTGCCATGATGAAGAGATGATCAGTGTTCTTTACGTCACCACACGTCATAATGTTATGCCTGACTGGTTTATAGTGAATGAGCGGTGGGATTTTGCAATTTTTGTTTAGTAGCACTGAGAAATATGCAGCGTCTGATTTAGAAACAAATGTGTGGAATAGTGATATGAAGCAGGCAGAACCTACCAGAAGAATTGTTGCTTAGTGTATGTTGCTGGACCTTTGTAGCTCCACACATAGTGAGTAAGGAGGTCCATAAATGTATACGATCCTCTGCCAGCAGCAGGACTTTCAACGCTTTGAAAGGGTTACAGCGTGCATGCCTGTGTGGGGAAAGAACGCACGGTTAAACTCCTGTTTTTGTATCTTAGAATCGTGCAGAACATTACCACTAATCTGCGTTTACACTACATCATCAAAAGTATTGGGACACCTGAGCATGTTTTTGGATTCCCTTCACTTCAACTAGGAGATCTGAACCTGTTTCATCATGACAAGTCAATGCAGATCTGCTTACAAGGGATGGAGTAGAAGATTTCCTGCTAAAGAGCTATAAATCCTATTGAACAATGAATGTGAACACTGCACCCCAGGGCTCCTCACCTCCATCAGTATCTGACGTTACTAACTGGCTGAATCGCACAAACAAACTCCGGAAAAGATTTTGGTCATTGCTACAACAATTATCTCATTCAAACAACTTGAGCAGTTAAGGGCCTTCTCAAGTGCCCCCCAGCAGTGGCAGCTTGGTGGTGGTGGGATCTAACCTCACGTCTTAACCACCTTCCTCTTAATTACCATTCTATGATCCGTGTCTCGGGTCCGACTCCGGCAGGAAGAAGGTAGTTCCTGTAGTTCATGAGCTTCTTCTCTTGACAGCAGTCCCGCACCCAGATCTGAGAGACGCAGGGAACCCCTCCCGCCACACACAGCAGGTACGTCTGCGTTCGGCAATGTTTATCCGCGATCAACAGGCTCTGGTAGGCTGCTTTACACTGAACACACAGGAACACACAAGAACCGTTTGTCTCGAGACGTTTCAAGTGCTTCAGAAATCATTCGGAATGCGATCGCGGTCTTACCTGTTCTTCATTAAATTCAGGCAGGATCATTCCTCCTCCAGCCTCTAACTGCCTCTCGGTGTACTGCTTGTTATACGGAGCTGTCGGCACGCATTCTAACGGAAAAACCAAACAGAGGAGTCGGACGTAAGGGTGTGCGATATTGACAAACTATTTTAGCAATAAAGATAATTCGGCGATATTTTTTGTCGAGTGTGTTCTTGTGCTCGTAGCTTCGGAACTACCTTGGACAGCAGACTCGTAAAATTTGTGATATTTTTCATATTTTGTGTGGTTCACAGCAGAACCATTTTTTAAATAAGTTTAAATCAGGGTTCCCACTCTTTCATTAGCAACAGATTCAAGAACTTTTTAAAGCACCATTTATTTTATATCAAATTCACACCCAAACATATATAGTGTCTGATGTTTTGATTGTGTGGGTTTCGTAAATTTAGACCATTTTGAGCGTTTTTTATTCTCCACCCAAAATCATTAGCGCTCTTTTGTTCCGTCAGCACAATTTTTTTTTACAAAACTATAAAACATTTATTTCAACTTTAATATAAGCACTTTCAAGAACCTATATTTGTTTACAAGTACTTTCCAGGCCTTTTATTCATGTGTCTGAAATTCAGGTACTTTCAAGAAACATGGGAACCGTTAAATGGGTTTTTTACCTTGTATAGGCATTTTTTTTAACCTTCATAAAGCCTTTTTTTTACATTTATTTAGAATAATTAGACATTTTGACCGTTACTAAGCGAATAAAATCGGTATCAACAAAATTCATTTTTGCAATGCAGAGGAAAGATGCTTTAAATGTGAAATTAAAAACACCAATAAGTCACCGTTAATTAAGTGAGTCAACGAATCAACCGTTTAAACGATTCAGTTCCATTACAGTGACTCACTCGCTCTCTGTTGCTGAGACACAAAAACAGGTGATGTGTCTATTAATATCCATTTCTTGTTGATTGGACTGTTGTATAAAATCAATATCGCATTTGAAATCGTGCTGATTTTTGGACTTCACTTTTCGTGTGATATTTATTAACTATATGAAATTATATAAAATGTACACAATTTCTGGCCCCATTCTCTTTATTTCGTAGCGTTTCTCTCGGCTGCACTGCTTCCAGTACGTGTCTGTGGATGTTAGATTTTTGGTCCAATCAGATTTCAGCCTCTATGTGCTGCCATGTCAATCTAATCTGCCCAGAGCCTTCAGAGTCAGTACTGCCTTTTTTTTTTTTACCATAGTCTCCTTAATAAACAGCTCTGTTTCTTTAACCAATCAGATTTCATATTCGCTCACAGGGCAGCTCGCTGGCCCAGAATAGCATCAGCATTTTTCCGTCCTCTGATTGGTTGGTCAGAGGGAAACTGTTACAGCCAAAATCGACTGGCAAAACACGTGTGTACACGTTAATACATCGGTTAGATTTTTTTACACCTACGGAGGAAGAGAAATTGATTTGGTCTTGGACATACTTAAAAATCCATTTTCCGGAAAAGCTAAACATCGTGAGGCCAACCCTGAAGCTAGCTAGCTTGTCTCAGCCCGGGAAAGGGTTTGATCACCACTTCCAGACCGGTGAATACGAGCGGTACCACTGGATTACAGCCTCTGGGGGGCGCTGCAAATTATGAGTCTGCATCCCTGGAGAGTAGGTTGTATTTTATTTACTTTTTTTTGTTTTTCTCATGTTGTTCTCAGACAAATATTAATTCTGAACTGCTCCAGATGATGAAGGTGCACAGTTGAGGTTGTATTGTAGAGGTTTGGAGTCTTAACTGAGTTTGTTGCTTTAGTAAAAAATGGTTTTCACCCTCCATGTGAAATTCCTCTCTCTCTAATGCCACATGGTGTTATATCGCGTTTTTGTACGATATTGATGGTTTCTATAGTCAGACGAAGCTTGAAATTATGCATCGAGCTGTGATGAGAAGCTATGAGAAGTTTTATTTTTTTACCTTCCTCTCCGTCGCTGGTAGTCTGGTTGGATTTCCCGTCTTTGTCAGAGGATGCAGTGAGCATGAAGACAAAGCCCATGAAGAGAGATGTGCTCTCGGGGAGAGGCCCGTGGGTCACCAGGACGTCGCCGGGGACCGAAGGCATCTCGGCTCCGCTTCCAGAGGTGTCGCATGGAGCCGGTCTCAAAGCTAAACCCACAATCATGTAGAACAGTAAAATACATGGTGTGATTATAAAGGACTGGTCATTTCCAGAGGAAAAACTATATGTAGATAATAAATAATGGAGATTTTTTCCAAAAACTTCAAATTTTATTAATTTTTTTTGGATAAATTCATGCCCAAATCTTCATAAAGTTCCTGTTATATGAGGAGGTGGCTGAATGGTTAAAACCCCGGGTTACCGAGCAGAAGGTCGGGGGTTTAAGCACTTCCACTGTCGGGCCCTTGAGCAGGGCCCTTAACCATCTCGACCCCAGGGACGCTGTATTAGTGCTGACCCTGAGCTCAGATATGTGAAAAAAGAATTGCATGACAAGTTAAAGCCTCTGTGTGTCATTTTTCCCCATAAAAGCTCAGTATTCTCAGTATTCAAGGCTCAAATTTCATCGATTAACACGGACAATATTATTCCATTTGATACCTTATACACAAAGACTTGAGCATGTATTTATGCTGCGTAAAAGACGCAAAAAATCAACGCGAAACTACTTTCAGAGCAAAAAAAAAAAAAAAACTTTTGCTGAGGCAATTTTTTAACACCGTACACCATATTTAGAGACGTTCATTTGCAGTGGAGAATAAACCATCACCGTGCGAGTACACACACACACACACACACACACCAAGTGCACCCAAAAAAACCACCTACATACCAATATCCATAAGAGAGCGCAGGATCTGTTGCTCGTTACATATCAAGGAAATCAAGAGATCTTGATTCGTGCTTGTAAACGGTTTAAAAATCACAAATTTATATCAGATAATAAGGATTTGTTCAAACACTAAAAAAAAAAAGCAGAGTATGTGCGTGTCTAAAATGTACAGAAAAAAGCAATTAAAACCTAATTCATCTTTTAAGAATGAGTTTAAAATGTCACACAATAAAATGAAGGTTCAAATGAAACAAATTCATGAATCCATTATTAAAAGCGTTAAAATAAAATTCAGCTCTAAATGGGTAAAAAAAAAAGTCCTCAGTTCGGGCCGTTCTGCGTTTCTGCACGTCATTATTCCCTGTCCGGACTGCACGCGGACACCGTACCCGATCTGGCCCCGCCCCCTCTGCGGCCTCTCTTCGCCGGGGTCCGATCTTCCTCCGTGGAGCTTGCGAGTTTCCGTTTCGCCGGGGTTCTGGGGCTGTTTGTGGAGCTGCTGTTTGGCGTTTCAGGCCCAAGCCCGTTTCCTCGACGCCTCCGCTTTCCTTCCACGAGGTTATCTACAGAGACGTCAGGGACTTTTAACTTACGTTTCTGTTTCTCTCAAAACACCCACCCCTCTCAAAGCTAGCACAGCGTTTTAGTGGCACGTAAAAAATAATAATAATCAAATATTTCGAGAATAAAGTCGAAACTATGGGCTGAAGTCTCTCAAAATGGAAACACTTCAGTAAAGTGCAGATACACGAAAAAGCGTCCACCACTGTTCAAAAGTAATGGGACAGAAGTAAAAACGGGACGCACCGAGGCTGATATCGGATGCCATGTTATGAGGAGTGGAGGGTTCATAAGGCCCGAGGCCGTATTGTTCCCTCAGGCGGTTTCCCTGCTCCATGGTGAGGATCACAGCGGTCCTGCTGTACCACGTGCTCTGGCCGTCTTTCTCTACGCAGTACAGCAACTCGGCACCTTGGCGCTTATGTGCCTTCACGATACCTGCCAGCAAAAATACACACAAATGATTAAGTGGAAAACATGCAAAGATGAATGATTTTTGCCTCATCTCCTCCTGCTGCTACCTGGGTTGAAGTACTCCTCCTCGGTCAGCGACGTGACCTCGGCCTCCAGCGGGATGGGATCGCACAGCAGGATGTCCTTCCCCTGTGCCTCACACTCCTGATTGTCGTCGAACAGCAGCCGGAAGCGGTTCTCTCCCAGGTCCCGAGTGATGGTCCCGGAGTAGAAAAACGAATTGGACGACCACTTGGCCATCACTCGCAGTCCGACGAAGCTGCTTGCGCTCCCCAAGCTGTTCTCAGGGGACATTGCGTTTAGCGCGTCCAAACGGTTCGAGGGGATGCGGGCATTCGAACGA
The DNA here is from genome assembly GCF_946808225.1 of Silurus aristotelis. Lineage (NCBI taxonomy): Eukaryota > Metazoa > Chordata > Actinopteri > Siluriformes > Siluridae > Silurus > Silurus aristotelis. The sequence continues at coordinate 2,839,692 of NC_139582.1, read as the reverse complement.
GCCAGGTGCTCATCTTCTGACGAGGACACGGCCGGGGCATGGGCACCTCCTCTCTGTGCTGACCTTCCACCTCTGAGCGAGAGCATCAGCATCGGATCAGCGAGAGAGAGAGAGAGAGAGACGCGAAAAGGCGACGGCGGTACAGAGGGATTTCGGAGAGATAGAAGGGTTAGTAAGAATTTGAAGGAAAAAGGGGAAGAACAAGACGAGAAGATTGGGAGGTTTCATCCACATGTTTGTGTTTATGATCAATTAAAAAATATATGAATTAGTGTTGCCACGATACGATACCAAAAATAAATATCGCGATACCGATACCAAACGATACTATGGCAAAAAATTTTTATAGAATGATAGAACTTTGTTTTTATTTATTTATAAACACCGTGTTGTCTGCTTAACAGAGTAGAACTGTTTAAGCTAAAACAAACATCTCAATAACAAATTCATTATAAAAGTGTTTTTATATAAAATGGTTGCAGCTGCTGAGATTGAGAGCTTTGTTTAAATAAGCACTGGTTCACAATCGAATTTTTTTTGACAGAACTTTAAAACGAAAATAAAAAAAAACAACACGATTCGCTGGATGTGGCGTTGAAGCGGCGTGCTGGTATAACACTAATACGAATAAAACGATCGTTTCGATGGCTTGTTTTTGGGCTCGTCAGCAAACCCTTTTCAAAACATTTGGATGCAATTCCATCGTTCCCGTCGTGTTTCTCCGAAGAAAATCGGATCGTGCATGAAAAGAGAGTCCGAGAGCCCTCACCTGGACAGTGGACCACGTGAGGGGGGTCTTCCTCGACGCCCGTGGCCTCGGGGGCTTAGCGGGACAGCGGGTGGAGACCCCCAAATGCCTGTTAGCTCTGACCCCACTGCCTGTCTACCCCCTCGCCTGGGGCTGAGAACACACACACATACGCACACACACAGACGGAGCGGTCAGAAGACACGCCCTCAGCCAGCAAGTGTGTAGCAGCAGCAGTGGGGGAAGTAGCTGTACAGGCCATGAGTGTGTATTTGTGCATGTTTGTGTGTGTGTGTGTGTGTGTGTGTGTGTGTGTGTGTGTGTGTGTGTGTGTGTGTGAGAGAGAGAGAGAGACTGGAGTATTAAGTGCTGCTGAGAGCTGCGTACATGCCTAACCCTAGATTCTAATAAATGTACATCCTTTCACTTATACACCTGAGCTTTTGAGGATCAAGGGCCTTTCTTCAAGTGACCAGCAGTGGAAGCTTTGTGGTGCTGGGATTGGAACTCATGACCTTCTGATCAGAAGTAACCACCACACGAACGAAAAATAAATCGACACTATATCCGTGTCAGTAGTCATGTACGCAACCTTCAGCATAAAGGAACGCTCAGTGGTATTAGTGTTAGGAAGGGTGCATGCAGGTGGTCACAGGAAAGACTCCACAGCCGCTCACCTGCCGGTATTCACTCCCCGACCGGGAGGCATGATGAAATCAATCATCCTGCTAGGAGCCGGACCTCCACTGCTGGTCCCGCTGGAGCTGAAATGAGACGCAGCCTTGGAGGAAAGCGAGCTGACATCTGCCAGGTCTCCTGAGGTCATGGAGCTTCCTGTACGGGAAGGAGAGATGTCGCTGTCCATGACGCAGCGATCCACCACCGGCTCCTCGGATTCCTGGAGAAGAAACAATTCATGGATTAAGATGTTTCGCGTCTACGAAACTGGTTATAGGATACACTCACCTCTACGACCTTACGATCCACCTCCTTGCCGTCTTCGTAGTACACGTCGGTGATGATGCGAGTGATGGTAGTGCGCACTTCCTGTATGGTGCGGACGTGTCTGCGGTGAGAAGGGCCCGACTGCGAGCGGGTCGGAGTGACTGGCTCCGCCTTTAGAGGAAGAAAAATACGTTGGTGTTGCTCTACACTTGGTAGCTTTCAATTCGTACAATTTCTTTAAAGCGCCGATTTTTTTATTTTTATTGCGTCAATTGATTTATTATTTTTTGGTGCATCGATGTTGCGCTGTACTGAAAGCGTGCTCACACGGGCAATTTAGTCGATTAGATTTTTTTTCTGTGAGAAAAAGTCTGAAGTGCGGGATATAAACTCGCAATTACGAGAAAAATAGTCAGAATTGTGAGAAATTGTCAGAAGTAACGGAGGAAGGTTTGATGAACATCTGATCTACCACAGTCTCTTACCCTGCCTGTTGAGTGTTGCGGTCCAGAGGCATCAAAGCTGGTCTGCTGTGATACTGGCCTCTGCTGGAGGAAAAAAAACCAGAATACTATTACGCTCATAATTTCATAATTTCCCTCCGATTTTTAACTTTGGTGAAAGATTTACCTTGCTGAGAGGACTTGCAGTCGAGGACAAGTCCACAATGGTTTGCTGATACACAGGTTTCTGGCCTTGGGGTGACTTAAGAGGTGTTAGTTTGGAAGAAGTGCTGGGAGCTTCATGTTCTTTAGCCGAGGAGGACGGAATTTCTGCCAGAGGTTCAGAGTGCATGGTGGTACCGTTGGTCTGCTGCTTTGGTGTACCATTACCTACTGCCTCGGGAGGTGGATCAGGGTTCTCGCGGTTCAGGAGGTCGGTTTGGCTTAGAGGTCTGGCAGTTCAGAAGAGAGAAAATAAGATGGGATTCGATATTAAATCTTTATATAAAAAAAATAAATAAAAAAAAACGCGATTTCGTTACAAATATTTGATATGTTGATCGATTCCTCGTCGCTAAAACATTTCTCGAGTGTGTTCTCTCAGCACCGCTGCTGCTACGTGATGCATCGTGACACTACGGAGATCGAGGCGTGTCCTGACAGTCACATAGAATACAGATTAACATGGCAGAGGTAGAGCTGTAACTTCCTGCACAAATTTTTTTTTTTCGTTTGTTGCATTGTATCGTGTTGAATGAAATCGAATTTGGATCGCTTGGCTCATATTTACAAAGATGCACATCCCTACACCATATTGGCAAAAGTTTTTGGACACCTGACCGCAAGATACATATGTACATATTTTTGAACATCCCATTTCCCGTTATATGAAACTCCACCACTAGATTTTGTGCTTATTTAGCTACAGGGATGTTAATAAAGTCAGGTGATGATGTAGGCGAGTCTGCATCCAAAGACATCCTGTACAATTGTGTACAGGCTGACAGCCTCATATCTCCTTTTCCACATTTGTCTACAGATTTAGAACCCATAATCACCTCCCTAAGGCACTTCAGATGGTGTAAGTAGGGCACGCATACAATCTCACTACATACCATCACTCTAAGCAAACAGGCCACCGTAAATCCAATTTAATGGTCTCCAGAAATACCCTGTACCGAGGGAGCTCTATTTATAACCCCGTACAATAACTCTGAAGGTCAACGACACTCCAGACACCAGGAAGAGAATCATGGAGAAACCCTCTGGCTTGCCTTATACAACACAACACATAAGCAACGTTCAAGGTCAAACGCCTGAAAGGTGCTGATGCAGGAGAGCAGGGGCACCTGAGTGACAGATCGCTCGGCTCCTTGGCGTCTTCCTCCACCTGGAGCTGTCTGTGAACCTCACGAACCCGAGTGAAGATGGATTGAGGGCTGGGAAGATAAAAAAAAAAAGTGGGAATTAATTACAGTCATACGGATTCAGCCAAGATTTGTTTAGTTGCTGAAAATGAACAAAATCTGACAGGAAAGTCCTACAATAAATGTTTATAATGAAGTATTTTTCACTATGTATCTCAGCACCGCATCCACCAGGTCTGAAAAAAAGGTTCTGGGTGGCAATAATTTGGCCACAGATTGCAGACATTATACAGTTTGAACACCATATGAGATCATAAGTAATAAAAAAACCAAAAACAATCTTTTAGAAATACTTTTCAATCAAAAATCTAACAAGCTTTTTTTTTTTTTTCCTCAGAAATGAGCCACAAACGATGTTCCTCACATAGCAACCACCAGTCATTACCTGGTAACAGCCTTGGCAACAGCGGTATCCTTGGAAACGGAGCTTTCTTCATCAGATAAGGATGGCTCTGATGAAACATTTGTAGAGAAATCAGCAATAGTTTCTACAATAAAGGCAGTTTTCTTTCCATCTTTTCAGAAGAGAAGATCCATATCGAGTGTTTGAGTGACATTAATTAAACCCATAGAGGAAAAGATTGAGTGAGAGGAAAAAGAAAGAGAAAGGAGAACATGTTCTTACTTTGTAGGCTGAAATGCTGAGAGCTTCCCTCTTCTATAGGAGTAACCACCTTCATTCTGAGACTCAGTTTCCCGTCACCCCCCTGTGCAGCCAGCTCCTCTCCATCGCCGCTCTCCTCCATGGAGATCTCACTGGCCGCCATCGTCGTCTCCCTGGTAACGTCGGCCTCAGTCCGCTCTCGGAACGTACTTGTTTCTGAAAAGAAAAAAAAGAAAAAAAAAAGAAGGTCAAAATGCATTTCTTTGACTGTTAGTTAAATGATCTACAACAGGGATGTCCACCGATAGGAGTGCTGTGGAGCGGCGTGTTCTTCAGCAGCCTGACGTGTGGAGGAGTTGCGCTCGCAGCAGGCCCAATCATCTCCCCTTCTCTGGGAAGTGTGAAGTGGAATGGCAGATCTGCAGAAACAAGCCTGTATTTCAATTTATTGAGAGAGTGTGTTACTTATCACATTTTGTATACACAGTGAGATTTCTTCTTCTCATATCCCATAGGAAGTCAGCCATGATGCAGCACCCATAGAGCAGAGAGAGGGTCAATGGCCTTGCTCAGGGGTTCAAGAGAGCTGTAACTGTTTAGCCACTTCCCAGGAGGCAGCAGCAGAACGTCTACAACTAGACGACCTTCCATTCAGATCTGCATCATCAAATATAATACGACCATCTAAAAACAGATGTTGCAAAATACAGTCATGTGACAAACCTGGCAAAGACGAAGGACACCAATTGTTTAAAGCCCCTGGCCGTTAGTAATAACTGAGCATCGGAGTGGAGCCACCTAGATGTGGATGGGTTTCATTTTTAGTCTGGTTTCCGCTCAAGGTTTCTCAAGTCTAATCGGTCTTGTAAGTGATTTGTACAACTGAAATACCCTTAAAATATACCACAAACATGGAGGGAGATACAGAAAAATAACTATTTTAGAGGTTTGAGTCTGTCTGTAATCCTGTTTGGATCCATCCCACAATCCAAACAGTTCCTTGATCATTTAAGGGAAATTTTTAATAAATACTAATTCTGTATAAATCCTACCTCCAGAGCTGTCACTCAGACTTTTGTTGGCCACATTCAGGACCTGCGATCCTGCACCGGTTGCTTCGTCGCTGGCTTGTGCAATACTGGCACCAGTTCTAGCAGCCACCTGCGAATTCTGGCCCGAGCTGTTTGGCTGGGAGCCTGTGACTTTTCTTCCAGGCTCGAATTTCTCCTTCGGGGATCCTCTGACTGGTTGTGAAGAACTTCTGAACGCCGGCGACCTCTCGATACGGTCTCGCTCCTGTGAGACTCTCTCGCTCTCCTCCAGGACGATGACCTCAAGGCTCTCCTCGTCCTTGCTTGCTGCAGATTGGGCGACTTCCTCTCCATCGTCCATCGGCTCCGGCATTTCGGTCTGACTCTGAGAAAGAGCCAAGCCAAATCCGGAAGATTCGTTCATGCTTGTGCTTTGAACTTCTGCTTCATCCGTTCGGTCCTGATCTTCCTCGTCGACATCCTTAATGCTGCGAATGCTGTCAATTCGGTAGCTTTGAGACACGGGCTGGCTCGATCTTTGGTCGCCGTCGACTCCCTGTTCCTGTTCTCCTGGAGGACTCTTGTGGGAGAAGATGACAAATTGGGATTGAGATGGAACCGGAGTTGTGCTAGTGGGTTGCGTGGGTTGTTCTTTGCTTTGTGAGCAACTTCTCAAGGTCTGATCTTTCCCTGATCCACCTTCATCCATCTGCGGCGAGGCTACGGCGTTCGGAATACGCCGAATCTCCGGAAAGTTTTCCACGCTGTCCTTTATTTTTCCGTTCTGCCCTTTGGAAGACTGCGAGGACGACTTTTCTTCATTCGCTGTAGCTTTCAGGTCAGGTTTCTGGGAAACCCCTTGCAAATTAGAAACGTTATTAAGGCCACAATCTGTGATGCTTTTCTCCGTTTTCTCATTGTGAAGCACAGGGACAGAGTCTCTCTCATCCGCTTTGACAGAATCTTGTATTTCTTCGATCTGTGTGGCCTGACTATCTTCATCATCATCATCATCATCATCATCACCCTCAATAAACGCTTGAGTTTTATTTTCACATACACTGTTTTCAGTGTTGTCCAGCTCCAATTTCAAACCCGTAGCCACCTGAGAAGCTGAACTACTGCAGGCTGGTTTTTTAAACTCTTCAGAGCCAAAAATTGCAGACGGACTTTCCTTTGTTGCTTCCTTTCTCTTTAAAACATCTGGACTTGAACTGCAGGCCCCAGATTCCAAGGATGGTGTAGACATAAACACATCCTAAAAGAGGATTGATAGCATGTGAGCAATGACAGAAAATTTTATACACCATAACGTACGTGTGTGTGTGTGTGTGTGTGTGTGTGTGTATGTATACACATTATATGGACAAAAGTTAGTGGACACCTTACTATGATTCCCATCGCATTCCACATTATTCCCTATTTGCTCTTATAATAAGCTCCACTCTTTTAGGAAGATGTTCCTCTAGATTTTGTGGAGATTTGTGGAGATTCATTCATCCACAAGCGTGTTAGTAAAGTCAGGTACAGATGTAGGTGAGGAGGCCTGAAGTGCAGACAGCGTTCACATTCATCCCAAAGGTCTTCAATCGGGTTTACAGTTCTATAACAGGCCATTCAAGAACTTCCACTCCAACCCAATGTAAAGCACATCTTCATGGAGCTGGCTTTGTGCACAGGGGCATTGTCATGCTGGAACAGCTTTTGGGAATTTTTGGTGCTTCCACATTAAAAAATAATCTGATACAATTGTGTACAGGTTTGTGGTAACAGTTTGGGGAAGAACCACATATCGTGTGGTGTCCAAATACTTTTGTCCATAAACGTATTACACGTCAGGTAGTAATTAAATATTCAAATGCAATCACTGGCAAATTCAATTCAAAAAATAAATACAAAACAGATTTTATCTGATCAGAAATATGTACATGTGATAATTCAGGCTGCGTTGGCAAGGAAAGGCTTTTCTCCGACGCAAAACTGGGGGAAATCTGGGACACTACAGGCTTTGGGACAGGATCCACATCCATTGGTTCTTCCTGGCCTTTTTGTTGTGCTTGATCATGAGGTGTCCCAGAGATGTCCTCTGCTGGTTCTGCAGCCTGGTTAAAATCTAAAAACGATGTAGATATGCGGAAAACTGATTAGACGTCGGGGAATTTCTGATGTTTTGTATCCTTAATATAAACCGTGTCCCCCTATATGAGGTCTTACCTCGCTCGTTCTCCTGTCCTGTGGGTGAATTGGGGACTATAAGCGGGGCTTGGTCCAAGTTGTCCTGGGTGGCTGGCACGTAATCAACAGACTGCCTATTGCATAAGAAACAAGAACCACTTACAGTTATGGCATTACGGCAAACGCCCCTTGTCCAGAGCAACTTTGAATTGCTGGGATTTGAACTCACAACCTACTGATAAGAGATCTAACATCTTAACGACTACCCGTTCTCCCAAGTTTATGGCATTTCCTGTAATCACCCTTATCCTAAACAACTTACAACTATGGCAGTTTAGCAGTGCTGGGATTTGAACTCATGTTCTTCAACATCTTAACCACTGAGCTACACGTTTATGGTCTTTTAGCAGATGCCCTTATTCAGAGTGACTTACAATTATCCTATTTCTTTAGCAGTTGAGGGCCTCGATCAATAGCCCAGAAGTGACAGCTTGGTGTTGCTGGGATTCGAACTCACAACCTTCTGACCACAAGGCCAACATCTTAAACCCCATCATTTTATTATTTTTGCCTGAACGACACTAAAAGAGCATGATTTAGGATTAATTTATCTTACTGAGACAGGCTCTCTTGCACCAACGTTCCTTGGCCAGACAGATGCAGCAGACTAAGGCTATGAGCAGGAGTGCATACTGGATCCTGCTTCTGAGTCTCATCTGCTACGGTGCTCTCAACCTTAGAGCCTGAGGAGCAGAGAATAAACAATTAAACACACACAGGATAAAGCACATGCACATGCTAATAGTCAATACAGACACACCCTGATACACATTTATTTCCAAATGCCAAATGACTCGTTCCAGCTGCTGAACAACAGTCCTTTAAATAAATTACACAATTAAATTGTCTAATTAGAATAAAAGTCTATGTGGTCTACACATCATATTCCATTTCCAGCAAGCATTTATATGTAATTACCTTCGATCAGAGGCTGAAAACACACTGGGTGTGTGTGTGTGTGTATATATATATATATATATATATATATATATATCGCTATATATTATGTAGGGCTACAGCTATCGATTATTTTATCTATCTTTCCATCCATCCATCCACTGTATACATCCATCTATCAATCTATCAATCCATCCATCCACTGTATACATCCATATAACTATGCATCCATCCATTGTATACATCGATCCATACATACACCCACCCACTGTATACATCCATTTATCAATCCATCCATCCGTCTATCCACTGTATACATCCATCAACTGTATATATCCATCAATCAATCCATCCATCCACTGTATGCATCCATCCATCAATCCATCCATCCATCCATCCATCCATCCATCCATCCATCCATCCACTGTATACATCTATCTATCCACCCATCCATTGTATACATCAATCCATACATACACCCACCCACTCACTGTATACATCCATCCACTGTATGCATCCATCAATCCATCCATCCATCTATCCACTGTATACATCCATCCACTGTATGCATCCATCAATCCATCCACCCATCCACTGTATACATCTATCCACCCATCCATCCATCCATCCATCCATCCACTGTATTCATCCATACATCTATGCATCCATCCATCCACCCATCTACTGTATACATATATCTATCCACCGATCAGCCACTATATACATCTATCCATCCATCTATCCACCCACTGTATACATCCATCCATCTACTGTATACATATCTATCTATCTATCTATCTATCTATCTATCTATCTATCTATCTATCTATCTATCTATCTATCTATCTATCTATCTATCTATCTATCTATCTATCATCCACAGTAAACATCTATCCATCCATCCATCCATCCATCCATCGTATTTATCCAGATATCTATCCATCCATTGTATAAATCCATCTATCCATCCATCCATCCATCCATCTACTGTATACATATATCTATCCATCAATCATCCACAGTAAACATCTATCCATCCATCCATCCATCCATCCATCCATCCATCCATCCATCCATCGTATCTATCCAGATATCTATCCATCCATCCCTCCACTGTATAAATTCATCTATCAATCCATCCATCCATCCATCCATCTACTGTATACATATATCTATCCATCAATAATCCACAGTAAACATCTATCTATCTATCCATCCATCCATCCATCCATCCATCGTATCTATCCAGATATCTATTGATCCATCCATCCATCCATCCATCCATCCAGCCACTGTATAAATCCATATATCAATCCATCCATCCATCCATCTACTGTATTTATGTATCTATCCATCGTTCATCCACTGTATACATCTATCTACCCATCCATATACCCATCTATCTATTCATCCACTGTATAAATCCATATATCTAACATTCACTCACTTATCCAATCCATCCATCTATCCATGTTTACAACCACATCCACTAAAACTGCCTTTTTTTTTTTTTTTTTTTTTTTTTTTACAGGGAATTTCGTGTGTTTCAAATGTATTTACCTCAAAAAGACGTCTTACAGAAACGACAGTAGATCTCTTTTCTTCACATATCCCAGCTTTGTTAGAGAGTCAGTATCAGAACAAAGAGTCAGCAGTAATACAGGCATGATACAGCACCCCTGGAGCAGAGGGTTGTGACCCTGACCTTCTCATCAGTAACCCAGAGCTTTAACTGTTGATCCCCCACTGCCTGATTCTCACCATTTCTTTCTCTATCGAACAGATCATCCTGGGATGACATCATTTCCTCATCTTCAGCTTCTACAGGCTCCAAAACTTTAGAGTGTAGTATAGCCTGGACACTCAGCTCTTTGCCTTCTCTCTTCTGAGGCACCAAGGAACTGCTGGAGCTCACCTCTGGACTAAAGAGACAAAGTACATCTTAATAAATACAATAAGACACAGGATCGAGAAAATATATATACCATGTAGATCTTTCCATCTTCTCATTATTCAAATTAACATCTTACTTTTTTAATCTGTCTTCTCGACTATCTGATGCCCCGGAGGAGCTCTTTACTCTTTGATTGAATGTTTTCTGACTGTCTGCTGCCCGGAGGTTGGAAGGCGTCACCTCCACATCCTCGTCTCCACTTTCTGCATTTTGTGCCTCGGTGTTGAATCCTTGACTCTCTGACAGCTCCAGGTGGCTGAACTGAGGCACTGCTTCTGAACACAGATGCAGGAAAAACGATAAACATTTGATCAATTTATTATTCGGTTCGGTTTTTCCTAAACTCACAAAACTCACCTTCTGCTTGGGCACAGGGAGTGGTGGAATCAGCTCCAGACTCCATGTCCTCCAGGTTATTTCTGCAGAAATAAAGAAACTCTAAGCAAAATATGCAGAATTGGAGCAGAAAAAAGAAGCATTTCTTTTAAAATACCTTTTTGGAAGGGTGCAAACTTCAAATACTTGACTCTGCTCCGAAGCGGTGGAAATGGAATTCCCGTCTAAAAGAGAAAAAAAAGGTAAGTTCATACACATTTTTCATTTCGGAGTCGATGAGCGATGATTTTTAGCGGGAAATTTCATACAAAATAATTTTACAAATTTTATATTTTAGAAAAACAAATATGAAAACAGTATGGAAACACTCACATTATTTGACTTTTAGTGGTCTTTTATCCACCATATACTAATCCAGACCTTGAGATCACAACTCAAATTCCATACTTTTCCGAAATGCGTACAAACCCTGAGCGTAAACTATGCTAAAACGATGAGAAACCATTCTAAAGACAGATGATCACTCAACATACCAGCCTGGGTTACACTGTTCGAGTTTTCAGTCGGGGATGAAACGTCAGTGCATCTGCTTTTTTCCTGGATTGAAAAGAATAAAAGAAAAATATATATCAGCATCGGGAACTGGTAAAATCACACGAGGCTGGCAGTCATGGAAAACCTCGGAGAGCTCACCAGGACCGGGCTGTGGGATGTGGGCTGGAGGTTGGAGAGTCGGCGGGAGAGCAGGGTACGGTAACTGCTGTCGGGGTCGTCCTCCAAGGCCACGCTGTCAGGCTGCGAGTCCTCCACAATAAGGCAGGGATTCTCGGTTTGAGGAAGACTCAACTCCAGATCACTTCCACCTGGATCCATGTGGCAGCATCAGGGTCAACAGGTAACTACATACATGTAAAGATTGAAAAGTGAATGGGAGGGGAGTGGGCGGGGCTCCACGTGGTCCAGTCACGTGGTCCAGTCGGATCCTGGGCCTGGGTTTACATACACCAATTATAACAGCTTTTAACACTGAACAAATATTTAATAATTGGAGTCTGGATTACAAATATCTGAAATATATTTTTTTATGGTTATTTACAAGCAATAAACGTCACCTGTAGTATTTTATAAAGCTATTATCTCCGTACACAAAAATAAACAAATGCAATGTAATCACTAAACCTATTTATATCAAATCGATGCATTTTTTTTTAATTGCACAATATTTAAAACATCTGCAAAATAAGTGCCTAATAACGACAGCTAACCTGCTAATGCTATCATCCACGCAGAGATTTAATGCAGAACAAAACTGGTAGTTATATAAACCATGTAAAATATATACCTGGGCTGCATATAGAGCGTTTAATCATCTTAAACTGAATCCATACACATTATAACAACATAAAAACACAAATAAATAAATAAATAAACGAGTGCGTATTGTCCTGCTCTCCCACTGTCTCTGCAGTTCAGCAGCGGAAAAAAAAAAAAGGAAAACAGTGGTGAGTGGATAAAAACGCGTCCCGGAAGTATGAAATCGAGACCTGTGATTGGTTGAAGGTGCAAACGAAGACCAATCAGTGATTAGAAAATCAACAAAAACCCGCCTTACAACAACAAAAGTCCTACGCTGATTGGTTAGATTTTTAATATCGTCCCTGTCCGGTATTTTAAAAAAAAAAAAATAAATAATAATAAATAAATAAATTAAAACAATTATATATATTATATTTTTTAAGGAAAAAAAACATTTAATGTAATGTACTAAATGTTAATTTTATTTTTATTTATTTATATATATATTTAAAGGACATCCATTAGCACGACATCCATGGACTGACTTTGCTGTTCTGCCACTACGAATATAAAATAAACAACCAATTCCTTTTAATACGAACACATTTAAAGCATTCTATCAGATATCATTTATACCCTGAGCAGCTGAGGGTCCCTTCTCAAGGGCTCAACAATTAAGTCTTGGTATATCTGGGATTTGAACTCATGACCTTCTAGTAGAGTTGAAACTAAACTGCACGGCGATTGGATAAACATAGGTACATAATGTACACGCATACGGTTTTATTGTCAATGCATAGCAAAAGCACACATCGAAGAAATCTACCATCTGCACAAAGTGCAAATTGTAGCACTGTGCAAATTTGTATATAATTATTCACAACAAATAAAAAAAAAAAATAGTCTATGAGTGGTGAAAAATGTGCCAAAGCTGTTTAACAAATACACAAAAGATTTATATCATCTGCTATCTGCCTTTCATTAATTTTTTTTTCCTTTCAGATTTTCTATGACTTTAGAATAATTAGAATAAGTTTCAGCTGGATGTATGTGCATGCATATGTCATATACCTATGACTAGGTCTACGTCTTTAAAGTTCTGCATGCATATGCCATATGCAATGGATTACTTCTGGGTCTTTCTAGGTGTACATGCATATAATATATGCCCTGGACTAGGTTCTAGATTTTGCTAGGTCTGCATACATATGTTATATGTCATGGACTATGTGTGGGACTTTCTAGGTCTGTATGCATAATTCATATAGCATGGATTAGGTCAAGGTCTTTCTAGGTCTGCATGCACATGCCATATGCAATAGGTTTCGTCTGGCTCTTTCTAGGTTAACATGCATGAAATATATGCCCTGGTCTAGATTTTACTAAGTCTGCCTGCATATGTTATATGCAGTGGACTACGTCTGGGACTTTCTAGGTCTGTATGCATGTCATATACCATGGACTAGGTCAAGGTCTTTCTAGATCTGCATGCATATGTTATATGCCCTGGACTTAACATCATGATGGAAATTAGAAGAATATATATATATAATTTTCAATGAATTTTATTTATTATTATTATTATTATTGATTAGTTTTTTTATTTTCTTTTTTTTTTACAAATATTGCAAATCCTACCATGGTATTAATGAACTGCAGCTTATTTTTTTCCCACCCTATCTGGCATATTGATCTGCAAACCGAAACATTATTCTAAAGGTAATAAATGTACAGCACATACCTGCAGGAAGCCTGGAAATAGAATATTAGGTATGAAAAGCCACAAGAATAAACGAATAAATAAATCAACGAATAAATAAATAAATAAATAAATAAATAAATAAATAAATAAATAAATAAATAAGCCAATCCAACATCTATTATTACACATTGATTTGTTTTCATGCACAAAAATGATCTCCATGACGTTCACAAATAATCAGCTGTTACCTGAGAGGTGAAATCCGTCCTATGCACAAACCCTGTGCGCTTGGGGGAGATTTTTGTTTTTTGTTTTATTTTCCCTGAAATGATGAGGAGCATTGATGTTCTCAGATGTGCCCTCTCTTTCCTGGCAGATAATAGGGTGTGTTAATGGTTCCACTGGTGTCACTTAAAGACGCAGAACACAGGCGGAGCTTTCTGCCCTTAAACCCTATGGAGGCATTATTATTATTTCGGATGCATTATTATATCATTATGTATAGGCATAATTATATATATCTCAGTAAATAAGTTATAATATGGTGCCATGGTGGTGTATAAAGCGTGTGGAGGAGTGAAAGCATCAACATCAGCGCTGGCCATGTTTTTCTACTCGTCTCAGTCCATGTATACTGATGAGTGACTCACAAACGAATCGGTTCCTTTAAGTGTAAGGGAGAGGTATGCAGAGTCGATTCGCTGGAAAAAAATTGGTTCATGTGCCAAATAAAGCTGGAATATTAAAATTTTGCACAATTAATCATTTAATTGTCATTAATTTAATTATAGATATTTCAGTTTATGCAAGGTATGTGTAATAGACTACAGCAGCGCATGAGAATGGCCCAAATGTCCTCATGGAAAAGAAAAGAAAAAAAAAAAAGAGGCTTTTACATGACACATTTATGCTATAACATGGTGAAATAATTTTTTCACAGATTCCAGTATTATTAGGAAACCCAGGGTCAGAGCACATGGTCAGTCATTATACAGGGGGAGAGAGGAGAGGAGGAGTTAGAAGCCATGCTCAGTGAGCTCAAAGGCAGCTTGGTAGTGCTGGGTCTTGAACCACTAACCTTCAGATCAGTAATGCATTAGGGTTCCACTTAATCAAAGCACACTGCTCTTTAGGAACATATTCCTTCCTTCTTATCCAGGAAATACCGCCTCCTACCTCCAAGACATTTGGAATCCAAGATCTCTTTAATGATGTGAGCAGTTTGATCTTTACGAGAAGGTGGAGGGAAAGTAGTTCAAGGAACCTAGAAGGAACCATGAAGCTTAAAAATATGGAATGTGTTGTCTCGGCAGATTGAGCTTGTAAGATAGATTTCCTGCATCCACGTGTTCTGCAAATATTTTGGTTCCATTCCTCCAAGCGCTGAGAGAGATAAGATAATGGAAATAATACCACTACTTGGAGCTTTGATGCTTGTTCATATTAATGGGAGATTAAGCTCCTGATCTTGGCTCCATTTCACCAACAATGTAAAGAATGCTTGGAAGAATGGATCTTCTTATAGACATAATACATTCTTATAGTAACATCACAATCTTATTGATTATTGGTCACTTTACAAAATATTCATCAAGGTTGTTTCTGAGATGGCCAGCAGGGGGCAGGAGTTCTTCATGTTTCCAATGTGCAGTCATTATGACATATAAAGAGATCTTATAATTACTGTATGTCAGGCATGTCCAAGTGGGAAGTATATAGAAATGCACTGAAATCGTGTATGCAATGTAATAAATAATAAATAGAATATATAGAACATATTATACCTCAATGTATTTAAATACATTGCATATGAATTTATTATTTGTATGAGTTTACGTGTTTCTGGGATGGATTGGCTTGGGTCAAAAACTGTTCTCATGCCTCATCCAGAAAAGAAATACATGAATTAGTTAATAAATAATATATTTATTACAATATACAACAAACCATTTGTGTATGTTAATATTTATTGATTATCATGTTTTTTTGGTTAAAATAAAATTCAGAGTATCAAAGTCAAGGTCTGTGATTTCTTTCTATACCTAATTTACCAGATCTACATTCAAATTTAACATTTGGCTAAATGTACAGTACAGACCAAAAGTTTGGACACACCTCATTCAAAGAGTTTTCTTTATTTTCATGACTATGAAAATTGTAGATTCACACTGAAGGCCTCAAAACTATGAATTAACACATGTGGAATTATATATGGAATTATATACATAACAAAAAAGTGTGAAACAACTGAAAAATGTCATATTGTAGGTTCTTCAAAGTAGCCACCTTTTGCTTTGATTACTGCTTTGCACACTCTTGGCATTCTCTTGATGAGCTTCAAGAGGTAGTCACCTGAAATGGTCTTCCAACAGTCTTGAAGAAGTTCCCCGAGAGATGCTTGGCACTTGTTGGCCCTTTTGCCTTCACTCTGCGGTCCAGCTCACCCCTAAACCATCTCGATTGGGTTCAGGTCCGGTGACTGTGGAGGCCAGGTCATCTGGCGCAGCACCCTATCACTCTCCTTCTTGGTCAAATAGCCCTTGATGCCTTCAGTGTGACTCTACAATTTTCATAGTCATGAAAATAAAGAAAACTCTTTGAATGAGAAGGTGTGTCCAAACTTTTGGTCTGTACTGTATATGTGAAGAACATGAAGAAATAAAATATATATTTGCATTAATGTTTCAGGAAGAAAATGTAAATCTGCATATATCTGCAGTATTATATTTAATTACAGCAAAAAGATTGTAGTTATAATATAATATAATATAATATAATATAATATAATATAATATAATATAATATAATATAATATAATATAATATAATATAATATAAGGGGGAGTGGTGGCTCCAGCGGTTAAGGCGCTGGGTTGCCGATCGGAAGGTCTGGGGTTCAAGCCCCGGTATCGCCAAGCTGCCACTCTTGGGCCCTTGAGCAAGGCCCTTAACCCTCTATGCTCCGGGGGTCCCTTACGAGGGAAATATCAAGGTCCGTGACATTGGAGTGACGTGGGGCCGCCTTCCCGTGGGCTCACCACCTGCAGGAGGGACCGTAAGGGACGGTGCTGTGAGGATTGGGCAGCAGTCGAAGGCGGGGGCCTGCTTAGACTGCTGCCCCCGCGACCCGAATTACGGATAAGCGGAAGAAAATGAATGAATATAATATAATATTATATAATGAGACTAAGATAAACTTGTTTGGTCAGATGATGTCCAGCATGTGTGGTGACGCCCTGGTGAGAAATAACAAGAAAATTGTGTTTTGCCTACAGTCAAACATGGTGGTGGTAGCATCATGTTCTGGGGATGCATGAGTGCTGCTGGTACTGGGGAGCTGCGGTTCATTGAACATGAATTGTCTCCAGACCAGAACACTGTGGGGCATCATAAAGGGAAAGGTGGAAAAGTTCCGTGTCTAACATCCAGCAGCTGAAACAACAATAACAACAACAACAATAATAATAACAATCATAATAATTATGATTATGATGATGATTATTATTATTATTATTATTATTATTATTATTATTATTATTATAGGTGGTGTAAAATTGTATAATTGTAATATTTGTATTATGTTATTTTGGCTCAAACATAAAACGATTTGTCTTTATTTCAACCAAAGCTTTATTTTTATAATAAAGAGTTCATATTAAATAAGAGTTTATAATAAAAACTCTTTAATATAAAAAAATATTTTATTTTTGCTGACATCAGATTGCACTACGGTGCGTCCGCCAATCAGAGCGCCTCGTTCCACCCGAGCCGTCTCCGGTTGGCTCCTTGTCTCTTTAGGCCCCGCCTCCCGGCTCAGCTCGTCCTGTGCGCGCAGAATCGTAGCGTGGAATGGCGAGCAGGCTCGCCCGTCGCTCGAGGAGACATTCGTTGCCATGGAGACAGAGGAGGGCGCCGCTCGTGCCGCGGGCGACGGTGAGGCTCGGACGTTCGGCAGCACGCGCTTCTATCTGCTCGTCGTGATCGGTGAAGTTCCAGCGGAGCGCGCGCTGAATAAAGCGAAAGAGCAATTAAAACAAGGTGAGTCTGCGCATGCGTGACGTGAATTACGCCTAATTATCAAAGGATCGGTTCAATTAATTTTGATGAAGCCTCCTTTGCAGCAGTCCTGCAGCATCACACCTGCTTTGTCCTACAGAACCAGCAGATGCTGGAGGACTTGCACATCTTTTGTATTAAGCTTCACTGCAGTTACTGCTTCTTTATTTATAGCACTATCGAATAATTATACAGTACATTGCATGAAGAAGAAACCTTGAGAGGAACCAGATTCATCATTATCTGGTTGGCACAGAATGTTCATTCATTATAATCCCATCACTGTTGAGGTGAGCTGTTCAGTTGTAGACGCTTAAATGCAGAACTGTTTATGCAACCTGTGGTCCTGAGCCATTGCAGCAGACGGTTGATATAAATTAAAGTCCAAATCCTCTTGAGTTGCTCAGTAACTTCATGGATCTTTAAGCTGTTCATGTGGACCCATCCCCAGATGGGCTCCTGTTGAAGAGAACTTCATCCAGAGGTAGGGAGTTGGGATGCTTCAGGATTCACATTTATTGTTCTACAAGGTTTTGAGCTCTATAGCAGCAGATCTCCAACCCATGAAATCCATATATTCTTGTAGCTGGCTTTGTGCACATGGGCATCATCATGCTGGAACAGGTTTCACTTTTCTAGTTCAAGTGAGGGAAACATTTAATGTTAAATCATGCAAAGACGTCCTACACAACTGTGTCCACTCATATGTACAACATATTAGTGGAACTGGCAGGTGTCCCAATACTTTACCTTTTAAACCCATATTTTGTTGTATTTTGTGTATTTTTTTCACCAGGTCTTCGTTCATGGGAAATCGATCTGACCGTCTGTGATTTGGACAAGGAGCTACAGCTCTTCATATCGAAGCATTCAGCTCAGTTCTCTTCAGAGGTGAAAGGTCAGTCACATATGAGTGGCACAAAGTAGAACTAAATCACTAGGCTACTTATAAATATACATTATTGTTCATTATTTTTAATATATTTTTTACATTTTTTATTTTGTACATTTGTCAGTGTGGATGTAAAAGCTTACTAAACCTGCTTTGGTTTATTGCCATGATAAGTGTTTTTGTGTTCTGCCCCTCATTTGCATCAATTTTGCACATGTCACATTTCATAAGTTCATAAATAAAATAAATAAATGATGATTCTATAGAGTTTATTTCAGTATATTTAAAAAGACCTATGACAATTTAAAATAGTGGTCAACCGATTCATCAGTTTTGCTGAATAATTGGTACCGATAGTTGATAGCACTTTCGCAGAAAATCCATACCGATAGTTTTTCCGGGTTGCGTTATACAGTACGAGAGCGGCCTCTAGAGGTGAATTAGTGATGCCACCTGCTGTTCATTTGAAGTGTCTTTTTTTTTTTTTTAAATTAGTATTATTCATTTTGGATGTATGTTTTTATTTTCTTTTTTCTTTGGAGTGTTACTCTGTTTCACTTTAATTGCATGTCTTCTATTTCCTCAACATTTATTAATATAATTTATATATTCATAATTCTTTTAATTTTACCATGTTTTTATGATTCAGTTATTATTTTATGTTTTTGTAATAAAGTTCAGTATTATTTTACATGGAGTGTCATGTTTGTTTTTTATCCAGTTGATTACCTGGTTATCGGCAAGTACGGTCCAATCTAGCTATCGGTATCGGGAAAATCCACAATTGGTCGACCTCTAATTAAAATCAGTTAGAACAATTGAATAATAAAAATATCCTCACAGCAGATTACCTTGTACATTGTCTAGGGCTGTGTTCCAAACGGCAAAGGTAGGTGATGTAGGTGGTATTTTACCGCTTGGATCTTTTTTCTTTTATTGTACAGCTACTACATGTACAAAGGCTTGTCAAAAGTTTGGAAACATCTGGTCTTTTTATGCTTTTTGAGAGATGCCTTGATGTTCCTTTTGTTCTTCTGTCAGAGACAAAAATGTCGTCACAGAACTTTGTTATTGCTATTCACTTTACAATTCTTGTGTGTTTTTGCCTTTTTGTTGCATAGAAACAAAAACCATAAAAGTCTACATGTTTCCACACTTTTTTAAGATCCTCTGTACCTGCTCAAGGCACTTCAAAATGGGTTTTAATCCATATTCTGTGAGCCTCGTCAGCTAACGGATTGCGTTCCTGAGGTGTTTGTGAAGCTGTGACTCCCTCTAATAATCTAAAAAAATACAATTTCTGTATCATAATGCAATATTTTGTCCATCTGCTGCAGCATCAGTGTGTGAGAATCGCCCAGAATTGTGTTGTATCACATGACTTACTGTATTAATGTGGTTGTTTTACCTGCGGTGTATTTCGATCTGGATCAATAATGCTGATGCAGCGTTACGCTCGATCGAAGAACGCTCTTTGCTGCGCCAAGTAGCTTGAATGACTTTTCTGAGAATTATTTATTAATGAAACAACCCTAATATGTACTAGAAATCATTGCTTGCTCATATTCCCGAACTTCAGCCTCCCAGTTTTGGTGAAACATGCCCAGTCTAGCTTTAAATCCCTGTTCATGGGAAAGACTGACATTGTTGTAGCTCATTAAGTCTTATGGTTTTTATGGATATTTTGTGCATTCTGACATGAGTTTTTCCTTAGCATGAGTAGTAATTGAGTTACTGTAGCCTTTCTGTCAACTCAAACCACTCTATTTATCCTTCTCTGACCTCAACTTTTTTTTTTTTTTTAATGTGTGGGTGTTTTCACACCATTTCACACTATTCTGAGTGAACTGTAAAGACTGTTATTTATGAAAATCCCAGGAGATCTGGGAACAACAGCCATGAAATACGGTCATATGCGGTGCATATGGGTGCCACACATGGGAGATGGAGGGCGCTATTGCATGCAGTGCATTTATTCTTGAATGTACCCCGATTTTTTTGGGAGGGGGGCACCAACCATTATCTTACATACCCCTCAGCAAATGTGCATTTGCACCCCTGGGAAGTGGCAGTTCAGTTGTTTGAGTTGGACTTCTGATCGATGGGTCATGAGTTTAAGTACCAGCGCCAACAAAGGCACCACTGTTGGGTTTAGCTCTAAACTCTTTACCTGCTCAGGTGTATACAAGAGATCATCTGGATAAAGGCATGGTGTTTGATGTGATTTTACTATCATTTATGGTTCGGTACGTACCTCGGATTTTAAGTAATTTCTAAAAAACTAAATATCTAAAAACATACTTTTATTATGTTGATTCAATTGAGTAATTGATTAAATTGGCACAAATTAATTTGACTAAATAAAATGAAATAAATGGAAAAATCTAATTAAATAGTTTGTGTTTGTTAGACCCCCATGTTGGTAATACAGATGTGTGTGTGTGTGTGTGTGTGTGTGTGTGTTTGTGTTTAACATGTTAAACTTAAATGTTCAACTTAACTGTTACTTATTTCAGCATACTTGTCATACATAAATGTATTAGTTCCTCCAATCTTTCATTCATTCGCTCCCTCGATATGAGGAATTGTCAGGATTTTCTTGAAGCTGGACATAAAACGCAAACGAATCCATTGCGCTAGCGTTGATGATGGCAGGAAGTGGCAGCGATTTCACGCATGCTCAGAACAAAGTGCACTACAAATCTTATTTCCGGTTCGGCAGCCACAGTAACACTGCGCTAACTCTAGTTTCTTTCTCTTTTTTCTTAATACCCTTGGCAATGTTGGCGAGGCGAAGACTAAACAAACAAGCCACTTAATACCTTCGTGAGGAAACTCAGATTTTGAGAAAAGGATTGCATTCGGTACACATGTACTGAACTGAACTACACACCTGTACAGAAATGGTTTGGTGTAAATACGTGTACCGTTACACCCCTTGATTTTATACATTTAGATTTGAATAGATTTGCACTGGTAAAATATCTGCAGTTCACATTTCTGGAAAAAAAAAACCACTTTCATCAGTATACATGCTATTCTATGGTTGTGCTATATTTAGACTGGCCCGTCATCATGAGATTTTAACCCAATTAGTGGCCATGCAGAATGAATTCCTGACTCTGCAGAAGTGAATAACATCAGAGCAGTTTATCCATCACCTCAGCAGGTATGAGGCTTTAGGGGGATAATCCTTTAAATGTATTCTCTGCACAGTGTGGCATAACAGCAACAACAACAACCAGTGTTCACACATGCACTTGTGCCCTCATACACACACACACACACACACACACACACACACACACACCCATATTTCCAGTGCAATATTAATGACACCTTCCCATTTCTCCTATGACTGCTGACACCGGTTCCATCTTGTCTGTACGGCGATAAATAATACATCCTTTTTCACCTCTGAATCCTTTCCCATAAATAAAAAAACATTGGTAGCCTCCTTTCACTAAAGTCCTTCCTTGACACTCTCTTCCTGGCTCTCCTGCATGAATGCAGTCTGCGTGAGGCTCCGTCGATACGTAGTAGAGGCTCGTAAGGGCGTGAGGGGCGTCGGAGCAGAAATCCATCCCGTTAGGATTCCCTGGAGGCTCCGTTCCAAGCAGCAGGGAATCGGAGCTCATTTTCAGTTGTCTGTCTTTCAAAGTTGACAAAATGAAAAACTCGCGTTTGCGTGCAATGAATAATAATAAACAAATACTTCACTCCGAGGTGATCACCTTTCAGCGGCAACAGTAAACACACCGCAGTTCTAGTGCGTGGGAGGTCTCGAAGGAATTAGTGTAAATGCAGACAGGTTATGAGGAACAGCTACAAACTGTCATAGCAACGCTTGGGCTCGTTTTGAAGGCCACGTTGGAATATTCTGCTTGAGTGAAGAAGGTAGTTAATGAGGAGGCCTGGGGAAGGAGATGGAGAAATAAAAAGGCGCAATGTTAACTGAGACTCATTGCTACAACGATTCGATGTCAGAGATGCTCTTTCGATATTTTGTTGCTGAAATCGGATGTACAGATCCGACCTCAAAAAAAAATTTTGGGCTGGTTAAACTTTCAAAAATACAAGAAAATGGGCAGCACTGACTAAACCAACCAAGAAGACGAGGTTTATACGATGTGGTATAAAAATCTTTTTGAGACTTTGTTTACAATTTATTTATTTATCTTTATAGACTATCACATTATCTAGAAGGTGTTCTGGAAAGTCTTCTTTTTAAAGCATGTCAAGCACCTCTGCTATTTGCACTGTGGTGTCAGAACGACGACATTTGCCCACGTGGTCTGAATAGCAGACGTGGTAACGCATGTGGTCAGAAAAGCACCAGCTGCACAGCACAGGACGATGTCTTTTGGCACACTGACTAATGAAAGTCGGTGCTCCCTGTGACTGTGCGTGCAGCCTTGTGCTGCCATCTGTTGGTGTGTTATGAAACTAGTCCCGAATTTTTTTTTTACCACCTCGTAATGAAACATATTAAGAGGTCATCAAGAATAATAAGAGTCAGCACTCTGGTACAATGTTCAGCGTTGTCTAACATCTCACAGGTCCATGGATAGATCCCGCTCTCGGTATCATGGTGGCTTCCCCTGTCTTCTCTGGTTTCCTCCCATCTCCCAAAACATGCTGAAAGGTAAATTGTGAGAGATATATTGTCTCTTGGTGTAAATATGTTCACGTGTGTGGGGTGTGGTGCCCTCATCTACCACATTTCTGGTATAGGCTCCAGATTCTGTACAACCCTGAGATCTCATATTTAGCGCTCGCTCAAACTTCAGCTGTGAAATTATTAAGATTCCCTATAGGACTGGGATCCAGCTTTCAAGGAACTTTTGCATTCTAAATGTATAAGAATAAGACGTAGCTGAAATGAATAAATATTATAAAATAATAAAAGTCTTTATTTTGTAGCAAAATTTATTCTTGAAATGTATTCTGTCGTCGATCTTCAAACCTCCTTGATGAATCTGATTACGGCTGCTACGAACTTTCCAGCTCTGCAGTACCCTTTTTCTTTTTTTAAATAGATAAACAGAGCACATTAGCGATGTGTCTGAGATCTAAGAGTCCTTTAACACCCTTTTAACAGGACGCAACATCACGTCTAATCTAATCACTTTTGATTTGACAATGTGCTCTGCTTTACTTTGACAGTAACCGAAAACTGAATAACCGGATCACGTTAAAGTTTGCTGATATCTCAGATAACTTCTTGAGCAGAATTCTGAATAAAGAGTCCATTCACATAAAAATTATCTGTTTAATGCACATAAAAAAAGCTTTTCAGGACAAAAGAGCATTTTACACCACAACCTAGAAAACCTGTACAAAGCAGTTAAAATATATTTCATTGAAAATAAGAGAAATTTCATTAATAACTCATAACTAACTTTCTTTCGGCTTCTCCCATTAGGAGAAGCCATTACGCGTCCTAACCACTAGACCACCAGGGGACTTTCATAATAATCATAATTAAAACTATTAATTATATTATAAACACACCGAATAGGCAAAATATTATGGCACCTGGTAGTGAGTGAATATATTTATTAGGCAGCAAGTGAACATTTTGTTCTGAAAGTTGACGTGTTAGAAGCAGGAAAAATGGGCAAACGTAAGGATTTAAAAGTTTGATAAATTGTGACGTCTAGACGTCTGGGTCTGAGCTTCTCCAAAACTGCAGCTCTTGTGGGATGTTCTGGTCTGCAGTGGTCAGTATCTATTAAAAGTGCTCCAAGGAAGAAACAGTGGTGAAACGGCGACAGGGACTCGGGCAGCCGAGGCTCATTGACGCACGTGAGGAACAAAGGCTGGTCCACGTGGTTCCGATCCAACAGACGAGCTCCTGTAGCTCAAACTGCTGAAGAAGTTCATGCTGTTAATGATCGATAGGTTTTGCTGTTTTGGCAGCGAAAGGGGGACCGACACACTATTAGGCAGGTGGTTATGGCTGAACGGTATAAATGTCCAGATGTTCCATTTTATTCTCTTAGAATGAAGAACAACTTTACACACTTTTAGCATCCAGACATTTCGTTTCTCCAAACGTTTGCTGTTTCTCCTGTAAAACCTTCTGTAGGTGTTCTTTACTTAGTTGTTCTATGCTGGATAACACTGCGAAACTGATTAAACTCAAACAGAAAAGATAGACTTTATTAGTGGACGATCCGGCAGCTGGGACCCGTGCTGCCGCTCAGTTATAAAAACATCATGCTGTATATTGACAGACTGTTACTGTAGAATGAGTCCACGGGGGGAAAAAAGAAAAAGAGTAGGGGGAAGTGTAACAGAAGGAGAAAAAACATTCCCTGCTTTTTTTTTTTCCTTTTTTCTCCTCACTGAGTCTCAATTCTGTCTCTCATTGCTCCCTCATCTGTCTGTCCACCATGCTGGTCTAGAGCCTGTCTGCTACACTTTAAGAAACTCCTCCTTCCTGTCTCAGTTGAATGATGTAGGTAAAGCAGCAGCTCGGAGCATGCTCAGTATGACTCGCCTGCTTTTCTTGGTGCTGTGCTCAGATTACTAATCATGCACTGTGGAATGCAAAGTCATCACAGCTTGGAAGGTTCTTGATGGTTTTCCTACACAGCATCTACTTCTCTTTGGAAATTTTCTCTCATGTTTCATGTGGTTTTATTAAACACAGGTTTGGCCCGGATTTAAGGTTGTTTATAATATAAGTGAATTATATGTGATGATGGAGCCTGGGGCGAGTGTGGCGATGAAAAACTCCCCTGTATGAGGTGGTATGAGAAAGAAACCTTCAGAGGAACCAGACTTAAAAATGGGAAACCCATCCTCAAGAGTGTGATTTTAAATCATAAAACAATAAAAAACACCGGAGAACCACCGTGAGCACTGGAGTGTGTGATTATGAGTAACGTCCTTTCTACAGTCTTATACTGTCAGGTGACTTTGTGGAACCAGGAGCTACTGAGCAACTCATAAAACAGCTCAACATTTGAGATCATCACAGATCCAACACATGCCAGAGCCTTTAAACGTTCAATGAGGTCCAATGTCTAAACTCTAGATGAAGTGGGATCCAAATGGCGCTGGTTCATTTTTAGAAGGTTCGGGATGTTTGCAGCATCTATTCTTTGAAAGTTTATAATCTTCATGAGGTGGGACGTGACTGGAGCTGGAGCAACCTCCGGATGCCTCAGGATGGGTAGAGAAAGAGAAGCAGTGGAGAGGAATTAGCATAGCTGCTGTTCATGATATTAACAAGCACAAGTTGATCATGTGTTTGATCAGATGTTCTGGAGCACAAGGTTATGATATGTGATGGGTGTAGGACTCGCTAATAGATGGATACGTTGCGATGGATATATGTAATGTACGGTCAGGAAATGAAGTCCTTGAGCTGCATTGACAATCAATACAACTCTGTATTAGAACATCTACTGATGATTATATATAAACAAATAATTTTTTACCGCAATGCAAAATGATGCATAGCAATACAGCTGCCACTGGAAACACTGTAAAGGTCAGAACATTAATGCACACAGCCAAAATGTATTTATCGCTTTAACGCTGAAAGAGTAAATATTCCTCCTGAATTCAAATACTGTTGTTGGAGTGAAGAAGGTTCTGAGATGTTTGGTGTGTAGAAGGTTCTAAGATGGATGTTTAGACTAAAGAAGGTTCTGAGATGTTTGGACTGAGGAATGTAATGAGATGTTTGGACTGAGTGAGGTTCTGAGATGTTTGGACTGAGGGAGGTTCTGAGATGTTTGGGCTGAAGAAGGTTATGAGATGTTTGGACTGAGGGAGGTTCTGAGATGTTTGGGCTGAAGAAGGTTATGAGATGTTTGGACTGAGTAAGGTTTTGAGATGTTTGGGCTGAAGAAGGTTCTGAGATGTTTGGACTGAGTAAGGTTTTGAGATGTTTGGGCTGAAGAAGGTTCTGAGCTGTTTGGATTGAAGAAAGTTCTGAGATGTTTGGGCTAAAGAAGGTTCTAAAATGTTTGGACTGAAGAAGGTTCTGAGATGTTTGGAGTGTAGAAAGTTCTGAGATGGATGTTTGGACTAAAGAAGGTTCTCAGATGTTTGGACTGAGTAAGGTTCTGAGATGTTTGGGCTGAAGAAGGTTATGAGATGTTTGGACTGAGGAAGGTTTTGAAATGTTTGGGCTGAGGAAGGTTATGAGATGTTTGGGCTGAAAAAGGTTCTGAGATGTTTGGACTGAAGAAGGGTATGAGATGTTTGGGCTGAGGAAGGTTCTGAGATGGATGTTTGGAGTGAAGAAGGATCTGAGATGTTCTCCTCCTCACCTTGTATACTGTTAAGGTGTAAATAAAGTAATGCCAAAAACTCTCACATTTGCTTAGAATTATAATTAACACCAAAACCTGTGACAGAGACTGCAGGCGCGGTGTAGCAGCTGCGCTCGGATGTAATCGGTGTGAGGTTCAGAAAAGGCGTGTGCCTCAAAAATCATCAATAATTCAGAGCACATTATTGATCCTGGTCCTTTATATCCCTCCATGAACACAGAGAATCAGCACAAGGTTGTGGTGTCACCAGACTGTTATCGATCAAACACACACACACACACACACACACACACACACACACACACACACACACACAAATCCAGAGACACAGTGAAACCTGAGATCATCACACTGTTCACTGCCCAATGGAGAGTTTGCTGTATTGTGCAGAAAAGCAGGTCTCATTGACCGTCAAGGTCAGAACATGATGCCCAAAGCTGAGTGCATGTCGGAGCTGGAGCTTTTTGTGGATATTAAAAAATAAAAATTCTCAAATGTGGTGTACTACATGATCACGATACATTCAGTGGATCAGACACTGCCCTGAACCTTGTGATTAGATGATGACATGATCAAAAAAACATCAGCTTGTCCCACAGCCCGGGTGTGGCACCGAGACTCAACCACTTGTCTGGGATTCGTCTGGGATGCGATTCCTGTAATAATACCATATTCAAGAGATCTAACACATGCGAGGGCTGGAAAATGTCCTACAGAACACAAGGCATGTTTCAGTTCCATGCTAAATTTGATGTTATGGACTCTGACTCTGAGTGGTATAAGGATTCTGAGATGTTTGGAGTGTAAAAGGTTCTGAGATGTTTGGAATGTAGAAAGTTCTGAGACATTTGAAGTTGAAAAGGTTCTGAAATGTTTTTAATGTAAAAGGTTCTGAGATGTTTAAAGTAAAAAAGGTTCTGAGATATTTGGGCTGAAGAAGGTTCTGAGATGGATGTTTGGATTGAAGAAGGTTTTGAGATGTTTGGATTGAAGAAGGTTCTGAGATGTTTGGAATGTAGAATGTTCTGAGACGTTTGAAGTTAAAAAGTTTCTGAGATGTTCGGAGTGAAGAAGGTTCTGAGATGTTTGGACTAAAATGCTGAAAAATCTAAAACGTTCTCACCAAAAACCATTACCAGTCGTTATGATAGATCCAATATTCTGGTCTTCCAGCCTGTCTGATGGAGTCTGGTTACGTGGGATGGATTCAGACAGTCACACCCTGCAGCTGCTGCGCTCGATACATGACGCATTAAAATTCCCAATCCTGCCCTGCCTTCCCTTCTTCTGGCAGTATATCTGCAGAACCTAATGAGGTGCCTGGTGGCTCAAAGTTTCCTGTATAAAGAAGAACAGCAACAATGAATCACAGCTGTGTATTCGTTCTGCAAATTCACGATCTTTATCTTCACCCTGTCTACATGCATATCATTTAAGGAATTGATAAAATATTGATTACTAGTGATGGAGTTTTAATGGAGGAGAGCATGTTTAATTCCAGGTCCTCGTTTCTTCTCTGTGGAATTAAAGCCAATCAATAAAAGGCATGAGGTTTCGCCAACGGGGTTTTCAGACAAACAAAATCGACTCATATTTAAAAGTAGGCGCATTTAATCCCAGACGAGCAAATTATTAAAATGTTATAAACAAACACCATTAAAGTGGGATTTTATTGAGTCCAGGCACCAAAACAAAAGTCTCTGTGAATTGGTTCCACCACGGTGGTGTTGAGAATGATGGGTTTTCTTGGAGAACCTCAAAGGCAACAAACAACAAGCTAAGAAAACCCGAGATGAAAACCCATAGAGATGTTCCATGCGTTTTTGCTTCACACATGATCTCAGAAAGCAAGTGGTCTGGTACCATTGTGTAAATGTTATTATGTTCCAGAAGTGAACCTTAAATCCACATTTCCTAGTTTTATAAACACAATGACTGTAGAAAGATCATTACTTATAATCACACACTCCAGTGCTCATGTTAGTTCTCACTCTCCAGTGTTCTGTATTGTTTAAAGACTATAATCACAGTCTTGATATCACCCAAATGAGGATGGGTTCCCCTTTTGAGTCTGGTTCCTCTCAAGGTTTCTTCCTCATAACATCTAAGGGAGTTTTTCCTGCTCATAGTCTCCACGGCTGCTCATCAGGGATAAACACACACCATTCACCTTAACTGTTGATTTCTGTAAAGCTGCTTTGAGACAATGTCTGTTGTGAAAAACGCAATAGAAATAAACTTGACTTGATTTCAATCCACATTTTTGTGCAGTTTATTGCAACTAAATTAAGACTAATTATACAATATTGCAATTTCACTCAAACTCAAACACACTCGTGAGTATTAATCGAGTGTGAAATGTGGGTGATGCACAAATTCATGCACACAGTATATCCTCACCTATATATTGTTATTGAGAGATCCGGACTTACGAGCTACACACACACACACACACACACACACACACACACACACACACACAGACACACACACACACACACACACACACACACACACACACACACACACACACAATGCCCATTTATATGCAAATAATTGCAGGTGTGCAAGGTGGATTTGCATGCCTGTGTGTGTGTGTGTGTGTGTGTGTGTGTGTGTGTGTGTGTGTGTGTGTGTGTGTGTGTGTGTGTGTGTGTGTGTGTGTGTGTGTGTGTGTGTGTGTGTGCAAATACTTAGTATTTGCACACACAATACTTAGTTACTGCAAATACAAATACTTAGTACAAATACAAATACTTAGTTACTGCACTTTAGATTTTTCTGGTATCAGAACTTTACTTCACTTTCAAATCGGACTTGTGAATTCAGTTTGAATATATTTGGTGACGTGATCAATATCTGTTCCTCTCACTGCACCGTTTTCAACCTGTTTCTTGTCATTGTGCTGCTTTTTTTTCGACCTTCAACTGGTGCATCATTTCCTGTCTCTCACACGACTATGGAGCTCAAATTGATCAGGCAGAAGGCAACAAGAAGTCTGGGGTTAATGTGGATGAGACAGAGGGAGTCAGTGACGTAAACATGACTAAGAACAGACACATTCCTGATCACCTGATCATCATCATCTTCATCTCTTCATCTATATTCATTAGAGAAAATTTTTTTGTATTAATATATCAATATGATGGGAGGTTCAGTTATTAGGGTGACACTAAAACATGAAGTAGTAAAGATTACTCTTTACTGAAGTACATGTCTGAGTCTGTGTGTGTGTGTGTGTGTGTGTGTATACAAATCCGCGCTCTCCGGCCCCGCCCACTCCCTTGTTCCGTGCACGCTCGCGTGTTTGTGAGCGCGCTCAGCTCGACACACACACACACACACACACACGCACGCACAAACACGCGCGCGCCCGAGATTCTCAGCATCATCCCCGGTGAGTCTGTTTTTTAAATTTATTTATTTTTATTTATTACGTTACTGAAAAAGATTATTTTTATAATTATTCTCATTAGAATTATTTTTATTTATATAAATATCTATCTATAAAACCCGAGCGCTTGAATAACCTGTTAATACCCGCTCATGGAAACAAGCCGTGGACCTTGTGTTTGTTACACGACGCTGATTTTGTTTTCATCAATATTTCAGTATTTCTGTTTCATTATTTGCAACATTCTAATTGCAATATTAATTGTTACCTATTTATAGTCGCGAGCGTCGCGGTGTCCTGAAATGTCAATCAGTTGCTATAGTGACAGCGCGTAATTTCAGAATGGAAAAGAAGGAAAAAAAAGCGTGCGGAGAAACAGAAAAGAAGGATGGAGTGCATTACTGAGCAGCACAGTGGATCCTGGTGGCTGATGCATAAACCTCTGTAATGATTAGATAGGAATATATTTTTGCATGAATGATAGGAATAGTTGTTGGTGGTTGCTGTTGTGTGTGCGGTTGGTGATGGATCTCCTTGAAGCATCTGAAGGTTGCACCTGTCTCTTGTCTACCTGTTAATGCATGGAAGCTCCTCAGCTTTGATGATCCAAGTTATGTTATGCATTGCTTAGATGACCTACTTATTAATCCGGCGCTCCAATGCTAGATGGGATATTCCAGCTGTGCCCTCTCTCTCTCTCTCTCTCTCTCTCTCTCTCTCTCTCTCTCTCTCTCTCTCTCTCTCTATATATATATATATATATATATATATATATATATATATATATATATATATATATATATATAATATATATATATATATATATATATATATATATATATATATATATATATATATATATATATATGTATATGTATAGAGAGAGAGAGAGAGAGAGAGAGAGAGAGAGAGAGAGGGCACAGCTGGAATATAATAGAATATATTCCAGCTGTGCTCTCTCTCGCTCTCTCTATCTCATATATCTCTCTCTCTCTCTCTCTCTCTCTCTCTCTCTCTCTCTCTCTCTATATATATATATATATATATATATATATATATATATATATATATATATATATATATATATATAGAGAGAGAGAGAGAGAGAGAGAGAGAGAGAGAGAGAGAGGGGGGGGGGCACAGCTGGAATATATAATAAATTAATAAATAAATAATATACACAGTACCTCAAATGCAAATAGGCACAAACCATCAACTGCAAAATTGTAGCCATTACATTTTCTACTCTGATCATTCTCCACCCCCCAGAATGGTTTGCTTGAACTCCAGCGAAAGATCTTTCCTGTGCTGTTTATTCTGTTTTTAGCTCAGCAGGATACACTTCATTCACAAGCCCTCTGAATTTTAACCAGCACAAAAGGTGTTAAAAAGTATACGATCTTATCAGAACACCTTTGCTGTTTTACCTGCATGGTAGATCTTTACCTGTACACCAAAGACCTGACCTTTCCTGAATACCCGTCTCAGTCTAGAAGAGAAAAAAGAAAAGTATGTCTTAGACAGTATGACAATGCAAATTTGCAAATGTTGCTTATTCTCTGTAGTTATTTATGCATTAACAAAACATCAGCCGGCAGTCAGTGTATTATATAATATTGCATAATAAATCACTGCGTTGTTCTAAGAATAAAAAGGGCCAGCGATTAACAATCCTCTGTTTTTTTTTTTTTTTAACCCAGCAATCCCTCCCTTACAGAACAAACTATTCAATTTGCATAATGAACCAATGTTTGTTGGTTTCCAAATGAACCTGAATATTGAACATTTTATTGATTATATTGACATGATTTAAAAGGCTTAACAGGATAAAAGGCAGAAGCTTGCACTGCATACTAAATCATCAAGCATAGATTAACTGGAATACACACACACACACACACACACACACACACACACACACACACACACACACACACACACACACACACACACACTTTCTTCATGTTGTTTGTCCTCCTCTTGCCTTCTCCCCTATCTATTCTGCCTCCTTACTCATAACTACATTAATGGAAGAGGTTGTGGTGGTGGTGATGGACAGGAAGCAGATGAATTGATATAAAAGGACCGAGTCATAATGTAATCTCAGGCATTAAGAGATACAGTTTAGTTTAATGCAGCTTAGGGCAGTTCAATTCAGGGACCTTTTTTCCCCCCAAAGTGGCAACAGAAGCAACAAGTCTCAAAAGAAATGTCATATCCGGAGGTTAATGATGAAAGTCGTTCATAACACTCAAAACATTGCAGTAGTCAAAGCGAATCTTTATCATTCAGCATGATTACAAATATTAAAAATAAAAGAAGTAATTTGAATTTTTTATCCATTATGAAAAATATCTAAAATTCTTTGTTTATTATTTTAGGTTGATAGTAAATCCGATTATTTAAAGCATAACTAATTTATTCATAGACCGTTCCTCAAATGAACCAGTCCTGATTTTCTAGCCCCATGTGTTTCTTTCCCAAACTGGTAGCACAGTCTTGGAGGAAAACAATTATATATAAGTCTTTGGATGCGGCAGCATGAAATTTTCCCTTCACTTGAAATAGGAGACCCAAACCTGCCCCAGCATGACAATGCTCATGTGCAAAAAGCCAGCTCCATGAAGATCTCCTGCTGTAGAGCTCTGACCCTAACCCTATTAAACAATGAATTTCTCCTTACCTCACCTACATCAATAACAGACTTTACTAACGCTCTTTTGGCTGAATGGATGTCCACAAATCTCTACAAGCACACTGCAAAATCTAGTGGAGCATCTTCTTCCCAATAGAGTCGAGGTTTTTATAACAAGCAAATAGGAACTGATTGTGGAATGGGATGCACATAGCATATCTTATAGTCAGGTGTCCACAAACTTTAGTCAATATATTACAATGTATTTTGTTACTAGAGTTTTGTTATTAGAGTTTCTCTTGTCTTCTTTTATTTTAAAGACACAAAGTATTATTTACAATTATCCTATCCTATTCTACTCTGTACAACCCTATACTATACTATACTATACTATACTATACTATACTATACTATACTATACTATACTATACTATACTATACAACCCTGTACTATACTATACTATACAACCCTATACAACACTATACTATACTATACTATACTATACTATACTATACTATACAACCCTATACAACACTATACTATACTATACTATACTATACTATACTATACTATACTATACTATACTATATACATTATATGATTCTGTACTATACTTTACTATACTATACTATACTATACTATACTATACAACCCTATACAACACTATACTATACTATACTATACTATACTATACTATACTATACTATACTATACTATATACATTATATGATTCTGTACTATACTTTACTATACTATACTATACTATACTATACTATACTATACTATACTATACTATACAACCCTATACAACACTATACTATACTATACTATACAATACTATACAATACTATATACATTATATGATGCTGTACTATACTTTACTTTACTTTACTATACAACCCTATACTATACTATACTATACAACCCTATACTATACTATACTATACTATACTATACTATACTATACTATACTATACAACCTTATACTATACTATACTATTCTATTCTATACTATACTATACTATACTATACTATACTATACTATACTATACTATACTATACAACCCTATACTATACAACCTTATACTATACTATACTATACTATACTATACTATACTATACTATACAACACTACACTATACTATACTATATACATTATACGATACTGTACTATACTTTACATTACTTTACTCTACTATACAACCCTATACTATACTATACTATACTATACTATACTACACTATACTATACTATACAACACTACACTATACTATACTATATACATTATACGATACTGTACTATACTTTACATTACTTTACTCTACTATACAACCCTATACTATACTATACTATACTATACTATACTATACTATACTATACTATACTATAATTTACAACCCTATACTACACTACACTATACTAGAATAGACTATACAACACTATATTATACAACCCTATACTAGACTATACTATACTTTACTATACTATACTATACAACCCTATACTATACTTTACTCTACTATACAAACCTATACCATTTTATATTATATTATACCACATTAGGATTTCATATTTTAAGCAAACCCTGTAATAAAATAATTCTTATTGTCTCAACACCTATAATTACTTAATTAATTTCCTTTTGTGTTAATTATTGAATGATTATTGATCTCTAGAATTTTTTCTTTTCCCAGATATGAGATTTTAATAAAACATTTGTTATCTTACAGCACAAATATGTAGCCTTCTGTGATTTCATTTCAAGATTTGAGATTTATTTATGTACAGAATACAGTTGCAGTAAAATGAAAACCTGATTGTCTGATCAGGTGTGCATAAAAAAGGAACTAAAAATATAAGATCAAATATATAATTGTAAATTGTAAAAAAGATTGTCAGTAAACTGTCAGACATCTCAGGTTGCCTTTTCTTTACTAAACAGCTCTGTCTTCCAGGACATTGATCATTTTTGGCACATAAAAAAAACATTTAGAAGAATTTATCCTTGGTTTAATTAGTTAGCCACCGCATACAAGCTCAGCTGGTGAGGAATTCAGTCCGGAATTAGATGCAAAGGTCTTCAATGTACAGTATTACTACAGGGAGGAAGTACGGAAGAGAAGGAAGAGAGGAACCTCATGTTGTGGAGACGTTTGGCCGCATTGTCAGCATCATTGCCTTTTAAATGTGTGTGTTCAGGCCTGCAAAATGAACCTGGTAGCAGAGATATTAAATGAATAGTAATATACTTGTTAATGGGTCTTTGCGCATAGAATGCGGCTCGTCTTTTCACTCCGTATCCTCTGTTGTATTATCAGTTTCTGTTCGGCTGCTGGCTTAAGGCCTGCCGTCTCTGTAAATGTGCAATGTCACCGGGGAATGCGCTGTCTCTCTTTGTCATTCATCCCATTCTCTAGTCTCTGTTTTCCTTTTACGGAGCACATTTGAAGGTCACGGTGCAATGCCTCCACACTGCACGGCTTTCTTATTTTAGAATAATGCACTATTCTCTTATATTTACTAAACGATGGTCAGAGTAATTGCTGTGAAATTATGGAATACTTTTGTGTGTTAAAAGTGACTGATATTTCACCACCTTTCGCAATTTATTTTTTTTAGCGCCTGAAAAACCCTGTATACACGTGTAACCTGGATATTAAACAAATTAGGCTAAGCAGAATCGCCAAAAAAGAAAGACCTAATTTTCAGGGGAAAAACAAACAAACAAACAAACACTTATTAGTATGGTTTTGACCGTAACAGGCCACAAGGGTTGAGAAATAAATAAATAAATAAATAAATAAGGTCAATCTGATGCAATTAAAGGCTCTTGAGCATCAGCTGAAGCTGGTGTCTGGGTTCAGTGATTGAATTTTATAGACAAGGGCTTACTATGACAAAAAAAGTCAATATAGTGCTCACTGGGGTTGTAATTCACAGTTTACGTTGTTCGAGAGAACACATAAGCGTATTACTATATTTTGCTCTGCATGTTTTATGTGATTTTTGACCTGTTCAGATGGTGGTAATAGCAGTTTACGCAGACGTGCATCATTTACGGTCTGACTCAAGCTGATTGCACACATCCATGTTATGCATGGAAGAAAGTAATGAAAGCTTCGCTACTCGTATTTATGTTATTTTAAATACCAACTCGTTCCCCCACCTCACCGTGAATATATCATAACCCCCACTCTGTGGAACAAGCCATTAATCCTCTGTAGCTCTTTACACAGCCAATGAGAGATTCATGCTTAATATATCATGACGTACCACCTGGAAATCTCTGAGTGGGGCCACCGATCTGTTGCGATGCCACGCCTTTTTACATGCATTAGATGCGAGAGCTTTTTTTTTCCCTTACACCCTCTCGCAGAAATGCTGCAATGCGTCGGATGGCTCCAAGACTGGGTCAGTGTAACGGCGACAGCCGCTAGCTCACCGTCCCCATGGCAACAGCCGGCAGAATGGCTTACAGGATCTATGCCATGTTGTTTTTCTATCACAAGCATTGATTTCTGCTTCTCAATGCCGTTTTTTAGAATTGCAGCCTTGAAAATAAAATGACACAACGATAGTAATAATATTAATAATAATAATAATAATAATCATAATAATAATATGTATCGCTTGCATTTTATTTGAAATGTACCTCCTGTCTTGTATACAGTATATTCTACCTCTTTCATACTTATCTCCTGTTTATAGTACCTCCTTCAGGCATTTCTGCAATTGTAATTTGTTCATTTCTAACCCCTTTTTTGCAGGACAAAGGATTCTGCAATACAAGAGCAATGTCCTTAAGACAGTTGTATTAGTGAATCCATCAGTGGACAACATTTCAATAGAGGTAATAGCGGTTTCTACAAATCATTCCTCCACCTGATGCTCACATTTCTCTGTACGTATTATTATGGCATAACATTATGACATTATAATATTATGAGCTTTGAAGTGAAGAACACTGATGATCTCTTCATCATGGCACCTGTTAGTGGGTGAATATATTTATTAGGCAGCAAGTGAACATTTTGATCTCAAAGTTGATGTTAGAAGCAGGAAAAATGGGCGAGCGTAAGGATTTGAGTGAGTTTGACGAGGGCCAAGTTGTGTTGTCTAGACGACTGGGTCTGAGCATCTTCAAAACTGCAGCTCTTGTGGACTGTTTCCGGTCTGCAGTGGTTAGTATCTATTAAAAGTGCTCCAAGGAAGGCACAGTGGTGAAACGGCGACAGGGTCACGGGAGGACAAGACTCATTGATGCACGTGAGAGGCGAAGGCTGGTCTGTGTGGTCCGATCCAACAGACGAGCTCCTGTAGCTCAAACTGCTGAAGAAGTTCATGCTGTTAATGCTCGACAGGGTCACGACTGATTTAGCAGGAAAAGGGGACCAACACAATATTACGCAGGTGTTCATATTGTTATGGCTGATCGGTGTATATATGTAAATAAAATATATTTTTTTGTCCTCAACCAGATTCGAACGCTCCTCTGTGACTCATCTGAACACAAGTTATTGGTCCTGAGTGGTCAGAGCACTGAACAAGGGGGTGACCTCATCGTGAACGGTGGAGTGTTTGACTGGAAGAACTTCTCCGACATCAATACAAATCAAAGAGTAAGGCATTAAGGTTAATTTAGTAACGATTGTTTAATCAAGGCCACACTCACACTTCTTATTGAAACATATGCATCGAGCAAGAAATCAAATTGTAATGCAA
Organism: Silurus aristotelis; assembly: GCF_946808225.1. Taxonomy (NCBI): domain Eukaryota; kingdom Metazoa; phylum Chordata; class Actinopteri; order Siluriformes; family Siluridae; genus Silurus; species Silurus aristotelis. The sequence goes on along the minus strand of NC_139582.1, from coordinate 2,802,081 downwards.
TTTATCTTTCAAATTTTTTTCAGATTAAGAACTTCTTGAGCCAGTCAGGTCCAGGTGAGCGAGCGTGTCTGACTGTGTGTTGTGAAGACGAGGGGGCCTGGAGCTCCCTAAAGCTCAAGCAGGAGCAGGACATTCTGGATTACAGATTAAACCCTGACCCTGTGCTGCCCGAGATGGAGGGTGTTACAGAGTTTACAGATTACGTCTCTGAGACTGTAGACATTGCTTCTCCGTTTGAGCTCCTAGAGCCACCTAGCTCGGGGGGATTTCTGAAGTTGTCGAAGCCCTGCTGCTATATCTTCCCCGGAGGCAGGGGTGACTCTGCCCTGTTTGCAGTCAATGGCTTTAACATTTTGATCGACGGTGGTTCAGACCAGAAATCTTGTTTCTGGAAACTGGTGCGGCACTTGGATCGGATTGATTCGGTTCTGCTTACCCACATCGGAGCTGACAATCTCCCTGGGATAAACGGACTGTTGAGGAGAAAGATCGCAGAGCAAGAGGAAGACCATTCTCAAGGCTCAAATGCCTATGGAGAATGGATAAAAAACCTGCTTTCGCCTGAGCTTGGTGTGGTTTTCTTTAATGTCCCGGACAAGCTAAAGACATCTGAATCGACTTTGAAAGTTAAACGGAGCATCGAGGAGGCATCTCTTACATTGCAGTACCTCACTAAATTGGGTATTAAACCTGAGCCCTTGAATCGAGTTGTTAGCAACACAATCGAGCCTGTAACCCTTTTCCACAAATTGGGTGTTGGCAGATTAGACATGTACGTTCTAAACCCAGTCAAGGACAGTAAAGAAATGCAATTTTTCATGCAGAAGTGGGCAGGCAACAGTAAAGCCAAGACCGGTATCATGATGGCCAACGGAAAAGAGGGAGAAATTTCTGTGCCCTACCTTACATCAGTAACCGCACTTGTCGTCTGGGTTCCAGCCAGCCCTACCGAAAAGATCGTGAGGGTATTGTTTCCTGGCAATGCACCACAAAACAAAATCTTTGAGGGACTAGAAAAGCTAAGGCATCTTGACTTCTTGCGTTATCCGGTCGCTACTCAAAAAGACATATCATCCGGAGGGCCCCCTTCAACAGTTAAACAAACCAAACTTAAGCCGAGGACTGACAGCAAGGAAAGCCTTAAGTCTTCACCCAAATTACTTGCTACTACCAAGGCAAGCAAGAAAGAGGCGAACGAGGACATCGAATCAAAAAGTGACTCGGTAAAAGAAACGAAAACAGAAAAGAAGCCGAGTAAATTGCAAGAGAGTGTAAAACCCACTAAACCAGTGAAAGCCAGCACAGATACAACCATTACAGTAAAGCAGGAGAAAAAGAAGTTAAGAGAGAGATCCCCTAAGAAACATGTCAAGTCAGCCAAAACGGAGGAGAAGAAAGATAAAGAAAAGAAACAGATAAAGAAAGAAAAGAAAGATTCCGTTAAGAAAGATGACAACAAAGAATCCAAACTGAAGGAAGTAAGTAAGCCGGAATTAAGGAAGATCACCAAACCTGACTTAAAACCCTTTACCCCTGAGGTCAAAAAGACTCTTAACAAAGCGAAGGTTCAGGCCAAACCAAAGGCTGAAAAAACTAAAGCGATCAAAGAGCGAGAGAACAGACCTGCTGCAAAACAGGTTTCAAAAGAGATACAGGAAAATTACAGATCCCTGGTATCCTCCCCAGAAGATCTCACCAAGGATTTTGAGGCGCTGAGACAAGAGGAACTTTCTGAGCTTGCAAATAGCAAAGCGCTTTCAAATCTGGAAAATACAGCTCTCCCGGACGCACACATTGTGTCTCCAGATGAAGGAATACCCACTACTGACAACGAGACAGAATCACCTCATGAGGAAAAACACATGTATGGAGAGGAAAAGGCAGACAAATCTCTAATCAAAACTGCAGACAAATTTGAGGATGAGGGCGCTGCTACAGAGGATGACTATGAAGAAGAATACAACACCGAAACCAAAATAACTCCAGATCTTACGGAGAAGGCGGAGGATGAAAAACGCATGGACATCCAGACGGACAAAGAACTTGAAAAGAAACATAAAAAGAGTGACAGCGAGGAAGAAGAGGATGTTATAGAAAAAGCCGAGCTGGAAGAAGCAGAGGATATAGTTCACGAGGAAGAGTTAATATATAAAACCGAGGGGCCCAAAAAGGAATACATTAGTAAAGACTGCGACACCAAGCATATGGACACTAAAACGATCAAACCTGCAGGGGCCACTGAACACATCTTGTTCATACAAGATGAAACCATCCCTGGATATTCAGAGACCGAACAGACCATATCTGATGAGGAGATCCACGAAGAGCCTGAGGACAGGATCCATCATCTCCACTATGATGATGTCTCTGTCCCTGATCAACCTGACTCTGTTTTCCATGGCATGAAAGACATAAAACCCCCAGCAATATCTGTTGCCCAAGACTTAACAACAAAGATGAGCCAGACTCCAGTTTTATCTACATATTCCGCAAATATTATTGCAGCACCATTGGCTGAAGAAGAACATATATCCTCAGCCACCTCCATTACAGAATACGATAAATTATCCTCTTTCGCAGCGTCGGTTACTGAAGATCAGTCTATTGCGTCTGTCACAGCACCTCCGACCGAGGAACTAGGGAAAAACTCGTTAATCCTGGACAACGCGAACAGTGCACAGTCGTCCAGTCGCACTGAGGGAAAGGAATACCTGCATTCGGCTGGTACAATCTCTCCAACCTCATCTTTGGAAGAAGACAAATGCTTCAAATCACCCCCTTCAGAAGAGTGCCAACCCACAGTTCCAGAAATAGAGACTACTCTCAAAAAACCTACCACTCAACCACATGAAGAAGATGATGATGACGAAGAAGAGGAAGAGGACCAGACACCCAATGTTGACATGCCTCTCGGAAAACTTCATGAGAGTTATGCATCTGCCACTGTAAAAGAACAGCTTGATAAATGCCCCTTCTCGATGGTAACTCTTTCCTCTTTGGAAACCACTTCCGTCACACAAGAAAAGGATGAGAACATTTCTCCAGATGTGCCCAAAACAGATGCTGCTGGGAAAACAATGTCTATTGCACCCTGTGTCTTAGGCACTCCAGAAGCAAGTGGGGCTTCAGAACCTTCCGAGAGATGTCTAAGTCCAGATGATAGCACCATGAGGATGGCGTCACCTACACAGTCAGGCCCTACCAGCATTGGCTATTCACCTACTGAGGAAAGGGCACCAAAGTCTTTATCAATTGAGAAAGACGACAGAATGGAAAAGGGCACGTACGACGTTCAAATTTTGACTAAACACGAAACAGAAGGTGATGCAAACGAAAAGACGTTAAAAATCATGGATGAAGGCGACCCAGACAAAATGGGTTTCTCAAGCACAAGGGCAACATTTGATGATTCGGGAGACGAAGAAGATGATGTTGAAGTAGAAGTAGAAGAGGAAGAAGATTATTTGGGGAAGGTAGATTTTAAGACCTGTCTTAAAACGAAATACAAAGAAGAGAGGGAGAGCACATTCCTTGATGAAGATGACACCTGTGAACAAACGTTTAAGGACGATAAGCTCATTAAACACGAGAAAGAGGAAACAGAGAAGAAAGATCAACTGCCAGACATGACCTATTTGGAAAAAGAAGGCAAGGTGCTGAGCTCTGAAGAGGAGGAAGAGAGTGAAGATGAGGAATGCACTTACTCGAGCATAAAAGGGCCTCAGGACAAGTTGGACTCTGTGCCAGGAACCTACAGCAAAAAAGACATGACGTTCTCAGAGTTCTCAGAGAGACACGACTCTGAGACTGCGGTGACTTCCAAAAATGGCGATAAAAGCGTACACTTTAACTTGTACTCCTTCCCGGAGTCTGAAAAAGATCTTAAAGAAGACCATATGAGAGAGATAAGGCAGGATACACCATATGTTGGGAAGAGTTTTACTTATTCTGATGTATATGACAGTAAATCCAGTTCAGTGGATTCATACTCTCCTAATTTACCAAAAGACTGTGCTGAAAAGTCGGATGATCGTATTGACTCCGTGAAGGATACAGAGAAAAAGGATTCCTTTATTGAAACAACAAAAATGTCTGATGAGTCTCCTCAAGTAAAAGACATGCCATCATTATCAACATCATATGGTGAAACCAAAACATCTATGGAATCGAATGTTGGATACATTTCAGGTGAAAAACCTACTGATACAATACTTGATGTTAAATCGGAGACCAAGACATCATCTCATTCATTCTCACCAGAAAAAGACCTATTTTCCATCCAGTTTGAGCAGTCTACTGGAAAGACAATAGGTGAAACTCTATCAAGTGATCATGAAGATGACTTTACCACTTCTGGCTATTTGGCTGCAAAAAACAGCACCTCTGCGGCAGCTCAGTCTTTCAGTGAGATGGCGAGAGCAAGTGCGCTAGACATGAAGATGTTAGCACACGGAGAGGATGACGACGACGAAGAAGAAGAAGAGGAGACCGATGAAGATGATGACGATGACGATCTTTACAAGAGACATGTCAGTGACATTGACATGGAAAAAGAAAAAGGAAAAGACTTGTTGTCTGGTGCCACCAACATAGTACCTCCTGAGTTCAAGGAGGAAAAGAAGGACACCTCACAGGACTATAGGTCAGGATGTGTCAGCTATGACATGCCCCCAGTTCCTCCTCCTTTCGATCTGTCAAAGGGTCAAACAAATGCTGAGGAACATTTTGAACCAGGTAAAAAGGAAACAGCATCACCACTCGCTGGCAGCCACATGACGGAGTCACATGAGGGACATGAATATTCTTTTGATGAGGTGAAAAAATCTGTCCCCTCCAGCCATCCAGAGCACAAAGATAATAGTTATGGTCAGTCTTTTTTACCTCTGTCCACAAAGCCAAGCGAGGACAAATATCACCATAATGACAAAGACCTTGAGTTAGAAAAGCAAAAATCACCAGATGTTTCAGCAAAAAAAACAGACACCATTTCACCAGGCTTCAGCTATACAACTACATCAGCCACTGCATACTCCTCCTCATCCTCCTATAGTCATTCATCCTCTGCTTCTGCCTCTCTCTCTACTAGTCGTCAGTTCGGAGATGATCTAGAAACTCCCGCCAGCGTTGGATACGAGTATTCACCTTTTAAAGATGAGCAGTCACCTGTAATAGATTCACTATTCTCCAGTTCTGGTGGGCTGGTTAAAGATGACTATTTGGAAGTGTCAGAGAAAGTGACACCTGCCACCATGACAGCTGAATCCACATCCAGCCTAGCAAGGTTTTCACCGCTATCACCTTTTGAGATCAAGTCGGTGACTTCGCATTCAGTGGATAAAAGAGAAGAACTTCTCAGATCTTCCAGTAGTGTTTTGGAAAAAGGCCCGCAGGGTTCCTGCTTTTACAAGCCAGATTGGGGGGCAGATACAGGCCTGCAGGCTGAATATGGGGCTACAGGACCTTTCAATCCTCTTTCAGAGTCTACTGAGAAAGACATAATGAAAAAAGATCTGTTCGGTGCTTCCTTATCACCTCATGCTGATTTACCCGAGAAACAATATTACTTAGACACCGAGAGCAGTGAAGAGGAGGAAGGCTACATTTGTGAGTCTGAACAGGACAAACTGCACTTCCAACTATCTCCTTTTACAGCTGAAGTGGACAAGAAAGATGATCATTTTTCGGTGTCTTCTGCCAGTAAAGTGGGCACATTTCCAGATGTGCTTATTCATGCTTCTTCAAAACCAGATACTGCAAATGGTCCTGCAGAGGTCACCATGGCAGCTCCAGAGGCCTTTGCTGATGTCAGCAAGGTTACATCAAAAACCGAACTGAAAAGCAAACAATTTGAAGCCTGCAAAAAAAAGAACCCGTTCGAATGGGAAATGAAGCAGCAAAGAGGCATCTACCCAGGAGAATCGCCCCCTCATTATCGTCACGAGGATGAGTACGAGGAAGAACAGGAAAAGGAGCCTGATCATCCGCCTCGTCCTCTTTCCCTTTCATCTGCCGATCAGTCTTTTCCATCTTCCTTCTATAAAGAAGATTCAAGCAGGCAAGATGACTTCGATCATCCTTCCAATACATACATGGGTGCCAGCTCCTTCTCTTCATCCCCAGCCTACTCTTCCTCTGAGTACAAACAAAGAAAGGGAGACACCTCACCATCTTTTATTAACCCAAGCATTTGCCAGCTGTCCAGTGATGAAGAAGCTGATGAACAAAACAGCCAGGATGCAGATCAGCAACACCCTGCAGGCAAGAAACGATCCTACAACCAGCCACTTCATGGGTCCTACAGAGAGGACAGTGAATCATATCGCCTCTCTGGAGCCATGGCTGCAGGAACTGGCTTAGCTGGAGAAGACACACCTCCGACCTCAGTAAGCGAATCTCTGCCCTCACAGACAGACTCGGACGTTCCACCAGGAACAGAGGATTGTCCCTCTATCACAGCAGAAGCCAATGCAGAATCGGATGAGGATGCCGATTACCTCCCTGTAGACAAATCATCTGGAGCCTACAGTGGAAAGCACTCCTCATCCCACTCTGAGAAAAGTCATGATCCCCTGCCCACACCGATGATGGATCCAGCCCCTTACCCACCTCGTCCTGATGTCTGCATGGTAGACCCCGATGCTATGTCCAGCCTCACCGACAAACCTTTAAAGAAAGACTCGAAAGCAAAGAGCCTTCGCAAAGTAAGTAAGTCGAGGTCGCCAGCCAGAAAAGCCGATGCCATTCGTAAGAGGTCTCCGTCAAAGGAATCTTCTCCACGTACCACCTCGCTGAAGAAGAAGGACCTGGAAGATGACCTGTCCAAGTCAAGTCACAACACGGGCAAGGGCCTAGTCAACGGAATTAAAGCTATTTCAGGTATGTATGTGGATAGAATAGACGTTTGGAGACACATTTTAATGATGGTAATTGGACGCTAAAGGTAAAGGTATTGGACGCTTGTCCGATATTTGCATTGCAGGCGTCCTCACGATGTGATTTTTCATTGTTCATACACTTGTTTCTATCAGGCTCAAATCCTCCAAAATCCAGTTCAGCCGTGCCCTCTGCTTCTCCCATCTTTGTGGACTTGGCCTACATTCCCAACCACTGCAGTGCTAAAAATGTCGACCAGGAGTTCTTCAAACGTGTTCGCTCTGCCTATTATGTAGTGAGCGGGAACGACTCCAGCAGCGGAGAGCCTAGCCATGTGGTCCTGGATGCACTGCTGGAGGGAAAAGCACAATGGGGCTCTAATCTCCAGGTACTCGTACATCTTCATTACAGTTTTTTCTCAGTTGCTTTAAAGCCTTTTTTCAAAATCATTCTCAATTTTTGCAAACCAGTAAGTGCTTTTCTTAAAACAATTTGTACAAACAGCACAACACAGATTGCTTGCAAAAGGCTGCACTTTTCTCAAAAACATTTCTGTTCTTTCATCTCAAAAGTAAGTATTTGGGTCAATGAGCATTTCATCGCCATCAGGTCCTTTTGTCATTGTTAACAAACAAGATTGTCGAAATGTTGTCAGTGTGATGGCGCACGGTTTCGGTGTTTCTTGATTTCTTGACAGAATATGACAACTAGTTTACCCAATTTGCATTCAATGAACTAATGCTGAGATGTTTTGGGAATTAAGACTATTCAGGTGAGAACCAGATTAATATATTTTTTTTATCATGAAACAGCAGACAATTGTACACAATCGATTAAAATGAAGCTACCAAAGTGTTCGCAATTTATTTAAAGCAACACGTTTTTATTTTTTATTTTTTTTTATATTTTAGTATGTGCACTACATGATGTGGAGGTTTAAGAATTTCATCTAAGAAACGTTGCAAAGCAACTGAGAAAAACTGTAATATGTGTACTTTTAATGTCGAGGAAACATGCATCACCAATAATACCAATTCATCTAGGGTTCTTGGAGTGTAATCAATGATTCAGGAACAAAATAAACTTCCATCAGCTGATAATGACTTAAACACGTCCCTCTGCTCTGGTTTAGGTGACGCTGATTCCTACACATGACACCGAAGTGATGAGGGAGTGGTACCAGCAGACCCATGAAAAGCAACAGGAGCTGAATATCATGGTGCTGGCTAGCAGCAGCACAGTTGTGATGCAGGATGAATCATTCCCCGCTTGTAAGATCGAGTTCTAAATCTGGCACGGCTCCCAGGTTCACACTTTTACAGTTCTACGCCTTATTTCTTCAGTGTTAAAAAAACTCCCTCAGATAACATTGTGCATAGTCGGTCAGTATCTCTCTCTCTCTCTCTCTCTCTCTCTCTCTCTCTCTCTCTCTCTCTCTCGTACAACATTCCCTAACCTGAACGAGGATGGTATCATCCGGAAAGACTCGGAAAAGGATGTGCCTTTGATGTTTGGATTTTTAATTTTCTCCCTTTAACGAAGAAAGAAACACGTACGATCTTTCCCATTTATATAGTTTTTCCTGGCGTGTCGAATGGCATTCATTTTTTTTCATTTCAAGCTCGTTTGAAGTTTCCCATTATTGTTTCTCGTTTCATTTCCGCACGTATCGTTCTTCTGCACGCACCTATATGTTCTCGGTTCTCATGATCACACACACACACACACACACACACACACACACACACACACACACACACACACACACACACACACACACACACACACACACAATACACACAATACACACGAAATCACTATCAACCGGATTCATTTATTATTCTTCAGAAAGCGATTTACACGCTGGATATTTTACTATCATCCAAAACAACGCTTTATATAATGCTTAAATACTTTAAATATTAAAATAAATACTTTATATTAACGCTTTAGTTTGTCCTGGTCAGAATGACAAAACCGCAACACATTTCTGCATATTTTAAAGCTGAGAAACGCGATTTTTCTTACTTTATTTTCATCATTTTCGCCTCTGTATCTAAGCACGTAAAGAAGACCAACCTGACCGATAATAGGAGACACGATCGATCTGACGTTCTTCTCCGTCTTAGCGTAAAAATCAAAGAATTAGGATTATATGTAGGATAAGTCTGTGTTTTTTTGTGGACCATTCGTTTGTGTGGTGTGTGCTGTCGAAGTGGAGCTAAACACAACAAAAAAATACCCTTTACATGTATATTTTGACAATTGCAGATGAAATGTATCAGCACCTTATAATGATTTCTTCCTTTTCGTTTTTTTATTTTTGCTTTATGTAATGCTTTGTAAATATAGAAAAAGGTGGGAAAAGAATCTAAAAGTCTAAGCCAAAGCAATAGAAAAAAAAGAAAAAAAAAAAGATCGTGAATGTTGCGTTGCTGGAGCGCCGGTATGAGTCTGTGAAATGCTCCAGATTGGGGTGTGAATGCTACGGGGATAAGGTTATGTGTTCCCTGCACAAGTGTGGGTGGAATTAACGACTATGAATAACCGGCATCTTTTTCCCAGGACTTAATACGGAACCATCTTAGTTTGGGGAGTTGATAAGCACATTGTGGATCGGTTTCTTTTATTATTAAGTCGAAATATTTCAACCTGATCGAATAATAACCCCAAATTGGTCAATATTAGTAATTTTGATGCGTCTTGAACAGAGGTGATTTTGAACCAGGGTGAAAAATAGAGTTTAAGAGTTGAGTGAAAATAGAGGATCTGGCAGCTCTGAGGATTTTCAGCTCCCTGCAGTGACTACAGCATACAAACATCAGCGATCGTTGAAACGGCGCCATCACACGACTAAAAAATACGCCGCCGTTTTCGAAAAGCCTCCATTTTCACTGCGGTTTAATAATAATTTATTTAAAAATAAATAGCGTTTCCAAATTGATCCACTTCGGAGAGCATGTTCAAAAAGCTACGTTTTTGTCTATTAACAATTAAAATTTTCGTCACTTGCTGAACGCTACAACTATTTACATTACAGACATTTGGCAGATTCAATTATTTTCATTATAAAACTGGGCACAGTTGAAGGTTAAGGCCCTCGCTTAAAGGTCCAGCAGGGACTTTAGGTGCTGGTATTTGAACTCACAAGCTTCCGATCAAAAGTCGAACATCTTACTTTCCTATTTCACAATTTGGACTTTCCTGTCGTTTTGGATCTGTTCTTCTAGTGTGCTAATCACTCATAACATGACAGAATGGTAACATCTGGGCTGTATTAGTATGAGGACCAGTGTGTTTTGTTTGTTGGAAATTGGAGTTTGTTTCCTCCATGTTTGTTTGCTGTAGCGACTGCAGGGACCTGGAGGGTCGATCTGGATTAGAGCTGACAGGATTCCCATTTTGAGAGCGAATTTGAGATCAAGTTTGCATGTATATTATTAATAATAATAATAATAATAACAGAGGAAAAAAATGTTTTTTGAACAGTTCGAATTGGTGGGATTCAATTCAGCAAAAATTTTATTTTTGCAGGAAATTTGGCTCTCTGTATCTCTGTATCATGTGAAAATGTCATGATGGAAGATAAAATTGAGTGAAGATAAAATTGAGATAATCAGCGAGATTGGTTCATTTAAAACAACCAAATGTACATTTTTATTTACTTTATTTATTTGGAATCCAAAAATGGCCAGCTGTTTTTCTTTAAACCGTATTTTTATCTATTATCATTCATGTTTACAACAACTTTTTAGCTGCTCGGTATTGATTTCCAAGTGCTACATACGAAGACGTTTTCTCGCTACCAGAGGGTGAAGACGGACACGTACAAGGACAATTTAGCGAAAACAAAAATGCTCTTGTGTATCTGACTGCCAGATCATGTGACCAGATCACTGATCAAATTTTATATTTAAGGTTTTTAAGTGGTGACCATTCGTTTAAATTTTTTCTCGCGAGTTAATGAACAACGTAACAAACTAAATATAAAACGTGAACTCATCGATGTGCTGTGTAAAAAAAATAAATAAAAAAAATGTACCTTCTTTAGATGCATTTTGAATAATTCACATCTTGACAGTAATAGATGATTAGAATTCAGCTTTCCATTCAGCCTGGCTAGTTTCTGCATGTGATCTTCAATTTAAACGTGTATGTTTCGATGACATTAAATACAGTACTATTTTAAAATCATTATATATATATATATATATATATATATATATATATATATATATATATATATATATATGTATATATCAAAATGTCTCAATGGTCTCTATGGCGCATATATAACTGGGCCACGCTCTCGTTGAACTCTGTGCGGTGTTTAAAAAGAACATACTGTGTGCTTTTTCGTTTTTTTCCCCCTCGAGGTAAATTTATTCGATTACGTTTCGACGTTTTCTCTTTTGCTCTTTTATTTCGATGTGCAATATTGTGTTTCGTCGAGATCTCTCTAAATGTAGAATATCGACAGATTTGTTGTAAAAGGGTCAACCTGGTGATCACCAATAAAATACAGTCGTTGAAAAATGTTCCATGGCGTCTGCGACATTGAATGTGTAGCAAAAGTATTGGGACACCTGACCCTTCAAGCCACATTTGGTTCTTCTACAAACTGATACTATACAATTAGAGGCACACAATCGTACAGTATTCGGATGAAGGATTCATTTCAACTAGGAGACCCAAACATGTCCCAGCATGACGTTAGCCCTGTGCACAAAGCCAGCTGGATGAAGATTGGAGTGGAAGATCTCCTTTTATAGAGCTCTAACGCTACCCTGGTGAGCAGTGAATGTAAACACTAACTGCACCCCAGACCTCCTCACCTCACCTACATCAGTACCTGACTTCACTAACACCCTTGTGGCTGAATGAGCACAAATCTCCACAAAATCAGGTGGAACATCTTCCCAGACATGTCAAAGTTATTATGAGTGAATGGGAGCTAAATAAAAAACAGGATGTTCAAAAAGAAAAAAAAAACACACACCAATCTTACAGTCAGGTGTCCACAAACTTTTGTCATTATGTGAATGTTATTGAAATGTAGTAATGGTGATATTAGGAGCTCTGTTGAATTTCTGCAAGCACAATGAAAAAGGACTGTTGAAGACACTGATATTGACGTTTAGAAAGAAAATAAAAAAGACACCTAAGCTGGAAGAAAATTCAGTTTGCTCGACTGTCAAATCAAATGCTGGTAATCAATCCTATTTTATATACGAGATGATGTAAAATGTCACCTGGAGCCGTCATATTATTATGCGGAAATATCGCATACATTCGTTATTTGAATGGGGTGAGATGTTCATTACTATCCAGCATTTAATAAACCAGGAACGCCAGGATTGTCAGAAAAAAAATGACAAACAAGACCACAGCCAGGGAAAAAAAAACATCTACCAAACTATAGATAATGATGATACGTTGTGCTATTATTCTGTACCTATTTATAAGCACAGCTCCCACCTACCACACAAACTCAGTTGGCAAAGACTGAATACAAAGGACTTCAAGAGTACTATCTGGGTTACCGGATCGCTGTTATTCATCCGAACCCATCACCCCAACCAACCCCCCTCCCACCATTCTACAGAACATGAATAAGGAGAAACAAAGTGGTTGTGTGTGGGTGCAAATTCAGTGCTGGGTACCAAGAACAGAGCCTCGCTGTTCCGTGAACAACAACCTTTTGGGTTGGCAGCTGCTGATACGATTGACACAGACGGGATTTGTTCGTATCAGGGGTAAACTGGAAACAAATATCAGCCTGGAAATTTCCTTTAGAAGTAAAAAAAATATATACAACCCCAATTCCAAAAAAGTTGGGACACTGAGTGCTGCTAACAAGCCCGGATGGTCCCTCTCCTCTTTATTCCGGAGGACGTGGTATCCATGGTTTCCAAAAAGAAATAAAAATTTTAATTCGCCTGACCACAAAACTGTTTTCCATTTTGCCTCAGTACATTTTAAATGAGCTTTGGCCCAGACGGCAGCGTTTCTTGTTCACGTATACCTCCTTCTTTGCATAATAGAGATTTAACCTGCATTTGTGGATGACATGGAAAACTGTGTTCACAGACAATGATTTCTGGAGGTGTTAATGAGCGTATGCAGTGATTTCCATTACAGAATTCTTTTTGGATTATTATCTTATTTTTCCCATAAAATGGTACAATTCCTCAGTTTAAACATTTCATTTTTTCTATTTTCTTTTGTGAATAAAATATGGGTTTATTTTTACATTTTGTCCAAATTATTTTGGAATTAGGATTGTAATGTACAGCTACCCAATGTCTGAAGCTGGGACCACAGGCTGATAAGATCTTAAAGCAGCAGCATGGATCCTGTGGAGACTGGAAACCTCTCTAGTAGAATTTTAAATAACCATGTAATTCTTTACATCCCTCTCCAGCATGGATCCTATTGAAAAGCTTGTTTCAGAGTATACATTTCCTTTGGAAATATTTACTTATAATGAAGAAGCTGGCACACTCCAGATGTGTACAGTTTGTGGAATATGGTGCTTGGTACACCGCTGTTGAATTAGATCCATTTATTTTTATCCTTAATTGCACTCATATATGCTTGTTGAACATTCCATTCAAGATTTACATCCCATTTGCTGTTATAATAAGCTCGACTCTTCTGCAAAGGCGCTCCACTTGATTTTGAAGCATTGCGGTCAGGATCGAGAGCATCAATAAGATCAGGAACCATTTTCAGGCCATCTTCAGTTCCAGGAAAGGGAAATTCTACAGCATACAAAGACACCATATACAGTTGTGAGTTTTCAACTCCAACATGGATGTGATGAGCAACAGACTTTTGGATATAAAGTGTGTTTATAACGTAAGTGGAAGCAACTGTGAAAAGCCTTAACCTGCGTCAAGACTCTAGTTTTGTTCTGGTAAAATTGGAGGTATACAATTGTAAAGTATTTGAATGTAGGATTCATTTGAACTACTAACTCTTACCCTATCCTGGTGAACGATGATGTAAAATGCTGACTGCACCCCAGGCCTCCTCACCTCACCTACGTCCATTAATACCTACCTTTACTAACATGTACACTCCTTTACACTAGGAATTTACACTCCTGAGAGGAACTCTGCAGTATTATCAAAAGGAAGATGATCAGACAAATCAGACAAGTTAAAGGAAGCTATCAAAGGCTTCAATAAGGCTTCTGAAGAGCCCGATTTGTGTAGTGTTTTTTTTTCTCAACACAATGTTGGCTTCAACAGCCATGTTTATTTATACAAATATGAGACTAAATAAGATGTTTAGGATTAATTTTTACTAAAAAACCTCAAGACAAAATTTGTATTAACTAGATTTAAAACCTTTTCCACAGAATAAAAACGTTTCTCAAAAGGGGAAAAAGTATTAGTCCAACAAAATGTTTGTGTACTACTTTTCACAAAAGATACTACACCAATGGAGTTTCATTAAATAAACAGTTAAAAAATTTTTTGATTTCAGGGTCACAATTTAGTCCCTATACATTTATCCCTAATGAGAGACCAAGTGTTGACCTCCTGAGATGGTTTGAGAAACCCATCCTCTTGTTTAACACAATGCCCATTCATTATAGTTCCATCATTGTTGAGGTCATCAGCTACTCAGATCTGTGTCCTACTGAACCACTATCAGCATGTATGAGGTGATATCAAAAGGTTCTGTTCACAAGAAAATACTTTATTTATAAATGCTTACACACTATCACCTTCAAAAAAAGTCCCATCGCACAGCAATACAGGGCTCCCAGCGTTCCTGCCACTTCTGGAATGTATCCTGGAAGTCTTCTTTATGAAGCCTCCTGATCACCTTCTTCGATTCTCTGCCGGATCTCTGCCAGGGTGTCAAAACACGACATTTGAGCTGTAACTTCATCTTCGGAAACAGCGTGGAGTCCACAGGAGCCGAATCTGGCGAGCAGGGTGTGTGGGTGGAGGTAACATCACGTGGATTGTTCTCCGACGATCATTATGCACTAGTGGCCGAATGGTTTCCGCTGCTCGTCGGAGGTCTTCCTGATCTCTCGTCGTCTTCCGCTCGAAACACCTCGGACGACTTGTTGCAGCAAAAACGTGTCACGTCAAACGCTCTCCTTTTCACACAGGATTTTAAGTTTGCTCTTTGTTTCAACTTCCTGTCCGTGATGAAATAGCAGACGCGGTCAGAACAGCACCAATTACACCATTAGTCTTCAAAAAATTGTTGCGATACCACCTCGTATTTTCTGATAGAGCCGAATGTTAGTAAACGTAAACCGTATCAGTAGAAAGCTGAGACCGGCATCGTTATCATCTCAGGATTTCAGAATCAGCTCCATTGCTACTCGCACTGAGCGAAGTTGAAAAATTGCGCGATTGTGACTTTTAGACTTCGTTTTCTCTTTGGATTGTAACAGAAACCGGTGACACTTGACAGGAATTCGAATTTTATTCTGAACATTACATTGTGGCATTGGAACACTGAAAAATGCCACATATATATATTTATAAAGACTACAGCAACTGTAAACAGCACTGGCAGCAACACAAACTCTACAAACAGATCAGAACGTGTCAGTGATGATTACGAACCAAATATACATAAATTCCAAATAATATCTCTTGTGTTATAATAAAACTCGCTAGTGGGAGGTAACAATGAAATGTCGGTATGGCAAAGTCGCTTATCCCTTCTGCAGTTGTATACAGTGGTGCACTAATAGCGTTGGAAAAACATACAGGTCAGTCTGAGAAAAGGAAGAAAAAAAAGTTCGACCACATGCTAGCGTACAAATCGACAAAGAAATTTTTTTTTACATTTTTTTCTTCAAAATGCTGATTCGTCTTGTGCAAACATCCGAGCAGCAGCATTTCTACCGGGCGACATTAAATAATATTCGATCCCATTCATAAACTTTGAATTGTACAGCGTCAGGAAACCAACGAAATCTAGCCGTCTACAATAGAAAAGAAAAAAAACGAGCTTTTTTGAATTAATTTGTTTGTTTATTTATTTATTTATTTATAGAGCGGAAAGCTGTAAAGCTAAAGGAAAAATAAACTCGCTGTGATTAGAGCTTACTCCGCGATCCGAGCTGCAGTGGTACAGTATGGTTCTTTTTATTTCTTTATTTTTTAGAAAAATATAAAATTGATAAAAGATGAGAATTTATTCGTTATGTTACTATATTTAAAAAATACGCTTTGCATTAGTTGATAAATAATTGTGTAACACGTACATGTGTAGTTCCTTACAAGTGAATAAATTATGACTGGTACGGAAAGAAAGCTTTGGCAGGGGAGAAAAAAAAAAAAGGAGTAATAAAAAAAAAAAAAAAAAGAAATTAGTAGGCTATAACGTATATAAACTATAATCAGGCTTCTGTCCTTGTCCATGTATGTTAATCTGCAATAAAACGTGGCCTATAAAAGGCATTCAAATTAAATAGCAGCCGACTGCATCAGCACGAGGTTTATCGATAGTAGTAGTATGTGCCGATATCCCAAAAAACACAAAAACAACTCCATGAAATGTTGAAAATCGTGAAAAGCGTCCAGCATGGTGCACCGTATGGAGTTGATCACGCCGTTTTATATCGCCGCGTTAACAGACAGTCGCCGGCGGTGCGACAACAAGCTGATGAGGACGATTCAGCACTAAGACTTCACACTAAAACAAAGGACATGCAGCATTTCAGATCAAGAATGCTGTCTCCATAACGTCTGACCAGGCGACTGAGCGCCGGCGTTTCGAGACCTACAGTAGGTGTACAGCACTTGACATGAGATCACAGAGGCACTAGAATGGATTAGCATGGATTAGCATGCACACTTGGACTGGGCGTTCGGGGTTTTCAGGACTCGGCCGAACGCTGGGCACCGACCTCTAAGGGAGTGCCGGTGTGAGGGAGGCCGTGTGTGCCGCTCCTCCATATGTCCACCTGCGGGTGTCATGAAACAGAAACGTTATTCTTCAAATAAACTGCAAAAATTTACGCTTATGACACAATGCAATTTCTAGTTTTTAACATCTAGAAAACATACGTGGTGGTATAAAAAAAAGTTTCAAGTCGTGTTTTGTAACACACCAACAGATGGCAGCACAAGGCTGCACGCACGGTCACAGGGAGCACCGACCTTCATAAGTTTTCCAGGACACGTTTCAGAAGTGGCAATAAAACTGCTTTACTGTGCAAGGGGTCTCGAAACTTTTTAAAACCACCTCGTATATATATATATATATATATATATATATATATATATATATATATATATATATATATATATATATATATATATATATGACGGCCATTATCTAAACAACACATGCAATTAGCTCACTACAGCAGATCTCAGTCTGGCATTGGGTCTGAAAGTGTAGGAATATCAGATGTTAGGTATTAAAAGTGGACAGCAGTGACTAAACCGTTAAAACTCTGGGTTACAAATCGGAAGTTGAAGCCCCCACAAAACCAACTGCCTCTGTTGGGCCCTTGAGCAGGGCCCTTAACCCTTCTAGTTCCAGGTGTTCTATATAATGGTTGACCCTGCACTCTGACTCCAACATCCTAACAAGCCGGGATCTAAAAAAGGCTGTCTGCTACTTTTGGCTGTTGGTAGTAAAAAGGCATTGATGTTGCTACCTCGACTGTCTCTTGAGTGTTGAAGAAGTCTTCTGCCTCATCAGGGCTCAGGGGAGTCTGGGTACTGGATCCAGCCTCTGAACTGCTCTCGCGCAGCTCTAGGAGCACCGGCAATGAGCCTGGCACCGATCCGGAAAGATTGCAGAAGGACTCCATGGTGTGTCCAGCCCTAGGAGAACCTGGGGGACTGGTTTCTGTTTCACCTTCAGTGGTACTCTGACCCTCCTCGTGCTGCTTACGCTCCGGACCCTCCGGAGGTAGAGAGTCTGTGGACGATGTGCTGTCTAAAATGAGGTCATTGGGTTTGTCAGTACTTTGGGTTTGGGGTTCGTGGACGAAGCTTGGGTCAGAAGATGAGCCTTCAGGAAGAAAGGAGGAGGACGGAGGAGTGTGATGGCTGGCAGTTTGTGAGGACGAGTGGAACTCCTCACTGCTCTGCGGAGTGAGAGCGGCTTTCTCGCTGAAGCTGAAAGGAGGAGAGGTGTCCATCGTGATGGGAGATGATGGACCTGCGCTAGACACTGTGCTGGAGGGACCGCTGCTATCTGCACAGGAAACACACACAATGACCTTTACTTCTTTTATATATATATATATATATATATATATATATATATATATATATATATATATATATATATATATATATATATATATATATATAAAATATAACCAATATTTGATATGTAAATCGATTCATTCTCTCAGCACCGCTGCTGCTACGTAAAAATTACGTATCACAACACTACGGAGAACGAGGCGTGTCCTGAGAGGCACATACAATACAGATTAACATGGCAGAGGTAGAGCTGTGACTTCCTGCAGACACAACAGGAAAAGAACATCTGGTTTTATCTTTGTTGTTGCACTACAAAGGCGTGTTTGTAAAAGGGGCCATGTGTTAAAAGTCAGAAGACACTTAAGTAAATTGATGATTTGTCCGTCTGTAGAAGACAAATCAAAGTGAACTATTTGTTCCATATTTAATTGCAGAGCGTCATATTTTTTCCATTGCATCACGTCGTGTTCATTGGAATTGAAATCGGATCGTACTGCATCCTAATACATGTGAATCGTATCGCATCAAAACTGCTTCATATGTATCTGTAATGTAGCGTATCGTTGTCTATGCATCGAGAAATCGCATCGCCTTAGTCATAAGGGATGCACATCCAGATTATGTATAAAAAAGAATATAAATATATTACAGCTGTCAGTAACGAACACGTAATTACGCGTTAACGCAAAATCTTTGTAACTGCACCGATTTATTAACGTGCGATTAATGCAGCGCACATTTTCTATTGACCGTTTTTATACAAAATATTAATTAATGAATTTAAAAAAGGCAAAATTATAACCTATAACACAACACATATTTCTTCATGATGTCCTTACTTTCCTCAGATATCCAAAATAATAATAAACTACACTGTAAAAACCCTTTTTTTTAAATCACTAAACGTTTTACCGATGCGGCAAGTTTCAAATCGAGCACTAAAATCCGTTGTGACGCACACATCCGGCAATTAAAACCGTCCGTGTGGAAACAGCAAAAGTTCCATTTGATGTCCTGATGATTTATGTCATTTAAAACACCATAAATACTTTAAAACATTTACAAGAATATGTTGACTTCATGCTCTATGTTGAGTTTGGTTTCACTAGTAATAAACATACATTTGTAAATGTTTATTATAGTATTAAAAAGTTGAAAAGTATTGATTTATGGTACATTTAGAACGTTCAATTAAGTTGTGATTAATCGCGATTAAATATTTGAAGCGATAACTTTGGGATGTGCCCCTGCTTCACATTTTGATATTTTCTATCTTTCTAAAACAAAACATTTCTATTTCAGTCAATAGCAAAAGTTCCATTTGATGTCCTGATGATTTATGTCATTTAAAACACCATAAATACTTTAAAACATTTACAAGAATAAAAATTCCGAAACATATGTTTGTGAGAAGACTGTGGGTGTATCTGAAGGTTTCGAGGCCCAAGTGGTGCGGTACTCACACCAGGGAGGACGCTCTGAGCGCTGGCGTAGAGATGCAGAGGAGGACAGCACTCTCTGAGGTATATACGAGTCCACCGAGGGCTGGTTCTGAGAGTCAAACATAGCTGACAGAGCTGTGGAGAACAGCAGACATGGTGAAACCACGCTGATAAATGAATGAAAAAATATGATAAACCACATGGTCATACTGCCGCTACCTCTAGTGGTTCTGGTGTGGGAGTCCCCTGCGTTCTCGCACACCGCCGTCAGAAACTCGTCCACCTGTTTGAGCGAGAGTGAGTTGTGTAGTGTCTCTAGGGGGTAGATAGAGGGCACCATGGAGCAGCCTTCGAATCCTACAGAGAAGAAAAAACACACGACAAAACAATGTACCCATAATGCAATCTGTGTGAGCTGCGAGACACACAGCAGTGTGTGGAGATCAGTGAACAACCATCCCCAACCACACACTGACACACACACACACACACACACACACAACCATACACCAGTAACTTTCTAGTATATACTGGTTAGTTAGAGAACCAAAGGAGATGCCTGCCACACACCACAGACACACACACTCACACACACACATTGTTATCTAAAATCACACACACTCAAGCATGTTATTTCTACTGAAATTCACTAAACGTAGTAGAAGCGACAACGGTTGCCAAGTATTACTCAAAATCAACCACAACAAGCTTACCATTAGGAGTCTCTTGATTTATTTAAACGTAGTGAGAATTAATAGCAAAATGAAAACATATTACACATGCCAGTATGGGAAGTTCATCTCACCCAAAATCCTTTCTATAAACAAACAAACAAAAAAAAGAATTCCTCAAATCTGTTTTGTAATGGAGATCACACAGACCATCCCAAAGTGGCTAGGGAACTTTCTGTATGAAGTCATGTTTTCATCTATTTGATTGGCAAAATAAAAGCAAAATTTTGGAAATATTGCCTAATTGTTTACTTAAAGTAATAATGATTAGAGGTCCAACGATTCATAAGTTTCGACGATTAATCGGCACCGATAGTTGATTGCTGGAACTATCGGCTATCTGCAAAAAATCAATGCCGATAGTTTTTCCAGGTCGCTGTCATTATACAGTATGAAAGCAGCCTCTAGAGGCGAATTACTGATGCCACGTTCTGTTTGTTGAAGTATTTTTTTATTTTATTTTGGATGTAACAGTTTAAATGCATGTCTATTGCATGTAAATGCATATTTATTTTATTTAGCCCATTTTCAAGAGAAGTATTATTGTTTTTATTATTGTAATAAAGTTAAGTACTATTTTACATGGAGTGTTTTTTTTTTTTTTATCCAGTACTCATTTTAAATCCATTGATTAATCGATTATTGGCAAGGCAAGATCCAACCTAGCTATCCAAATCAGTAAAATCTACAGTCGGTTGACCTCTAATTAATAATGAATTAAAGAATACATTGTTGATTTAAAACTGTATTTTGTTGAATAAATATCATTCGGATGAAGATTTTGAGGATTTCAGCTTTGATCTGGACTGGACCACTACAATACAGATCTTTTTTTTTTTCTTCTGAAGTCATTTCCTTGTTGAGATTTGTGTTTTGGGTTGTTGTGCTCAAAGCTGCCACACAGAAGCCTGCAAGTGTTGTGCCAAAATAGACTGGTATTTGGAGCTATCTCTGATTCCCTGAGTGTTGACATTAGCTCCAGTGCCAGCAGCATTATTATATGATGCAGCCACCACCATGCTTTACTGTGAGTAATGTGTTTTTTTGAGTGAAATCTTGTCCAAAGACCCCCCAAAATTTAGCAAACCAGACATGTTGAGTTGAGAGATGCAGAGTGGTCAGTATATTGCTATTTCTTTAACTATTGTAATATTTGGAGGTGGTAGCATAGAGGGCATTATAGCATTGGACTTTGGATGTGAAGGTTGTGAACCCCGATTTGGTTGAATCCCAACCTCACCAAGGTGCCATTCCTGGGCCCTTGAGCCAGGCTCTAAACCCCATAACTGCTCAGGTGAATGAATCAGGGTCGCTCTGTAAATCCCAGAAGTCTTTTGGCAGCTTTTCGGATAATTTTTCTTCTTGATCTTTTGCCTATTTACACAAACCATGTTTTCTGTAACTTCTGTAACTTTAGTTTCGTGGTCGTCATCAATTTCTTACACGTATTGATCAATACGTCTTCAACAATGATTTGCAAGTTTGATTCAGCAGATGTCAAGAAAGTCCTCCAGAAACAGCAGATCCTTATTCTTAATTAGAATCAGTTCACTGACGGGATCGTCAGAATTACTGTTGAACCTGAAAAAATTTTTTTCTTTAGTTTTATATTATTATTTTTATTTTAATATTTTACGTCGCAAAAAAAGAACATTTTAACAGGGGTATGTAGACTTTTAATATCCACTGTATCTAGAATCATTATATTATTATCTATTATATTATAAATATTTTTTTATATTATATATTATTGGATACAATTTTTTTTTGTTGACTATCATTATAGTTACTGTTGAATGTTTTTTTTTCATAATTTTTGTTATTTAACTTTTTTTTTTTTTTTTACGTCACAAAAAAAAAACAAACAAACAAAAAAAAAAAACTATCATTTTAACGAGGAATAAGTAGACTTTTAATATCCACTATATGTAGAATCCAACAGAAGGGTTTGTTCTACTTAGAAGCCTTTGAGAAAAACAGGTCCTTTAGATTGCCAATCTATCTAACCCTGTATCTGTAGAAAACATTTTGGTTGCGATATATTTCCTTCACTTTGGTTAAAATTAGTCCTGTAGCTCAAAAGCCAAACTTAAAAATAAAAATTAAAATTAAAACAATTAACTATATTTGGGGGAAAAAAATGGGGAAACGGTTTGTTTTTAAGTGAAATATTTTTATAACAATAAGTGCATCTGTCAGTGTAGAAATATATAAAATTGGACAGATTCTCTTGGCAGGTACGTGTATCAGATCTAGCATTCAACCTCTGGGTCTGCGTTTAAAGCCCACCGACATGCAGACTTTGTACACAATGACACGTCGGTCAAACACCACCCGGGTCTGAAAGCGTGATCACGACCATACCTGCTGCTTTTAAACTGCATGAGGATAAATTACTCTTAAGCAAAACAACAAGAAAAAAAAAAACACAACAGCAAGCTTTACACATGCTCACAAGCAGTATGGAAGGCGAAGCTGGTCTGGTGATGACACGCCAGTTTAAGTGCAGCACAGTGCAAGGCAGGCCAGGGCACGCTATATGGTGCAGCAGGGCTAACCGTATAGGTACTCTAAAGGGTCCTGGCCGGAGATTAGCCAGTTTCGGAAGAGGCGTAGGTGGTAGTAGCACTGGTGGAGGTGGTGGGCCAGAGTGCTGTCCAGAAAAAGTGAGTGGCGGATATTTTGTTCTGTGGAGAAGCGCCGGAGCAGCTGGGCTACCTGCTGTTCCTCCAGGGGCTCTGAGGAAGAAGAGGCAGAGCGTGGAAGAGCAGGGAAGAGGATGGGAGTTGGCCTGATAATGCCTGCATGTATATTCTGAGCAAAAGGGTGTATAACAAAGTTCAGCCCTAGAAATTTTCACACAATGAGCCGCAAAGATTCTCGAACAAAACCATGAAGAAACAGTGGTGGACAGTAAGGAAGTAAATGTAATTCATTACCATACTTAAGTAGCTTTTTCACGTATCCCGTATATTTTACCAACTGTATCTGTATATCTCACCTACATGGTTTGTCCACCACATAAGAACATAACAGAGTTGTAGTAGATGATGTTTCACAAGATTTTGTGGAGATTTGCGCTCGTTCAGCTACAAGATGTCCCAGTACTTTTTTTCCTATATAGTGTAGTGTGCTATATGCCGGTATCTTTGAATGGACTAAAAATGACCACGTGATTCCTATGGATCAATATGTATATTGAAATGGTTAGATATTTAATTGTAAATGTAAATTTATACTCTCAAAAAAAACAAACAAAAACAAAAATTTCTAACACAAATAAGACACTGTATATCTGTAGCACATCTAAAATGGCACAATGTTGAATGTTGTGATGGCTAAAAAAAAAGCCTGTTGGTATTTTCTTTCTTCACCCAAATTTTACACCTTAGTTTTTAAAAAGCCCAGTGGTTCAGATGTTGGATGTCTGATCAGAAGGTTGTGAGCTCTAATCCCAGCACCATCAAGCTGCCACTGTTGAGCCCTTGAGCAAAGCTCTTAACCTTCAATAGCTCAGATGTATAAATGAGATCATTGAAATTCACTGTGGATTCACGTCTGCCAAATGCCATACATGTAATGTAATATTTAACCTAAAATAACATGTAAATGACTGCAATTCTGCAAAGTTGATTGTCTAATTGAATTCAATTCAGTCTAATTCTAATCTAAATCGATTAAAACGAAGTGGTAAACACAAGCAGTTTTGCTAAATGTGTATAAAACTTCTACAAGACTAATCAAATTGCTCGAAATTGTGAATAAATGTCAAACTTTGGGTTGAGACTTCACATCGATACTTGACAGAGTGAAAAACAGAGTTGAAAAAAGTGTGGAGTCTTTTATGTTTTTTGAGACGCAAACTTTTCAATCAAAAATTTCAATTTAACTTTTGGAGAAACAAACCGTCCGGATGCCAAAAGTGTGTAAATTTTTACACAAATTACAAAACTCTACCTTATGTTGCCATTTATTATTATTTTTTTGCATCGTTATGGTCACCTTTTGTGTTTATCTTCACATTTGCACTCCCAAAATACCTTTATTGTATATTTATATGAAATTTATTTATTTCCATTGCTTTTGCTCATCTTAGCCCTGTACTTGTACTCTGCACAATGAATTTGAATCTAATCTAATTTATAGATTTGTTTGGTCAAAGTCAATCCTCATACCCTTACATGACCCAATTTGGTGCGTTGAAACGGGAAGGAACATGCGTGTGTCTCCCAAAAAACGGTAAAGTCTCTGCAATAAGCGTATTCAGTTCATTTTGCATTGTGAATTTTTAAATGTTAAATGTTGTAACATCAGTTAAAGTCGAAATCACTGTCAATCTGTAGACTAATATTACTGATTTTGTAACTTTCCTGCTGTGAAAACTTTGAAATACTAACAGAGAAACATGCAAAACTAACATAGTCAGTCACACCACACACACACACACACACACACACACTACAAATACAGTAGTCTTAATACCATGGAGCCTTAATATGATACTGATCTCAGAGCTTCGATCATCAACTGATGTCTGATACTAATTCAGTACAAACATCATGACCATGCACACACTGTTACAGAGATTAATCTTTATAGAGATAAACTCAGGATTCATCACAAGTGCAAGTTCTGTGTTGTGCCAGTTAGGATGCATTCACAGGGGAAAAAAAGAGGATTGAATCAGAAAATGTGTCAAATCCAGTCTATGCCCCAATAATGATATTCAGTATTGGACTGTTATGCTGTTGCAGGCAGATAAAATCGCATCGGTGGAGTATTTATACTGTGCATGTTTACAATCTTTTGTGTGTGTGTGTGTGTGTGTGTGTGTGTGGGAAGAGTAGTATGCAGCAGAGCTTTATGCGCTATAGGTTCACATTCCTACCATTCCTATCTATAAATCATTCCTGAGATTTTTTTTACGATGTATATTTTC
This sequence comes from Silurus aristotelis, assembly GCF_946808225.1. Lineage (NCBI taxonomy): Eukaryota > Metazoa > Chordata > Actinopteri > Siluriformes > Siluridae > Silurus > Silurus aristotelis. The sequence continues at coordinate 2,776,886 of NC_139582.1, read as the reverse complement.
CAGCTTTTGGACGTTTGCACTCATCATATCGTCACTATAAATCCAACATACCGAGCTCTATAGCAGGAGATCTTCCACGCCAACCCATGTAAAGCTGGTTTTGTTGCACAGGGGCATTGCCATGCTGGAACGGTTTGGGTCTTCTAGTTAAAAAGGGAAAGTTTCATGCTACCACATCCAAAAACTATACTATTGTGTCTCAACCTTGTGGGAACAGTTTGGGGAAAAACAACATATAGGTGGAAAAGCTAAGTGTCCCAATATTTTTGTCAATATCATTTTTGTCCATTTTAAGCGGTCATTTGTACTTATCGCCATGGTTACATGTATTCACAGTGTCCTGATGTAATAGTTTAATGCAGGCTTGCCAATGAGTTTTTCCATTATCTGTGGTACAAATATAATGAAACTCAAACAAGAAAACATTGTTAAATACTGGTACATGTTGGAAGTTGTCTGATAGATATCTGATACTGGATTCTAGCTGCTCAACAGTTCTGGGTGTTCTTTGTTGTATTTTTTGCTTCATGATGATACAAATGTTTTTAAATAGTGAAAGGTCTAGACTTCAGGCAGGCCAGTTCAGTACCCAGACTCTTCTACTATAAAGTCATGGCTTAGTAGATTTTAAATATGCTTTGGCCCCAGAGAGGATGACAGCGTTTCTGGATCATGTTCACACATGCTTTCTTCTTTGCATGATAGAGAGTTAACCTGCATTTGTGGATTACATGGCAAACTGTGCAGTGCCACCTGAGGGCCCAAAGATTTTCGCCCTCATCCCTTGCAATTTTATATTGGGGTATATTTTTCTAAAATTGTTCCACAATTTTGTAGATACAGTCTTCCACAAGTTTGTGACGCTCCACCCATATTTACTTTTGAGAGATTCTTTGATAAAAGATCAACTTTTTTTTCTTCCCGGTTAAACAATTAATTTTATTTTATTTTATATATATATATATATATATATATATATATATATATATATATATATATATATATATATATATATATACATATACATACACACACATACATACACACACACACACACACACACACAAACCTAATTTGCAAAAGGTGCTTCCAAAATGAAACAAAACCAATATTTTATCATAAATATATCCATAATAATCCCCAGGGATCTTATATTCCTTAAATTCAGATCTTTTTTCCTTATAAAGAACCCAGTGTTAAAAATCATGGCTTTGTATAGGGTCTACACTAGTAAATATCCGAACAGGGTCAACATTCATGCAATCGCAGGCCAACTGTAATTCATTAATGCGACACACACATGTATATATGTACACCAACATATATGCACACATACACACAAACACACCTCCAGCACTTTGACACATCCCACAATCAAACAGTTGTATAAAAAAAATCAAATAAAAAAAATCAGAAATGTATCAACACTGAGGTGTGAGAGTGACAGTCTTATGCAGGGTGTCATAAACACAATGTGAGAGAGGTGTTAGTGAGCGAGCGAGCGACCAGATGAACGGGTGAGCCGAGAGGGAGGAAGTGGTGGAGATGCCCATGTGACCATGTTAAACTGAAACAAAAGCTCATAACTAAAGAGATTTAAGACTTTTTTTTCCCACTGAAAGGGCATGCAAGACAAGGAAGGTGGAGAGATGTGAAATATACTTGAAGAGAAGCAGACGTACCATTAGTCGGATGCTTTGCAAACGACACAGAAAATCTCTTTACTGCCGGCATAGACAACAACTCTGAGGAAATAAAAAAGGTCACTGGGGTTATCATCTTTTGGAGTGCACCTGTAAGAGGATGGGGGGGGGGGGGGGAGCTGTCTGGGTTATACAGTGCTGAAGTTTGAACGTGAGACATTCTGAGGACATTAGCGAGAACAGAGCTGAAGGTCATTGAGGGCAGGGGAGGGGGTGGTGGTGGGGGTCTATGCTATTGTAATACACGGTTAAAGAGTCATTAAAGGAAGGTAAAACGGAGGAGGGAGGGGGGGGGGCAGCATGGAGTTCTGTACGATACGAAAAAAAAAAAAGGCTCCATATCGTTTTTCATGATTATATAAGACACTGCTTTCAGTAATGGATCCGGAGATCAGCGTAATCCCACAAGTCAGAGAAACAATAATGGGTTCTCTAGATCTCTGGTTGACCTTCGCTCACGTGTAAAACGTTTTCTCTGCCAACTCTTCCCACGTTTTACAACCTCGGGTCACACTCACTTAGTAAAATAGGGCGATTGCAATTGTATTTAACTGTCACACACACACACACACACACACACACACACACACACACACACACACACACACACACACACACACACACACACAACCTTAACCCTTTCATACCTTCAGAGGACACGGCTACCGATTACAAAGGAAAACAAGCACACAGATCAAACACACAGACGCCACGCCACACCAGAAAGGTTCACACTGAAATAGAGGTTCACCACACAATGAGCATGACTGTGGACATGGGACAGATGAACGCACAGACGTTGTAGATACGAGAAAACAAGAACGTGTAAAGCCTTGCTAATAAAATTTCCCTTGAGAGAAACGGCGTCTCGTGACACATTGCCACCTTGTGGACACACAAAAAATATTCTCTACATACAGGAATGTTCTGGAAGCCTTTCACAGCCATGGGCTCAAGTCTCAAAACTGTCTAAATTAAGTGAACAAAAGGGTCAGTGACTCCAATTTTAGGAGTCGTATAAGTTTATTTTAATATGACAGCTATGTGTTCTGTCTTTCAGACACACAATTTGGGCGAAAGTATTTGGACACCTGACTTTTTCCAGCCATGAGTGTTTCTAGCATGGATTTTATTTTTCTATCCTATAAAAAAAGTTCCAGCATGGCAAAAAAAAAAAACCTAGCTTTTTGAAGATATGCTTTATCCACCCTCGTGTCCAAATGAGCACAAACCTAAACAAAATCTAGTGAAACATCTAGAAGTGTGGAGCTTACTATAAGAGCAAATAGGGAACCAAATGTGGATTAAGATACTTACCAAGCTTATGGTCAGGTGTCCAAAAACTTTTTTGTTCATACAGTTTATTCATGAATCTGTTGAAATGTATAATATAATCTATTTATGTAAATTTGTTAAGCTACGATCATTAAAAACTTGCTTTTTGGGTATTTTCATCGAAATAAAAAAATTTCTTTTCTCAGTAAAACATACGGTTGGGAAAAAAAAAGTAATATTCACCACTGATGAATGAGATAGAGATGAAGCTAAAGTAAAGGAAGCAAACGTGAAGCCAATCAATGCTGGTACGCATGAAATACAATAAAAGACAACGAATGGCAACTGTGATGCACAATAAAAAATAAATAAATAAATAAAAAGGTCTGATGTATTAGCCAGGAAACCGAAATTCTAACTAATGACCTACGAAACACTGAAACGTTTCTAAGAACCCTTCGAGATGGGGCTTGAAATGTGTGTTCTGAACTGCTTTCTAACAAGTAGGAATGAAATTAACAGAATAATCAGAACGGCTTGTATGAGCACATACCATCTTTATATGTCAAACTGCCGGAGGATAATTTTTTGCGGTGTGTACGGGCATAATCCTGCAGATTGGGGGCGCTAGAGGACCCCCCAAGGACAGTGGTGCTGAAGAGGCCTGCACACTGAGAGCCTGTGGAGGAGGGTTAGAGAATTAGGTCAGTTAGTCACCACCACAACCGCATGCTGTTATTCAGATTTTTCCCCACAAAATGGGAAAGTCGTGTCGCTGTATGAGCAAAAGATTGTGGACACCTGATCAGAAGATTCATATGCTTCTTTTTCATCATCTCATTCCACATTTAATCCCTATTTTCTCTTATAAAAACCTACACTCTTCTGGGAAGAGGTTCCACTAGATTTCGTGGAGATTTGTGCTCATTCAGGGTGCAGTCAGCGTTCACATTTATTATTTAATAGTATTGAGTTTAGAGCTCTATAGCAGGAGATCTTCCACTTCAACCCATATAAAGCAGATCTTTTCGCGGAGCTGGCTTTGTGCACAGGGGCATCGTCCGGCTGGAACAGGTTTGGGTCTCCTGGTTCAGGTGAAGAGAAAATTCCCTGCTACCACAATTAGAGTGACCTATACAATTGTGATCCTCAAGCTTTGTGGAAACAGTTTGAAGAAGAATCACATATGGCTGGAAAAGTCAGGTGTCCCAATACTTTTGTCCACAGCTTAAATTTTTTTTTAAGTTTAAATTTTTACACTCAAAATTCTACAAACACCACTGTGTGCTGGTCTTTGTCCTGTTAGAAGATAAACCGTCGCCCCAGTCTGAGGTCCAGAGAGCTCTGGAGCAGGTTTTCATCTTTCCCTCGATCCTGATGAGTCTCCCAGTTCCTGCTGCACAATGCTGCCACCACCATGCTTCACTGTAGGGATGGTATTGACCAGGTGATGAGCGATACCTGGTTTCCTCCAGACATGGTTCTTGGCATTCAGGCAAAATAGTTCAACCTTTTGTTTCACATGGTCAGAAAGTCCTTCAGGTGCCCTTTGGCAAACCCCAGGTGGACCGTCATGTACCTTTAACTGAGGAGTGGCTTCCGTCTTGCCACTCTTGCATTAAGGCCTCGTTGGTGGAGTGCTGCTGAGATGGTTGTTCTTCTGAAAGGTTCTCTCTCCACAGAGAAACACTGGAGCTGATTATCAGGTTCTTGGTCACCTCCGTGAATAAGGACCTTCTCACGTGATCGCTCGGCTTGCCCGGGCGGCTCCCCTCTAGGAAGAGTTCCAAACTTCTTCCATTTATGGATGATGGAGGCCATTGTGCTCATTGGGACCTTCAATGCTGCAGAAATTTTTCCTTCCCTTCCCCCAGATCTGTGCCTCGATACAGTCCTGTCTCGGAGGTCTACAGACAATTCTGCTTGGTTTGTGCTCTGACATGCACTGGTAACTGTGGGACCTCATATAGACAGGTGTGTGTCTTTCCAAATCATGTCCAATCAACTAAATGTACCACAGGTGGACTTCGAACAAGCGGAGCTCAATTTTGGCTGTGAATACTTATGTGCATGTGATTTCACGTTGTCATTATGTTGGTATTGTTTGTAAAAATTTTGAGGAAGTTGAAAGATATGATAAATAATGAATTTAATCCGTTTTGGAAAAAGGCGGTGTGAAAACTTTGAGAATGCACTGTATATAGAGAATTTACCATGCAACATGTGAAAGGTAGGTTTCAGTAGTGTTTAAAAAAAAATATATATATATACAAAATAAAATCGATATGAATGTAAAGGTAAAAGTAGCATTTTTATTAATAGTAGTTATAAACGTATTATACAAACTAAAACCCAGTTACACTTCTACACATGTATATATTTTAGGTAAAAAATTACTGGATGTCACACAAAGTTAGTATTTAAATCAGCAGTTCAGGCACCCACTAAATTTTGCTTCATACAAACATAAATGTTTAATATTTCTCCATACTCTACGTATATAAACAAACGTATTGGGACACCTGACTTTTCCAGTTATATATGCCTCTATTGGACAGTTGTATATCAGTACCTTATTGGACAATAATTGTGAACACTGAATGCACCCCAGGCTTCCTCACCTCACCGACATCAGGACCTGACTTCAGGAACACCCTTCTGAATGAGCACAAATCTCAACAAAATCATGGAGCATCTTCCCCGAAAGAATGGAGCTTATTATAAGAGCAAATTAGGACTTAATGTGGATTAAGATGTTCCAAAAATACCAATCTTCTGCCCAGGTGTCCACAAACATATAGTGTATTAATCTTGTGACAGTAAATGATATAATGACTTAATCTCAACAGGGAGACCCGAGCAGCAGGGGACAACTGAGACAAACAGACTCATGACACCCACCTAATCCGCTCTGCTTCATCTCCGGAGACTGGCGTGAGCACGAGGGGAAAAGGCGATAGCTGGCTGTTTTACAGGACGACGTTTCTGACAAGAACTGCACAAGAGCAAAACAAAAAGAATCAAAATAACTGCTGCTGTTATTGGTGTAACTGTCTAACTACAGGAATTAATACATAATAATCTAAACGCTTAGAATATCAGCCTGTATCTTAAAAACCAATGATATCGGAATCTTATTTTTTACTATGAAAGCACCTCCTGTTCATTCTCTATTACAGACAATTAGAGGTCGATCGATCGTGAAATTTTTTAACCGATAAATCGACCAATGGTTTTTAAAAATAGTACTGAACTTTATTACAACAAAAAAAACAAATACTGAATCATGAAAATGTGCTATAAATAACTATATTTCTAGTTATAAATATAAAAAAAAAGGCGAGTTTAAACTGAAACAAAAAGTATCCCTCCAAATAAATATAAAGCAAATATAAGGCCGCTCTCGTAATGTGAAACGCAACCAGGAAAAACTATGTATGCATTTTTGCTGATAGCAATTGATTAATCGGCAAAACCGATAAATCGGTCGACCTCTAAGAGACGATATGTGAAAGTGCAATTCTATGAAGTAAAACAAAGCATTAAACCAGAATCTATTCCCATAGGCGCGATAAATTTCATAAAACCTTTACAAAAGGGTCTAAAAGGAACAGGATATGATTTAACACACTTCAGTCCATGCAGCAGACAGAAAGCCAGGGTATTAAGAAGTAAACCTAAAAACAAAGATAATGATGAATGGATGAGGATGAGAAGTTTGTACCTCCATGGAACTAGTCTTCCTGTTTTGAGTTAGAGGAGATCTACGCTGAGGGCCTACTGAATCAGATAGTGGTACTGATCGATCTGGTTCATCCCTCATGAGATTCTCCAAACTTCCTGGATCTGTCTGCATTTGGTCATTCTAAGAAAAAGAAAAATATCCGTACATGACAACCCCACACACACACACACACACACACACACACACATTACACCAAAACGTATCTTTCAACAATTATTTCAACAAGCATAATAACCGATTAATACCCAGCACTTTTATAGTAAACAAAGTAACTCCGCCTACTTCAGAAGATGCAGGACGAAAGCCGAAACCCATTGGTGCGTTCTCCTCTTCACACACTTTCACCCCAGGACTAAAATGTAGCTCGACATGAAAACGCTCCTCTGACGAGGGGTCCTGCAATGCAAATAAAAGTCTATTTAAAGGAACTATTTATTCAAGGAAATACTTCAGAATTTTTTTTTTTTCAAACTTAATACATAAACCACATACGGTCAATCATCATCATCATCATGATAACCTGAGGAAATCTTTGCTTATTCACTTGTACTAGAAGCCTAAGAGTAGCTTTCATAGCACAATTCTTTGTTTGTGAAGTTCTGAACCATACGGGCAAAAGTTTGTGGACACCTGCTCATAAGATTGGTCTGTGCTTCATTTAGAACATTGCATTCCACATGTAGTCCCTATTTAATCTTATAATAAGCTCCACTCTTCTGGGAAGATGTTCCACTAGATTTTATTTTGTGCTCAGTCAGCTACAAGCGTGTTAGTAAAATCAGGTACTGATGTAGGTGAGGAGGCCTGGGGTGCAGTCAGGCATTCACAATTATCATTTAATAGGGTTGAGTTCGGAGCTCTATAGCAGGAGATCTTCCACTTCAACCCATAGAAACCATATCTTCATGGAGCTGGAATAGGTTTGAGTCTCCTAGTTCAAGTGAAGAGAAAAATGTCATGCTCCCAGTTGCATGCCTCCAAAAATCAGGTGTCCCAATAATTTGTCCATATAGTGTAATTTGTCTCTGCAGCCTGCGAGAACATAAAATACCTTGTTGTTGTCCTCATACAGCATGATAACTATCTGGGTCATGTAGTTGAGCTCGGGAACGGCACTTAGATAGTCCATGGCCCTCCTCCACTGATGGTCATTGTCCTCCTAGAACAAACCAGGAGCTCAGGTTAGAGTAAAGCCGTGCCTATCTCAAGAGGTTCTGTGTACAAGTCCTGAATTATATGTGACTCACGTCCAGCAGGCCTCCGTAGCGGAAGATGCTAAGCAGTGAATGAACGTGACTCTCGCTGGTGAAATACAGTCGTGTACGTACGTGCCTGCCTGGGGACAGCACACCACGGGAATACCTGGGAAAAGAGGAAACATACAAACAAACGTTGAATTTCCATTCAATAATCAAATTATTTTAATACGCAGCTGTATACATTCATCCATCTGCGTATTAAAATTATTTTATTATTGAATTGAAATTCAACGTCTGTTGCTCGTCTGGTGAATCGGACCACACGGACCAGCCTTCGCTACCCCACGTGCATTGATAAGCCTCGGCCACCCACGACCCTGTCTCTGGTTTACCTCTGCTCCTTCCTTGGAGCACTTTTGATAGACCACTGCAGACCAGGAACATCCCACAAGAGCTGCAGTTTTGGAGACGCTCTGACAGTCGTCTAGACGTCTCAATTTGTCAAACTCGCTCAAATCCTGACTCTCGCCCGATTTTCCTGCTTTTTACACGTCAACTTTGAGGACAAAATGTTTACTTGCTGCCTAATAAATATAACCGGTGCCATGATAACGAGATAATTAGTGTTTTTCACTTCACCACTCATGATGTTATAATGGTATGCCTAATCTGTAAAAATTATTTATTTATATATAATTATCTGTAAATGCACGATTTGCTGTTTGTCTGAACCAAAGAAATAAAAGGGAAGTAGGATTACCATAAATTGTAGCGCATCGTATTTTTTCCGTCGCATTGCGTCGAATCAGATCGCACTGCATTGTAATAGGGGTGAATCGTATCGCGCCGCTTCGGTAGCTGCTTCATATGCATAGCGAATGTATCGTAACCCTAACATGCACAGACCGAGCTTACAGTGGATGGAGCTTGTTGACAGATTCGTCTTCGTGAGTCCTCTGCAGGTCCAGCTGGATCTTCTTGATCAGAGGTAGGCAGTAGCCATAGGCTATTTCCAACTTTTCCGTCTTGTTTATGCCGTATTCCTGAACGGACATCAAACAAAACAAAAAAAAAAAAGGGAATTTTTTTTTTTTAAACAAGATAAATTTCTGCACTAATGAATTTTTATTTTAACTAAACGAACTTTAGGAAAACCTGATTGGTAAAACATTAAAAAAAAAAACCATTTCAGGTGTTGTAGCCAATACTAGGCAGGGAAGAGTGCGTGAGCCAGGATAGTCCGATACAGAATCTTTTGTATAGGATCTGGGCTATTTAAAAGGGAATTTGAGTTTGTTATCTGTGCACTGGTCCTATTCCGAGCAGATCCTTTAGGGGTGACTGAATAGTTGAGGATTCAATGCTTCGATAGGAGGAGCCTGATTTGACTCCAAATCTCGCAGTCGAATGTTCACAGAGGTGCTATGAAAAAATGAGGATCGTGCCATTTTGATTACACGGGGGTGCTCAATGACTGAAGTCTCATAGAACTATCGGTTTTCTCCTAAGAAGTTAATATACAGCTTTTAATAAATATTTTTTACGTGTGTAAATAAATCCAACCCCCCTGTGACAGATCACAGGAGCATCTCGGTGGCAGGGATTTAAATAATGAACAATGTCTGGGAGATCCTGTAGGTCTACTCTGTTCTAATTTTATTTTGCTAATTAATTTAGGATTGTTCAGCGTGCTCGCCAATTTAGACCATTTCATTTGCCGACATGTAAAGTGCAAATTCTCTACCTTTCTGCATTTGGTTTTTAGGTTTATGGATCCAAAATGTCTTTATATATTTCCTTCCATATCTTCGTACAGTTGAGAATTCTGATGTGTAAAACCTTAGTCGGGGACACGCCTACGTGTATTCGTGCAAAAATGACGCTGTGCTAGTTGTGTACCTGTGGTATGACGATGTCTGCCAGCGCTCGTGACAGTGTGAACAGTTCCACGGTGTCCTCCAGGACCAGGGAACTGTTGTGCTGAACATCATACTTCACACAGTCGTAGATGTCTGGGATCTTGCTGATGTCGTATCGTCCATTCTTCATGTAGAAGTCCCTCTCCAGTTTGGACCAGCGCTGCAGCATCATCTCCAAAGTCTCGCTGTGGTACAGCTGCAGATCTGAGAGGGAACAAAAACGACTATGTCATGAGCTTTGAAATCCAGAATGACCTCAACATTATAATCGGATCTGTCTCTGTCTAATCTAATCTGTTGTTTTAAAGAAATGAATTAACCTGCAGATTTTGGATCTTCAAGTCTCCTTTGGATTTGGCAGATGAGGCTCTGGATGAGGCTGTACACCTTATCACATGTTCTCACAGGATTTTCTACAGCTTTCATAGAGTTCACCATGGAGGGGCTGCCTGTTGGAGCCAGCTGAGTGGAAAAACAGAGAACGATAAACACATGTTTGACGCAGAGATATTAACCTACAGTGCTGAGAAATTCGAGTTCACCTTGTCGAAATCTTCCTCTCTGAAGTCTTCATCTTTCTGCATGATCTCATGAAGCCGGGCTTTGACGCGCTGCTGGCAGCCGCCCAGCGAGTCGAGGTCGTTATCTAGCAGGCCGTTCATGTTAGCGCTTTTCACCATCTGAACCAGAATGGGGGTCAGCTCGCCCTCCAGTGCCAACAGCCCCTGCCAGACATGGTACAGAGATTAGATCTGTATACAGGACACTAGAAGGCGAGCGCTTCATCGATTTTCCAATTCAGTTGATTGCTAAAATCCACACCGATATTTTTTCTGGGTTGCGTTATGCGGTACGAGAGCGGCCTCTAGAGGTGAATCACTGACATCACGTGCTGTTTACTTGAAGATTTTATTTATTTTCGATGTAAATGTTTAATTATTTACTAACTTTTTTTTTCACTTTTAATGCATGGCAATTATTTTTCTCAGTATTTATCAATATAATTAATATATTCATATTTATTTCATTCATCTTCATGATTCAGTAGTTTATTTTTGTACTAAAGTTCAATACTATTTTACACGAGTCTTATGTTTGTTGTATTATTTTAAAAACTATCATTTGATTAATTAATTATTGGCAAGTAAAATCTATGATCCACTACCTTAGCGAAGGCAGCTGCAGTCATCTGCACCCTGCCTTCATCTGAGGCGTAGATCTTCAGGTCGTGGCGATAAGTGCTGTGGAGACGAAGTAGGCCGCATCCAGGAAAGCCAGCATAATCCCCTACACACAAACACAAACACAAAAGTATATCAGAGTATATCTACAGTAATACAACACAAACATGCCTAAGTAAATCACTTTATCACTATAATACATTCTAAATACACAAGAGGACTGGAACTGGTGTATAGTTCTGCACACAGGAATGCTAAATTACCTGAACCAAGTTTTCGGACACCTGACTTTTCCAGCCACAATGTTGGAATCGCATAAGTATAGAATGTCTTTGGATGCAGGAGCACTATATTTTCTCTTCTCTTGAACTAGGAGACCCAAACCTGTTTCAGCATCCCAATGCTCCTGTGCATAAAGCCAGCTCCATGAAGATCTGTTTGAAGACGCTGACTGCACCACAGACCTCCTCACCTCACCTACATCAGTACCTGACTTTACAAACACCCTTGTGGCTGAATGAGCGCAAAATCTCCACATCATCTTCTATTACGAAGGCAAATGAGAACTAAATGTGGACGTTAAAAAATTTTCAACGTTCTCCAAACGTTTGGCTGAAACACTTTTCTGTGCCTCTTGAAGAAAAAAAAAAAAAATGTTCTTCACTAGTTAGAAATTTCTTTCTTGTGATTCAGTTCATTCAGTTTAGGGATTTAGGTGGGGTGACTGGGCAGGTCGTTCTGTGATGGATATCACTCCAGATGACCGTTTGCTCTCTAAATAACGCTTGGACGTACACGTCGGCTCATCGTCTTGATGCGTGATGAAGTCTGTGTCAGGCGGAATTGCATGGTGTTGAAGTAACAAACGGCAACCATGTTGGCTCAGTATTCCAGTTCTCCAAATATAAATTGTCCTAATTTTGTATTAGCTGCTTATTTATTTATTTACTTGATATATTAATATGATTATGATTAAAAATGCACATTGACTCCTGTTAATCAGACCTAGATACAGATAGAAATGAGACGTAAAAAGATCCCAGGAGTGTGAAAGTAAAAGAAAAGAAGAGAAAAGCTGAAAGTAATACTGTACCTTGTCCTCCAGGGTACATACAGCGAAAAGCTCGACCCAGCTCCTCGGCCTGGACTCGGCCTGCTGGAGTTAACTCGCCTCCCCACTTCAACACCAGCAGCAAAGACGGACCTTCGTTACGTCCGTCTGCTAGTGAGACAAACGACACGGAGAGCATCATAACACACGGACGAATCGATGTGATCGATTCAGGAAAGCACTGTGAAAATCTTTTGGTTGTCATGTACCTTCTTCCTCACTGGAAGTTTTAGGCTGGCCGTGGGGAAGGTAAGTCAGCTGCACTTTCCTGTTTATCCCAGAGAAATGGCCGTACCTACATGCATGATGGTGATAAATGAAAACGGAAACCAGTGATCAAAGCCCGAAACTGATCTCATCTTGAACAACTTTGTGTAACTCGAGATATTTGATGTGGTTGTTGGGATTCTGTGAATTTTAAAATCCTATCCTTTACAATTGTGAAATATTATATATATATTTACAACTACCCAAAAAAAAAAAAAAAAAAAAAAAAAAAAAAAAAGTGTCAATTTGTTGCATTTATGTAATCATCATCTTCTTTCGGCTTCTCCCATTAGGGGGCGCCACAGCAGATCATCCGTCTCCATACCACCCTGTCCTCTACATCTGCCTCTTTCAACCCAACTACCTGCATGTCCTCCTTCACCACAACCAAAAACCTCCTCCTTGGTCTTCCTCTTTTCCTCCTTCCTGGTGTCTCCATCCTCAGCATTCTCCTACTGATATACCCCATGTCCCTCCTCTGCACATGTCCAAACCATCTCAATCTCTCCTCCCTCACATTGTCTCCAAAACGTCCTACATGTGCTGTCCCTCAAATAAACTGGTTTTTAATCCTGTCCATCGTCGTTACTCCTACCGATTATTTATTTATGTTTTATCTTTGCCAACATATTTAGAGAATAATCTATACTTAAAACAATTGTACATGTCATTATATGCAATTTGAAATATTTTTTAAATGTACTTAAATTAATTTTTAAACAGGGACACTTTTCTTTTGTTCTAGAATAATCTGAATTTTTACAATCCACATCAGCAATATTGATATTCTCCAGTGGGACTGAATGTTCCCATTTGAGTGTGCCAGTTTTAAACTGATTCTAACTCACATTTCCAGAACAGTCTTAAGCTGCTCCAGTTTTGACTTCTTCTCTTCGATCTCACGGTCACTGTGCTGCCCCAGATCTGCCAACAGCAGCCTGCTAATATCCAGAACTTCCTGAAGGGTGAAACAGTAACTATGACGTAATAATAGTGTATTAAGAGCTACACAGGAAATAACTAGCAGACGTCTCCATGCATTAGGAGATGTGCTGTGAAATGATATAGAACAATAAGTGCTTTAACCTGCAGCTGTTTGGGTTTCTTCAGCTTCAGCTTGTTGGTTTTGTATCCTCCGTACTTTTCAAATAGCTCGAAAAACCTGTAGAAGGACCACAAGGGCAAATACCTCAGGATGTGGGTCTCTATGGGTTTAATAGAGTTTTCAGTCACACAAGGAAACTCACATGGGATTTCTGACTTCCATTTTCATCTTCTGTTTGGGTGTTCGGTCTCCATGGCGGATCACGGCGATCACGCAGCGCAGCTCCATCCTGCGCGAGTCAGATTACGCTTCGGTCATTATTCCACAATCAAAAACATACAGATAGAAAAAAGAAATGCACAGGAACCACCATCATGGACTCACATTGTGCCGGATGTGGTAGGGACTATGGGAATGTCCTCTGCCTCGGTGGGAATAGACCAAGGAATATGGAACTGAGGAGCCAGCTCCCTCATCACAATGTTCCTGTTAAAAAGATCACAATAAAAAAACTATAACGCTATCATCAGAAATATATCGCTCATAGTACGGGGTGGGATTCTTTTCACATGAAACCAGTATAGATACCGATACTACTCTCTATAATAAGAGAGAGAAATGCAAAAATACATGATGTGAAAATTTGGGGGAAATTTTAAGTGCTTTTATTACTGCTGAAGTTTACAAGTGACTGTAAGCAAATCAAAAAAGCCCATAAAGCACATTTTTAAAATAAAATAGCCATTCAGAAAGAGAGAGAGAGAGAGAGAGAAAGAGAGAGCGCGAGAGAGAGAGAGAGAGAGAGAGAGAGAGAGAGAGAGAAAGACAGAGAGAGCGCGAGAGAGAGAGAGAGAGAAAGACAGAGAGAGCGCGAGAGAGAGAGAGAGAGAGAGAGAGAGAGAGAGAGAGAGAGAGAGAGAGAGAGAGAGAGAGAGAGAGCGAGAGCGCGAGAGAGAGAGAGAGAGAGAGAGAGAGAGAGAGAGAGAGAGAGAGAGAGAGAGAGAGCGCGAGAGAGAGAGAGATATTTCCCCAGCATACCACAGCACAACATATTTTAATTAGAGGTCGACGGATTTTACCGATGCCAAAAGCTAGATTGGATCGTACTTGCTAATAATCGAATAATCAACTGATCCGGTTTGGTATGGATCCTGAATCTAAAGAAAACACTCCATGTAAAATAGTACTGAACTTTATTACAAAAGTATGAATATAATCTAATAAATATCATTATATATTCAATAAATTAGATATAAGTAATAATAAATTTTTTAAGTATCATTATTAATATACTTTTACAACTTAAAGTAAATAAATGAATGAATGATTCCAAACCATTAAACCTCTAAACATTTATTTCTAATCAGAGGAACCACAAGGTATTAAAGTATTACACAATTTCAAACAGTACAGTTTAACAAAAATGCAGCTACATGTGTGAATTTCCTTCTGGAAGGGGATGGATGGATGGATGGATGGATGGATGGATGGATGGATAGATAGATGGATAGATAGATGGATAGATAGATGGATAGATAGATGGATAGATAGATGGATAGATAGGTCTGTCTGTCTGTCTGTCTGTCTGTCTGTCTGTCTGTCTGTCTGTCTGTCTGTGTTAGTGAGGATACTTACATAAAGCAGAAATGTCGATGAGGATCGGTAAAAAACGATTTATTTAAATATGATTTAGATGCGCTGTACTTTTATTATTTAGAAAGTGGCCAATATTTTGCGACTAATATTTGATATGTGGAATGATTTCTCCTCGCTAAACTTTTTCTCGAGCGCGTTCTCCCAGCACTTAAATATGATGTATCACAACACTACGGAGAGCAAAGCGTGTCCTGAGAGTCACATAGAATATAGATTAACATGGCAGAGGTAGAGCTGTAACTTCCTTCAGAAACAGGAGAACAACATCTGGTTTTATTTTTTTTAATCTTTATTCTTTTTTTTTACTACGAAGACCTGTGTGTGAAAGGGCCAAGTCAGAAGGCACTTGAGTAAATAAAAAATTTGCCGTCTGTCTGTAGCAAAGAAATAAAAGCGAACTATCTGCACCATATTGAATTGCAGAGCGTCATATTTTATTTTCCATCGTATCGTATTGCATTGTGTTGAATCAAATCGAAATCGGATCTCACTGCATCGTAATAGGGGTGAAACGTGAATCGGAGATGCACATCCCTAATACAGACAATAACCCATGCTCACGATCAGGCTAAGCATTATTCTGTGCACCTCCTGTATCAGCACATTTTAAATATTAAAAACAAATAAAACCTCTGTCTCACCCAAGTATCTTGGCGCAATCGTCGTAATATTTCATTGAGTTCTTTACAAAGCTGAAGCCGTTGACGTCACACACGTACGAGTGCCCGTTGGCCCTGAGCAGGTCGAACCCACACACTGTTTGCTGCAGGAAGTTGGAAAGGATGTCAATTCTGGATCCTGCAGAAGCACCGGAGCACAATAGAGTGAAGGAGTGAAGGCACACTGACCTTGAAAGCCAGGCACACTTTACGAGCCACCAGTTTCTCCATAGCAGTGAGCATGACAGGGTAGCGCACTTCTTTTCCCTCGCTGTCCCGTTCCACTTTACCATCCAGGGCAGGAGATTTACGAGCCTCTGCATGAGCGTAATCAGGCCCGACTGTGTAGACCTGATAGAATGAAAATTGCACGCATACATATAAACACCTCTGGGAAAAAACTTTCCAGATCGGGGCTGGAACAATCCTCCGAAAAAGTCGGCTGTAAATTTCAAGTCGGAATTTTTACAGAATATCTGGATTTTATTCACATAATGCTGCGATTGTTTTTCTTGATTAAACTGATCTCTAAAGCATTTTCACTTCCTGCCTAAAATAACTTTACAGGTCAGGGGATTTTTTTTTTGGCGTTTGAACGTTACCTTTACGTCTGTTCCATCTGTGGGCATGAATTCCTCATAGATGTAGGAGCCGGTTTTTCTGACGCTGCTCTCGGGGGAATAGACACTGCTCCGGCTCCCGATCTGCACGAGGAATGTAATGTATTAATGTGCGTAGACCCTTCCATGAATCATCAGTCCATTTCTTTGCTACGCGACACTACACGCATGCATTACAACGATGCCTTAAGTGTCTAGAATGTGATGCTTCAATGTAACTGACCAAAAAATGTCAAAATGCTAAATAAAATCACGTGAAGCAGAAATTATTTGGTATACACTTTCTTGCAGCTAGGAGACTGCAACCTCGCTGAACAAAGTGATCTGCTTCACCAGCCGAGCCGGCTGTCTGCTTTAACGCCACAGAGTTGTAAGATCTGGGAGTGGGTTCGAAAACAAACCTTCCTGAAGAGTCGCTGGCTGCCTCCTCCAGCCGAGGTCGGGTAGTAGATATACACGTTGTGATCTTCTGCAGAGACTGGCTTCTCGACGAAGGGTTTGGGGAAGATCTCTCCGTTCACCTCCACGTGGTCCTCGCCTTCGACCAGGTTACACTCTGAAAGGCATCGAATTCAATCGCAGGATTTACGTCTTCAAAATCAATCTGTCAGGAGTGCTCTCATTGGCTATAACCACCTGTTATATGCATGTTTAGTTCATGATAGCTACTAGACATTTTTTTCTTTATATTACCGTAATTTCCGGACTATAAAACTTCCGCACCCATATATAAGCCGCACCCACTGAATTTTACAAATATTTTTATTTTTAACATAAATAAGCCGCGTCTACACTTATGTACTTTACACAGGCTTTAACGAAAGACACGTTACGCACGGTGTAACAGGTGAAATATGTTGCGCTTCCTTTAGGAGCATAGC
Organism: Silurus aristotelis; assembly: GCF_946808225.1. Classification (NCBI taxonomy): domain Eukaryota; kingdom Metazoa; phylum Chordata; class Actinopteri; order Siluriformes; family Siluridae; genus Silurus; species Silurus aristotelis. The sequence continues at coordinate 2,759,625 of NC_139582.1, read as the reverse complement.
GGTATTTTGGGAATAGCATGCCACTGCATTTTTCCGTTATTACTGCGCGTGTGTAAGACTGAGGAATATGTCCTTAATATTTTCTGATGCTCATTTCTAAGTTTCTTTGACTAACCCGTAATGCTGTTCCCAAGTAAAAAATAAAAAAAAGCACGAGTTTGGAAACCTGTCTGTGCTTATATGATTTCTGTTGTAACTGGAGTTAGCGAGCTCTCCCTTCACCCAGACTCAACACGTTACAACGGCTTGTATCTAAACAGAAGCCGACCAAGAAAGTCATTGTTCACTGTCTACCTCCTTCCTTTCACAACTATTTCTCTCTGGAGTTTATCTTTTGGCATCGTTGTGCGTTAAAAAAATAAAAATTTCTCCCGATGCCGTGCAGCTCAGAACACAGGTGAGGTGAAAATAAGAAAATGAGAACCAAACCGTCCGGAGCTTTGTGTAGCTTTCTGGTTGGGGGTGGGGTGGATTTCTGACTGCATTATGCACTAATCACTGTGTTCCAAACCCCAGGTCAATGTAATACCAGTAGAGAAGATCCAAATAATTGCAATGTTCGGAGGTGGTGTCGGATAAGCTTGATAACACTCATGAACCTGGTCATGTGTCTGATCTGACCACATCGCAACAAGTTGGTGTGGTATGGGGATATGCAGACTATGGGCAGTTCCAGTGTAAAATCTTCTACGAGACAGCTTGCATACTGGGTCACGGTGCCGTGGAGTCTAAATAGCAGTTATGTGTGTGATTTCAGTCGATTTAGGACACTAGTCTGGAGATTAGTTTTTCCGAAAGTATTGGGACGCCTGACATCTTCAAGCCGTACACTATAATTGCCAACGTTTTCCTATAGTGTTTCACATTTGGTGCCAATTTGGTCTTCTAATTCCCTCCACTCTTCTGAGATGTTCCACTGGATTTTGTCATTCAACTGCAGCAGTTTTAGTAAAGTCAGGTACTGATGCAGGTGAGGTGAGGAGAGGAGGCCTGGGGTGCACTCAGTGTTTACATTCCTCCCAAAAAGGTGTTCAATAAGACTAAGGTCAGAGCAGTAGATCTTCCACACCAACCTATGCAAAGCAGATCTTTATGAAATTTGCTTTATGGGAGCAAACAGGAAGTAGAAATCGCTTGAAATAAGTCAAATAATATTATATATGGTTTATTAGAAGCTTACAGTAGGAAATAATATAAAATACTATATACATATTCTATATACACTACATGGACAAAAGTACTGGGACACCTGACTTCAGCCATGTGGTTCTTCTGAAAACTGGAATTGAATTTTCCCTTCACTTAGACTGGGAGACAAGAACCTGTTCCAGCTCCATGAAGGTATGCTTTACATGGGTTGGTGTGGAAGATCTCCTGCTATACAGCTGAACGCTGACTGACAAATCTCCATAAAATCTAGAGGAAACATCTCGATGTGGAATGCGATGTTCTAAATCTTTAGATCCTCTGGTGTCCCCAATGAATGCATTTTAAACCGAGCACACATGGATTTAACACCCCACTGCTTCTGAGAACTGTGTTTGTATTGATATCTGCGGGAAGGTGTGTTTCTAAGAGCAGGAACATCAGCACTCCTGGGGTTAATGGATGCCTGACAGCCACATTAAGTAATTTATGTGTTCCAGGCCTAACTGCTCTACATCAGTAGCTATTTATAGAGGCAAGCGCTGAATTAAAGCCCAGACAGAGAACAGGATGTTCCTCTGCCAAGAAGTTCTGTTATTTATTATCCCTTTCCACTGTGATGAACGATTTACAACATATTTTGATTCAGAAACCCGGAAAAGGCATCCGGATGTCTCAAGCTCACGTACCGTCGGGTTTATCCGGGTCCCTGTTCAGCACAGCGTAGCGTGGTAGGTCGATTCCCTCTTCCTGCAGGATGCGATACACCTCCCTCCTGAAGAGACATTACATAAGACCTTCAGCTTTCACAGGAGAAGTATAAACACACTAGTCGACTAAGTGATTAGAAGTGGGTTACTTAAGTCAGGGAAAAAATGTTTTGGGTCCACAAATAGCACAAATCTGTTTTTCTGGATGCCATATGTCCACTTAATGCTGACCTGTTTATGCTGAAGAAGGGCTGAAAAAAAACAGGCTAGTCAGATAGCTACCAGATATTCTACTCAAGTAAAAGTAGTTCTGTGGAGTCCGAATGGGACATTTTTGTCTCTAACAGAAGACGAAAAACATTTAAGAAGATGTGATCAGACTCCCCTCACCCCCACACTCACACATAGAGGTGTAAGCTTAATGGTTTGGGGTTGTTTTGGAGCACTGAAGGTTGGCGGTTTGGAGCACTTGTTCCTCAAAGTGAATGGAATCCTAAACCATCATGGCTCCCATTCCATTCTTCAACTCACGTTAGAAGAAACAAACTGTCTGGATGCAGAGATCGCGTAAAACTGTTCTTCATGCTAATGGAGGATTTTTCGATGAGAATAAAGTGGAATGTCTGGAACGTTTGTAGCATAGAAACCGAAGGAACATGCACGTGTCTCTCAAAAACCATAAGAGACCAAGGCACTGCACATACATTTCACACAGTGAATTTTTTTTATTTGATTTCGTTCAGACGTGCAAACGAAACTCTGCGATACCTTTATGTAGGGAGGTGTTTCAGTACCTGTCCTGTATGTAATACTGCATGTTAAGGTCGTTGATCAGCAGTGGGTTACGGAGTTTGGCGTAACTCACGGCTTTATCCAATGGGAAACCTGTCAGTGGATAGCAGAAGGAAATTTTTATTTTTTTCATTCATTTTTTTGTATCCTTCCACATTATAAAGTCAGTCTGGAGTTTATATCCTGAATAGTGTTGGAGGAAGTGTGTGTGTGTGAGATTTATGATTTAAAAAATTTAAAAATGAAGGTTCTACATCACACACCTTTGGAGTGAAAGGAGATGAGACAGTCGCAGAGAGGCCATTTCTCCACCGGCTCGTTGAGTATGACGTCCTCTGGGAAGATGACCACGGTGATGAACTCGAACTTGCACAGACGCTCCAGTATCTGCGTCATGGGCTTAGACTTGGACTTCTTCATCATACAGCAGATCCCCACCACGATCTGACGCTCCGGAGGCTGGAAAAAGAGCACGTGGGTGGTGTGAGGTGAAGAAAAAAAAAAAGGGTGGAGTCAGTCTTATGTCATGACCTATGAAGGATTATTATTATCATGTTGCTGACGCTGCCTGCTTTCAGACTCGAGGAGTTGTTGTGGGAAGATATTAAGATGAACAAATGCACTTACAGCATTAACTTGTAACATGTACAGTGGTGTGAAAAAGTGTTTCTTATTTCTTATGCATGTTTGTCACACTTTATTGTTTCAGATCATTTAACTAATTTAAATATTAGTAAAAAATGAACACGACATGCAGTTTTTAAATGAAGGTTTTTATTATTGAGGGAAAACTAAATCCAAAACTACATGGCCCTGTGGGAAAAAGTGTTTGCCCCCTCAACCTAATAAATGGTTGGACTGTAGAGAGCTGCTTTACTGATGGGGAAACATCCAAAACCCTCTGCCTTGAAGACTTTCCCAATGCAATGAACCGTGTGTTTTATCCTCAACCCATATTTATCATGCTATTAATGAAACCTGATATAACATAAAGCTCAACCTGAACTATGCTGTACTCCATGGATTGGAAGATCTCCTGCTATAGAGCTCCAACCCTATTGAACAATGATTGTGAACGCTGACTGCACCACAGGAATCCTCACCTCACCTACATCAGTACCTGTAGCTGAAAGAGCACAAAATCGAGTGGAACATCTTACCAGAAGAGAAGTTATTAGAAGAGGAAAGGGCTCAATGTGGAAAAGAAAAATGGTCAGGTGTCCACCTGGTGTATATGTGAAATTCTGTGACCAAATAATACTTACAAAAAAAAATCTTATTCATGACTGTAGACTGTCACGCTTTAAAAAAAAAAACAGCTATGATCAAGAGATGCTCACCAAGTCGGCCTCCAGGTCGTCCTCGTACAACTCCATGTCTGTCGTCATGCTGCCGTAGCCGCCCAGGCCTTCGCTCTCATCCTCGTCGCAGCCCACGAAGAATTTGGGAGCGCCACGCTGGCTCTCGCCCGGGCTGCTGGGCTCTGACATCACAGTCCACAGCGGCAACTATCAGGGTCCCGCCGCGCCATCGCACGCCGACACTCAGCGTGAGCCGCCGCTGGGGCGTTGTGAGGGCACGGGCCGTGGGCGAAGCCTTGCCCGAACTCGATAACCGGGACTGGGCGAGTTTGTTTGAGAAATGAGTTGTTCGGTATTTTAGAAGTTTCCCCTGAGCAGCGAGGAACACGCTGAATCATACCAGGGGTCCTGTAGAGAAAACAAACTGTCAGCTGTGACAAAGAAATGAACAGTTACAGACTATAAGGACCTCATGCAATTCTATGGACCAGATTTTGAGGAGTTGCTCAGTAGCTTCTGGTTCCACAAAGTCGACTGACTGTATAAGACTGTAGAAAAGGACATTACTCATAATCACACACTCCGGTGCTCATGGTGGTTCTCCGGTGTTTTGTTTTTAAGATTTATAATCACACTATTGATGTCACCAATATGAGGATGGGTTTCCTTTTTGAGTCTGGTTCCTCTCAAGGTTTCTTCCTCATTCATCTTAAGGGAGTTTTTCCTCACCACAGTCGCCCCCCCGGCTTCATCAGGAATAAACACACAACAATGTCCATTTAGAAAAGCGCCATAGAAATGTACAAAATTCTAATATTTTAGAATTCTACATTTGAATATACCCTTAAATACACTGTGTTTTTCTCCATAACACACATCATTTCTAAAATCCTGCAAGTCAGAAAATGTCCATCGTGTGCATGTGTGTTTAAGACTTCTTTGTGCTGCATGTAAGCTGATGTGCGTCACAATTATACTAACAATCATATCCGAAAAAATCCGTATTAGTGTGCATGCAGGTCAGCGTATGACCAAAGAAATAAAAAAAATACAGGTGATAAACTTCCCCAAATTTTTTATTAATTTCCATAAATTCCTGTAAATTCCTATAAATCCCTGGTAAATTTCCAATTTATTATGTGGAATATTACCACAAATTCCCCAGATGAAGTTCGCATAGAAAGTTTCTGGAAATGTACCGGACATTTTGCACCCTTAACCATAATCCTGACCGCGGGAGGAGCTCCAGTGGTTTGTCACCGCGAGAATCTAAAACCATCGGTTCGTTAATTCGAAATCATTGGTTTTATCGTCACAAACACCGAGACAAACACACTCGCTTGATTAGGCGTCTGAATATTCCGAGATTGTCGCCTGCTTTGGAAAAAAATTAGACAGTTTTTAAATAATGCAAATATTTATCGATGCCTGTAGAAGATTCAAAACCTGCAAAGAGAAAACATTGGGTTTGAGGCACGTTATGACTTCATGACATATCTCGAAATGACCTCCTATGTGAGAGGATAATCCTATGACCAGGTGTGTGATTATAATGGATCTGAGAGGGTGTGTGTGTGTGAATGACAGACGTCTGTGCTACTAATTATAATGAAGCTACATGAGTACCTGTCTTTACTAACACACTTGTGTCTGAATGAGCACGAAGGTCTACTGGAACATCTTCCCTGAAGAGTGGAGCTTAAATATTCTAGCAAATAGGAACTAAAAAGTGGTCCTAGTGAGAGTGCGCGTGTTTGCATGGGTCGTATTCTGTACATTAATTTATTTCTGAGAAATTATTTCTTAGGATTATTATCAAACAAAAGATACGTTGTGAGTGAAAAGCAGACGAGTCGATCGTTTGCATTTTGCCTCATTCACAAGGAAGTAAACGCGATTCAAAAACACTACAACGATCGACTGCAACAAAAAGTGTTTTGCCCCTGAACAGGCTGGAGAGCAGCTTGAGCTTGTAAATATGTTTGGGATTCTGGCAGACGATTTAATTCAGGTTAAGATGATACCAGACGTAACGAGATTAGCCTTCACTTACACAGAGTATGGATTGGAAATCCTCTCTCAGCACACGTGTGTGTGTGTGTGTGTGTGTGCGAGAAAGCTAGTGCGCTACACTCGATCCCTTAGAGGACAAAATAAAAGGATAGGACCACTTACACGCTACATGGACAAAAGTATGTGGACACCTGACCATAACATTGGTTTATTTGAACATCCAGTTCCACATTTAGTCATAATTCACTCTCACAGTAACCTCCACTCTTCTGGGGAAAAAACGTCTCACTAGATTTTGTGGAGATGGGGGTGCACTCAGGGTTAGAATTCATCCCAAAGGAGATCAGAGCTTTATACAAGGCCGATCAAGATCTTCCTCAAGATCCATAGTGAAGCATATCATCATGCTGGAGCAGGTTTGGGTCTCATAATTGATGTGAAGGGGAAATTTCATTACTCGCATCTAATGTCATCCTATACAACTGCGTACATATACAAACCGTTCAGGCATAATCAAGTCAAGAAGCTTTTATTAGTCTTTACAACCATATACACGAACAACAGAGCTACATAACAGAACCCAGGGAGGATTAAGGACTAAACTAAGTTGTCCAATCCACATAAAGTGCATCGTGTGCAGACAAAAAGACATTGCAGACAGAAGACACAAGACAGTGTAGGACAAAATAGCGTCGCCGATAAACCTACTGTGTATTGTGTTATACAGTACAGAATTACGACCACCTGACTAATATTGTACGGTCTGTAGATACGCAGCCCCATACTGCGATGCACTGGGTATTGTGATACTTTTCTATCAGAACGAGCATGAACTTCTTCAGCTTCGTCTGATGGATCGGACCACACGGACCAGCCTTTTCTCCCCACGTGCACCAATGAGCCTCAACCGCCCACGACCCTGCCACCAGTTTAACACGGTTCCTTCCTTGGAGCACTTTTGATAGACACTGACCACTGCAGACCAGAAAATCCCACATGAGCGGCAGTTTTGGAGATGCTCTGATCCAGCCGTCTAGACATCACAATTTGTCAAACTCTCAAATACTTCCATTTTTCCTGCTTCTAACATCGACTTTGAGGACAAAATGTTGACTTGCTGCCTAATAAATATGAAATATAAAGATGAAGAGATCATTAGTGTTCTTCACTTCACCTGGAATTGGCCATAACGTTGTGTCTGGATGTTGTCTGAACTTTTACATGGATTTCATGAAGTAAAAAAAAAATGACAGGATCTGCAAGTGTTGAATTCATTGTTATGATCTGTATTAATGCACTTCTCCATGGAAGGAGGTCCTTCCACAGGTGGTTTGTGGATTGATCTTTCACTCAGTCCTCTCTCTTCACCCTGAGGAACATGACTTGAGGGATGTCATGCAGGTTCTCACTCAGTGCTCACTATACATACATGTATATACACATATAGACTGTATATACACACAAACACTAATTTATAAGGACATTAGGCGACATTTTACTCTAATTTATGCCTTTTTCATGCAAGACTCAGAACTCAAACCCTGTTTTATGACCCTCCTGAAGCTAGCATAAACCCGGCTAGTTCTGTGTTAGCCCTCCTGCTATAAAAATCGAAATCAGCCGCCAATCAGGACCTCCATATCCATACTTTGTAGCAGTTCAATAGTTATTTGTATTGAAAACAGGATTAAATCTTACTTACAGTCTTTTTCCTATCAGCTTCTCATAGCGGTTCTTCTCCTCGTTTGACAGGTTGCGAGTGAAACCAAACCTGCTGCGCCCTAACAAAAACAACCTTTCAGCCAATAGGAAGGCGAGCTGAGCGTTACGTCATCGCCGAGCTTTACCGTTACAACCGAGGTTCGAATAAATTGTTCATTTGTTTCAAAGTATTGTGTAAAAAAACAAAAACAAACAAAACAACAAAGATATTATTTATATATATATATATATATATATATATATATATAATAAATGTAAAACAGCCATTCTACAATCAGACACCTTGTCTGGATTCTGGTTTGATCTAAACATCAAATAAAACTCTTGACCTAAAATCTGTATCATCTTAAACGTTGCTCTGCTTTCCCAATTAACTATTATGTACCTTCATGACTCTGCAGGTGTGTGTGTTCATTAAAAAGCACATTAGATATGTGAGAGCTGATATGTAGTTCATTTCCAGTTCATCAGGAATAAATGCAGGTCATGTGAGGGGATTTTTATGCTGGAACAGGTTTTGGTCCTTTAGTTCCCATGAACCAAAATCTTCAACCTACAGCAAACAAAAACATCCTAGACGTTTGTGTGCTCCAACATTGTGGCTACAGTTTGGGGAAGAACCAAAATCTGGGTGTGACGATCATGTGTCTACAAGCCTTTGAACATATTTTTTCCTTTCTTTTTTGTGTGTGTGATTTTTGACAAATGTTTGTTTCTGTACTGTGTATGGATTTGCTTTCTTACTTACTAGAACTTAGTGTACAGTTTCTGCCAGAAGTGTAACCTAGTCTAAGGTTTTTGAGACTCGTGGATGTTCCTTTAGTTTCTACACGACAAACTGTGGACTGTGAATGAGTGAAAGCAAGTTCTGTGGAGTCTAAATGAGAAGAACGGAAGAACTTGTGTAAGACGGGGACAAGAGAGATGATCTGATCAGACTCCCACACCCCCACAATCACACACGGAGCTGGATGCTTGATGGTTTGAGGTTGTTTTGGAGACTTATTCCAGAAAGTGAAAAGAATCTCGGACCATCATGGCTTCCATTCCATACTTTATCACCATGCAATTCCTTCTAAATGGAACCGACTCATCGTACAACAAGATTATGAGCCGAAGCAACGGATATATCCGAACTCTAGGAGTTATTTAGAAAGCAAACAGTGGTCTGGAGTGAAATCAATCATGGAACGACCTGCCCAGTCACAACACCTAAATCTTATTGAACTGCTCTGGGATGAACTGGATTATAAAGAAATCTCCATCTAGTGAAGAACATCTTTGGCAAGTTTTATAAAAGGCACATTTCCAGTTGGGTTTTTCAATAAAAAAGCCTGGATATTTCTATATTTGTTTGGTCAAAGTAAATCTTCATTGCATTACATGATCTAGGAGTCCAGATGTTTTTTAAACTTATCCCAGGCTCTGTATATAAAGTGAGAAAATCCTTTGCTTCAGCATCATGTTATTGCAGATCTTTGTGTGAAGAAGTCACACAAATCAGTTCAATTGTGATAAAAAATAAACACATTCATTGATCTCTATACATACTGAGTGTTATTATTGAGTCATAATACAGTGGTGCAACCACATCTGCCATCACATCTGTCTCACTGTCCTAAAACAGACAATAATTTCAACACGGAAAGAATAAATTACAGACTTTCTCATGCGTCTTTACAGTCTAACGGCTCGTCTGGTTCCGGAGGAACGAGACAGAACCCGTTTTTTCTCTGTAGCTCTGAAAGCGGCAGTCGTTGTGGGAAGGCGATTTCTTCTGGACGCTCCGGTGAAGGTAGCCATTGAAGAAATCTGCCGCTGATAATCTTTTCTTTAACATCACAGTTCTGAATCCAACCCAGCCATCCTGAGAGGTGAACATAGAACTATTAGGTTTTCGAAACATAAAACGAATCGACGATAAAATGATGTCGGATATTTTACCTTGCAGCAGACTGACAACGTGTTTGATTCCTTGTGATAGCGGATGGACCCAGGGACTGCAGAGAAATGTGAGATTTCTGAAAGAAAGAATAAAAAAAAAAGAAAACAAAACGGTTTGACTTTCCTTATAACACCCCAGTAACAGAACAGTAACAGTCTTTTATCGACCTTTATGTCAATGAATATCACTATTATTTCAAATAAAAGTATTGGAGACACACAACTGTCACAAATGTCTTTGGATGCACTAGAATTAAATATTCCCTCTGAACTAGGAGACCCAAACCTGTTCCAGCATGGCAGTGATCCTGTGCACAAAACCAGCTCCATTAAGATACGAGGTGGTATAAAATTATTTTTTTTAAAAAAACCTTCAAATTCTTGGTGCACAGTAGAAAAAGACGATGATCATGTACTTGATCGAGCTGCGGACCCGCCTCGCCTTGTTCGGTCGTGGAGATGATGGGCTCTTCCGCTGTAAAGGTTGTTGGTTTCTCTTAGGTTCGAACCTGTACACCCAAGTTTCATCCATGTGAATGATCTTCGACATAAAGGTGACCGCTGACCGAGTTCTCGGCAGACTTCGACGCGGTGTTCTTTCTGCTCCTGTGTCAGAAACCTGGGGACGATCTTGGCATCACACATGAAGATTGCCTGGACTGTATGACACACCGAAAATGGCAGCAATGTTGTGGACTGTTCGCCGACGATCATCATGCACGAGTTGCCGGATGGTTTCGACGTTTTTCGGTTGGTTGAGTTCGTTAAAGGTCTTCCTGACCTCTCGTTGTCTTCCAGTGTTGTTTTTTCGCTCTTGAAGCGAGCGTGATGATCGAAAACACCTCGAACGACTCGTTGCGGCATCGCAGGTAACTTGCTGAATCATGTCATACACAGTTTCACGCAGAATTTTGCACTTTGTCCTAAATTGCTGTCCACTATGAAATCGCAGACAAGGTAATGCAGGTGGTCAGATCCGCTCCAGTTGCACAGCTCCCAACGTACAAAGGAATATGTCCTTTGACACACTTACTTATGAAAGTCAGTGCTCCCTGTGACTGTGCGTGCAGCCTTGTGCTGCCATCTGCTGGCGTGCCACAAAACTAGCCTTAAAACTGTTTGATCATACCTTGTATGCTTTAAATAAGGTCAGAGTGGAAGATCTCCTGTTATAGAGTCAACTGTATCAAACAATGAATAGGAACAATGACTGCACCCCAGACCTCCTCACACACAGATTTTATGCTCATGTGTCCACCAAGATTTTTCCGAAGAGTGTATCTTTAAAGTTAAATTAAAACCAAAGTAATATTTCTAAACAAGTCTCCACCATCAACACGATTTACTTACCCGTTAACGGCACGTCGCAATTCCCAACAAAGTCCAGCAGTTTGATTGCATGTCCCATCCAGATTGTTCTCAAATGAACCTAAGCGTGTAGAAAATCAGCTGACTCACCACAACTATCACGAATCAAGCAGTATACATTGAAACATCTGCAGAAGTTTTACCCGAGACCCTATGGCCCGATAGAGTCGATCGATCTGCTCACACGTCTGCTCTTCCCAAACAAGCCAACTCAAGGAAGAGCTGATTTTAGGAGCTGAAATAAAAAAAACACAATTTATTTCTTCTCAAACGACTCACACATGATTTATTCACAGGAAAACTTTCCTCTTACCAAATGTTGCCCCCACTCTGGCCTGCTCTGTCCGATTTGCTATTCGTTCTGGAAGGTTTCTCAGAGTGTCGATTAACTGCGAAACACAAACAAACTTATACATACTTATGTCCTAATGTCTATAAATCTTTATATTATCTCCATATACCCGGAGTATCATTAAGGGAAAATCTTGGTACTGTTGTATATAATGTTTGTGTCTCTTATATTTCTGCTTAACACTCGCACTATCCACAACACACATCTATATCTTTCATTGTGTTTTCATCCATCCTAATCTATTCTATTCTATCTATCTATTCTTACGTTCATCTGTCTATCCTGGACTCTTTAATGCAGGTTCACATGACACTTGCAGTTTTGATGTGGATTTCTCAGATTTCAGATCAGGACTAATGGAGGCAATGTGTGACCTCTGATTTAAGGTTATTTATTCATCGGCAATCCAGTAATTACCAGCCGAGCTCCCAGAGCAGCCAGCGTGCCTCCGAGCTCATCAGCCGTGCTCTTCTCAGGAACCTCATACAGCCCCTGGTTGAGCATCGGACCAACGTCAAACCTGCAACAAAGCCAAATATTAATGAATTCATACTGAACATCACAGCAAGGAATTTCTTTCATCATGGAGTCTAGAGACAAGAACCCTGACGTGTATCCTGACACGCATCCTGAACCATCTCTAGTGCAGATTCACACAGGGGATGAAGGAAACTCGTACCTCCTCGGTCTGATCTGCATGATTGTGACTCCAGTGAGTTTGTCTCCATGCAGAATTGTGTGAAAAACAGGTGCAGGTCCACGCCAGCGAGGAAGGAGACTAGGGTGCACGTTCAGGATCCCACTGAAACCAAAACAAGAAGTTATTTTAGAAATATTAACAGTCTTCTTTTTGTTTCTATGCAACAAACCCTAGAAACGGAGGAATAAGTCCATACTTGGCCATTTTTTGTCCCTAACAGAAGAACTTGTGTGAGATGAAAAACAGTCATGTTTTTCAAACGTAATGGTTGGGGTTGTTTTGGAGCAGGGAATGTTGGACACTTTTCCGGAAAGTGAAAGGCAACATGGCTACCATTCCATTCTTCAACACCACGCAATTCCATCTAATTGGAAATAACTTCACCATACAAGAAGCCGATGAGCCGAATCGTACGTCCATAAGTTCCGTTAACCAGTGATGGGAAGATCAGATCATTTTAGTGACTCGGTTTTTTGAATCTCGTTTATATATTTTTTAAAAATCTTTTTTTTTTTTGTTTATTTAAATCCATTAAAATGTTACATTTCCAATAAGCAGATCTCCAACACGTCTAAACCGACTTTGACTATAGTTCCAATAATAAATATATGTATATATAACTGCATCGCGTATTTGGGAGTCATGTGATAAGAGAACATACAACTCGGAGCAGAGAACTCATGAGATGAACAACACAATTCTGTTTCCTGCGTAATGCACTGCATAGCGTTTATGGGAGTCACAGGACAGAAGAACGAACGACTCGGACCAGAAGAGTCAAGCGATTGACTACTCAATTCTGTTTCCTGTACATGACCTATGGAGATTTTCAGATGCTTTGTTCATGTGCTTCCAGTAGAAAACAAACGAATCACTATTTGAGACGACTCGTTTTTCTGAGTCACATTAAAGACTCGTTCAAAATGAATGAATCGTTCATGAACAACCATCACTATTGTAAACTTTATCTAAAGAGCAAACAGTCATTAGGAGTGTTTATATATATATATATATATATACATATATATACAGTACAGACCAAAAGTTTGGACACACCTTCTCATTCAAAGAGTTTTCTTTATTTTCATGACTATGAAAATTGTAGAGTCACACTGAAGGCATCAAGGGCTATTTGACCAAGAAGGAGAGTGATGGGGTGCTGCGCCAGATGACCTGGCCTCCATAGTCACCGGACCTGAACCCAATCAAGATGGTTTAGGGGTGAGCTGGACCGCAGAGTAAAGGCAAAAGGGCCAACAAGTGCCAAGCATCTCTCGGGGAACTCCTTCAAGACTGTTGGAAGACCATTTCAGGTGACTACCTCTTGAAGCTCATCAAGAGAATACCAAGAGTGTGCAAAGCAGTAATCAAAGCAAAAGGTGGCTACTTTGAAGAACCTACAATATGACATATTTTCAGTTGTTTCACACTTTTTTGTTATGTATATAATTCCATATATAATACCACATGTGTTCATTCATAGTTTTGATGCCTTCAGTGTGAATCTACAATTTTCATAGTCATGAAAATAAAGAAAACTCTTTGAATGAGAAGGTGTGTCCAAACTTTTGGTCTGTACTGTATATCATGGAATGATCTGCCCAGTCACTGCACCTAAATCTAATTTGACTGCTCTGGGATGAACAGGATCTCAAGAAAGAAATCTCCAACTAGTGAAAAACACCTTTGGGAAGTTTGAGCTGAACGTTTGGAGAAAGACCAGTCTGGTCCACACTGGAACTGATTGCCTTACTATGGGAATGTATTAATGAGCTGCTCCTGAAGCAGGCAGCCAAACGAGACCACCACTCCCACATCGAACTGCCCCCTGGACTCCACCCGGGGCCACTCATGAATCCTGAGCTCGTGCTGCTCAGCAAACTTGCGCACGGGGACATTACGGGGCAGGGTGACCACCTCCAGAGAGTCCACCACACCATTAGGACCTTCTGTTCTAAAACACCAACAAAAAAAACACCTGGTTCAATACACACAATCGTATGAAGGTAAAGAAGAAGAGGTGTTGCAGATGTTCTTACTGGGACTCATGAAGCCGTTTCAGAGACTCGACCGCGAAATCATCACTCCCGAAGAATAAAATTCTCCACGGTCGGTTTGAGACGCAGCTGCTGTGGATGCCAGAGGGCACCAGCGGTGTGGAGCTCCCAGGACTGGCATTTGGACCAACACATGGTGCGAACTTGATGCATCGCCGACAAAATCCGCCAAGATAATGAGGAGCATCGTGGATTAGTTTCACAACGAGTTGATTCCACATCTTTATATATTATTATATTTATATATAAACAAACACACGCCTGTGTAATGACCTACTAGCATTAATACAATATCTACAGGCTGCTCTTAAACATCTCGCGGCTTTTTTACGTGAATAAATAAATCCGTTTTAACATTTTTCATGGCGTAATGTTGTCCTTTTGATTTCACACCAGTTTATAAATCCTGATAACAGAAATAAATAGCGATTTCTAAAAGTTATTAAAATCATCAACATAGCTTAGCACCGCTTGTGTGCGCCGCCATCTTTGTTTAACGTCACTTCCGGCAACGGGCTGCGCTGTCAAACTGCTGTTCCAGAATAGGGATTTAATTAGCGTATGTCGAAATGCGCCCCTAGTGGCGTATAGCTATAATGCACCATTTTAATTGGTTAGAGCTACAATAATAATCTTTTTAAACACATAGTTAAGACACATCTTTTCCCTCAGTGTTTTTCTTTTAAATGTATTATTTTTCACATTATACATTAATAATTTGGATGAAATCAGTATTAAAGACCACTTATGGAACCAAGGTAATAAACCAAAACATGTTAAACAACCCAGAAATTTAGATTCTTCGAATTCGCCGCCCTTTGCTTTCTTGACACTTTTGCAAATTCTCCTGAACTCATCACCTAGAATAGTTTGCCAACAATCCTGAAGAGCTCACAGAGTTGTTGAGTACCTGTTGGCTGCTTTTCCTACACTCTCCAGTTCAACTCATCCCAAACCATTTCAGTTGGATTTAGAGCTGATGATTATGGAGGTCAGGTCATTTGAAGCAGAACTCCATCACTCTCCTTCTTGGAGAAATAGATCTTACAGAACCTAGAGGTGTGTTTGGGGTCATGGTTCTGTTGAATGATACCCCACTCAGTGCAAACGAAACGGGATGACGTCAAAATTCATTGCAAAATGCTGTCCGTTCACCTCTCTACAGCTAACATTGTCCATTCCTTGCGTTTTTTGGCCCAAGTAGGGCTTTTCTGCTCGTTCTTCTTCCAAAGTAATGGTTTCTTTTCTAACACGAAATCTAATCTCATTCACTAAGTGTTCTCTGAACAGTGGATGTTGAAATATGTGTGGTAACAGAACCACATTTGGCTGGGAAGGTCATGTGTCCCAATACTTGATTGATTGATATATAGATAGACAGACAGACACTGTATATACAAGGGAAACCTAAACAAAAGTAATAAAAGCTACACTAGGTTGCACTTCCAAATAAAACCACAAGACGGCAGTCTTTACAACAAAATACTCCCTGGTGAATTCTAAACATCACCGCTAGAGGGCACCAGTGCATCAGAAATCCCAAGTATAAAGCGGGACAAAAATCTGAACCTTTTATTTATTGTTTTTTTTTTTTTTTCAAGAAAATTATAAGTAATCAAACGTGACTAATATTAATATATATATATAATTTTTATTTTTTTTTACATATATTTTGTTATATAGTGGTTTTGATTTTGAAGTCTCATGGGCCCAATGCTTTCACAAAACCACTGGATTTTGGCTGAAAAAAAAAAAGAAAGAAAGAACATGCAGTAGAAGAAGAGAAAAGGGGACAACAGAGTCATTCATCTGCCTTTTTTCTCCCCCAAAAAGTCAATGACAGGCTGTAGGGCTACGTAGATTTAGTTAGAAGAGATTCAGGCTTCTATGCCAGGGTTTAGAGAGAAAACCTGGTATGCAGCAAACAGCCTGATTTACCCTAAAAAAGTGTGAAGTCCTGGATGACTTTACTGTGAATAGAAAAACGGAGCAACCGGAGACCCACATTTCACTGGCTGTAATAATAAACACACACACACACACACACACACACACACGTGTTCCAGCAGAGAAATGTAAATCTTGATGCTGATGCGTTTAGATTAGTGCTCATGGGGTTTAGGTGAAGGTAAAGTTAAGATCTGAAACATTTAATTGCGTACAGTTTGCATCTTGCGATCAGTGGTGGACGAAGTACACGAAGCATGTAGTTGAGTTAAAGTAGATCCACGTGATAAAAGTGTCCATTTCAACTTTCACTTGAGTAAAAGTGCAAATGTTTTTTCCTTCAAATGTACTTAAGTATCCAAAGTACTGATTTATTATGACTATAATCTTCATATTTCTAATATCACAAGACTCTTTAATCAACAAGGAAAGAAAGAAAGTAAATCTCTAAATGTTCTGTTGAACTGAAGTGGAACAGAGGGTCGTGAAATGGAAACTAAATAAATAAATAAATAAATAAATAACCCGGTCATTTGTGCTCATAAGTGCTGTTACGATCAAACCAACCGTTCGCTTGGATCGTTTTCGAATCGCGGACGAACAGCTGGATCGTGATCGCAGGTTTGCATCGAAACCTGAGGAGATCCGAGAAGGATTTCAGATCAAAAAAAGAAACGATCTCGACGAACGAAACAAACACAGGGTTTCTGCAGGTTTCACATCTTTTTAAGAACGAAATGTAAGAGCTTTTATCACAACATAAAAAACACACACACACACACACACACACACACCAGCTTAGTATCGCTCGACTCACACTTGTCTGTGGGGAGAGAGAGAGAGAGAGAGAGAGAGAGAGAGAGAGAGAGAGAAAGAGGGAAAACGAGAGAAAACGAGAGAGAGATAGAGAAAAAGAGAGAGAGAGAGAGGAAAAGAGAGGGCGATAGAGAAAGAGAGAGCGATAAGAGAGAGAGAGAGAGAGAGAGAGAGAGAGAGAGAGAGAGAGAGAGAGAGAGAGAGAGAGGAAAAGAGAGAGCGATAGAGAGAGAGAGAGAGAGAGAGAGAGAAAGAGAGAGAGAGAGAGAGAGAGAGAGGAAAAGAGAGAGCGATAGAGAGAGAGAGAGAGAGAGAGAGAGAGAGAGAGAGAGAGAGAGAGAGGAAAAGAGAGAGCGATAGAGAGAGAGCGATAGAGAGAGAGAGAGAGAGAGAGAGAGAGAGAGAGAGAGGAAAAGAGAGAGCGATAGAGAAAGAGAGAGCGATAGAGAGAGAGAGAGAGAGAGAGAGAGAGAGAGAGAAGGAGAGAGGAAAAGAGAGAGCGATAGAGAAAGAGAGAGCGATAGAGAGAGAGAGAGAGAGAAAGAGAGAGAGAGAGAGAGAGGAAAAGAGAGCGATAGAGAAAGAGAGAGCGATAGAGAGAGAGAGAGAGAGAGAGAGAGAGAGAGAGAGAGAGAGAGAAGGAGAGAGGAAAAGAGAGAGCGATAGAGAAAGAGAGAGCGATAGAGAGAGAGAGAGAGAGAGAGAGAGAGAGAGAGAGAAGGAGAGAGGAAAAGAGAGAGCGAGAAAGAGAGAGAGAGAGAGAGAGAGAGAGAGAAGGAGAGAGGAAAAGAGAGAGCGATAGAGAGAGAGAGAGAGCGATAGAGAGAGAGAGAGAGAGAGAGAGAGAGAGAGAGTGTGTCACTCC
>NC_139582.1:2428387-2741692 GCF_946808225.1 Silurus aristotelis | reverse complement strand
ACTCCGACAGCAGAAAGCTGATTGGCTGTTGGTCTCATTCTTAGTCGGAAGTATATTTAGATGCAGGAAAGAAAAAACAACTTTTCTTTAAAATGAAGTTTAAATTGATGTAAAACTGAGAACAGCAAAGTGAAGATTTTTCAAGTCCTAAAATTTGGATTTTTTAAATTTTCTTTTTACATTTTTCAGAACCCCTGGAGCAGCACGGTGATGCAAGGCATGGAGTAAAAGAGAGTAAAAGGAAAAAAAGTTCATTTTTATTGGTTGTAATTAAAGTGAAGACATTGGATGGAGTCTTACCTCTGAGCCTGTGTGTCCAGCGCGAATAACTAGAACAGTGTCACTGATACTCATAGAACCTCCTTTTCCTATTTAAAAGAAGTATATCAAAGTGTTTTACACTGAAAACAATAAAACTCTTTTTTTCTTTTCTTACCCCAGCACCCCCCCCCTCCCCCACCCCTCCTGAAGAACCGTTGTATTTATCAGTCAGGTACACCAAGACCGAGATCTGGTCTTCCTGAAAGTCTTTGAGGTTCCTGGTGTGTAGCAGGGAAATATTATTATTATTATTATTATTAACATCATTATTATAATAAAAAACCCAATGCTGATTGCAGGTCATTTCACAGTCTTGGAGTTTGCTCCTGAAATGGGCAATGATTCTTTATAAAAGGCAAACCTTTTTTTTTTTTTTTTTTAAAGGACGACACTCACGTAATTGAGTTTCCTCGATTGAAGTTTCACTTTTTTTTTTTCCGAACTGAAGAACGCTCCGGATCACGTGATGTAACGATTGTAAAAGTACGTATTATAGTTAGATAAAAAAAACATCTGTTTCAGTAAAAATGGAGGCGTTCCTGTCCTATGCTACTGGAAAGCGAAGGTCTTCTAGGTGCTGATCAGGCCTGAGGTGTTGTCCTCCTTCACGTCTCGTTTACAGTTTTTCGGTTCCGGTCCGTTTTCGGCTTGGTCGCCTTCGAGAACCTTGGACGGAGTGAGAGGTTCGAGGAGCGTGTGCACGCTGACCGACTCCGCTTCGTCGCCTTTGTTCAGGAAGTCGTCCGCGCTCACGGTGCATCCGTTTTCCGTCGGGATGCAGGGCTCGACCGGAGCGTCAGCGTTCTCGGGTTCTGTCCTCGCAGAGCCGTTCTCGGTTTCTGTCCTCGCAGAGCCGTTCTCGGGTTCTGTCCTCGCAGAGCCGTTCTCGGGTTCTGTCCTCGCAGAGCCGTTCTCGGGTTCTGTCCTCGCAGAGCCGTTCTCGGCTGTAGGCTCAGAGCTTCGGGGCTGCTCCGTATCATCTACAGGTTCTCGGTGGACGGTTTGAGGCGTGACCGGGTTCTGATCCGGCTCGGGTACACGTCCTTCGCTCCACACGCTCCCGATGCTCAGGGACTCCTTTTCGTTCAAACCTGATTCCACAGAGGAGGTTTGTGAAGAAGGAACTTTGGTTTTAACAGAACTAGGTATAAAAAAAAAGAAACATTGACCATATATATGAGTGTAAAAGAATCTGTGTGGATGAACAGAAAATGTATAGTAATGCAGTTCCTGTCAAAGGTGTGGAAACATCTAGTATCATCTGCTTTTTGAGACACGTCCACATTCCTTTAGTTTCTATGCAACAAACTCGGAAAAAACAAGAATTAGACAGGGAATGACTGGAAGCCAAATGAGTCCAAATGTGACATTTTTGTCTCTAACAGAAGAACTTGTGTAAGATTGAGATCAGATGAGAAGATGTGATCAGACTCCCTCACCCCCACACACACCAATGGTTTGGGGTGGTTTTGAAGCACTGAAGGTTGGAGACTTGTTCCAGAAAAGTGACTGCACCTAAATCCTGTTGAACTGCTCTGGGATGACAAGAAACCTCCAACTAGTGAAGAACATCTTTAGCAAGTATTACAGGAGCCACAGCAAAGAATTTTGGAAATAAATTCTGGTCATTTCTGGACACTTTATACTGTTACATGACCTAATTTAGAGCACAGAAACCAAAGGAACCTACATGTGTCTCAAAAACCCCCCAAAAAACATAAAAGACCAGGGGTTTCCCAAACCTTTCACAGGTCCTGTATACAGTTTCTTTTTTTTTTTTTTTTTTTAAAGCCCTGACCTGTCAGAACTGCTCACTTCTGCTTTTGGACTTTGGGGTTCGACCTATTAGGGAAAAATTATTCAATAAAAAAAAATAAAAAATACAAAGAAATCTGATGAGGGTGATGCGTAAAATGGAAACTACTATGGAACATTTTCACTCACCTTATCAGTGTCAGAAAGTGCTGACCTACATAAACACACACAAACACACACACACACACACACACACACACACACACACACACACACACACACACACACACACACACAATTAAAAGCAAGTACTTAAAAATGAAACAAAATTGATTTCACAGTTGATTACATCAATCTCAAGTTAATTAACTAAATAAGCCACGCCCCCACCGCCAATTAAAAGATCGCTAATGGCAACCAACCGCTCAGCATTCACAGCGCGAACAGATGAAGCGTATAAAGAAATCGGAGAACGTACATCTATTTTAAGATTCTGAAGAACAGAACAATAGCTCTCTGGCGGATTCCTGAAAGACTCTCCTGGGGAGTGTACGATTTTGCGGGATAAAAAAAAGAAAAAAAAAAGGAAGCAGTGTGCGTTTTCTTACACCTCGAGCCTGCAATACTTCACTGTGACTCTCGAGGACTTTTCTCGCCGCTGCGCATCAGTTACATCCCTTTCTTCCCTTTGCGTTAATTAAGGCCGGAGCGCGCTTCCTAATTTACACCGCGTTCTCCGGCGCTTCGCTTAGCAAATGAGTCTAATGAAATTAGCGGTGATTTTTCAACAAGAATGGCGTTCGCGGAGAAATCTCAGGGTCACCGGGTTGCCAGTTGCACACGTATTTCATCACAAAGGGCCCATTTGTCTCAATCAGTAGAGGTGAATCAGTGTCTCTATTTTTGTCCCTTACTGCTCTGCCCTGTACGTTTAACAAAAGCACCAGACGTCTGGTGTCACCGTCTCCCAATACATCATGGAGCTCCGCTGAGAGCCGAGTGACGGAACGGTAGAATCCTCGAAGGTAACGTTTAACAATCCTGAGCAACAATAGGAAGCTGGTCAATTACAATCAAGAGAAATCTAAATAAAATCCACAACATACAGAGACAGATTTTTCCCCTGAGCTCCAACCCTGCTTAATGACACTGTACAAATGATTCAAAGCGCACACACACACACACACACACACACACACACACACACACCCAAAATCAAGATATACCTACTACTTATTCCTACCGTAATAGAAAAATTGTAACCATTAAATATTGTTAGATTATATATTATAGTATTATATATTTTATCACAATGCTTTATGTCATTATTATTATTTTTAACAATAGAGTACAATATGAGAAGTTAGAAACTTCACGTTCAAAAGCCTGATCTCTAAGAGTGTGAAGTAGGTGTGTCTCAAACAGCATGTAAAAAAAGAAACAAATAAAAATAATAATAAAATAAAAGAAGTGCACATTTGTATCGCGATGCATCGTTCTTTTAAAATATTTGCATCGGTAAAAATGTATTTATTTCTATATGATTATTAGTAGATGCGCTGTTCTTTTATTGTTGAGAAAGTAACCAATATTTTCATTGCAGATTGATTTCTCCTTCGCTAAACTGTTTAAACTGAGACAGTAGAGGAAATAAAAGTCTGGAGAAATTTCATCTGTCTTTACTGTCACTTAAATAAATTGAGGATTTGTTGTATATTGAATTTCGGAGCATCGTAACGGGGTGATTTGTATCGTATCGGACGCTGCTTCAAATGTATCTGTGAATCTTATCTTTGGCGATGGATCGGGACGCAAATCGCATCTGCCTCAGTTATGGAGATTCCTGATGTAGTAAAACATCTTGGATTGACTGAATATTTACATGTAAAGTTGCGTCGATCCGATATGAGTCTCCAAAGACAAATACACTATACTGCGTATTATTATTTTTTTAAACATCCCATGCCACATTGAATCTCCATTTGCTCTTATAAGAACCTCTATTCTTCTGGAAAGATGTAGATTTTTGGAGATTTGTGCTTGTTTGCAGATATGAGGGTGTTAGTAATGTCAGGAACTGGTTTAGGTGAGGAGGTGAGGAGGCCCTGGAGGGAGTGCAGTCACTGTTCACATCGTTCAACAGGGTTGAGTTTAGAGCTCAATAGCAGGAGATCATCCACTTCAAACCAGATCTTCATGGAGCTGTTTCTGTGGACTACTGTACCAGGATTAAGTCTCCTAATTTAACTGTGTGCCTCCAAGTTTGTGGAGACAGTTTGAGGAAGAACCACGTATGGCTGGAAAAGCCAGGCATCCTAATACTTTAGTCCCTAAAGTGCATCAAGGCTTAGAGGATTTAAATGTAAAAAAAAACAAAACAAATGAATAGCTAGAATTATTACTGCTAAGTGATTTAAAGCCGTGATGAAGTCGGCACGAAACGGCGTCAGAAGCCCCGAGCTGCTCACCTCTCCGCCGTCACATCCGCATCTGCAAAGCGGACAAGAGAATCACACAAGGTCCGAGGGGAGCATCGTATAAACGCAGAAAGCGTGTGAAAGATTGAGTATTACCTGTCTCTAAAATGACCTGGCAGCTGTGATTGGGTCTGCTGATCAGGTGCTCACACATCCGGTTGGCATCAGATGCGTCGGCCAGGAACTCGCAGTTCAAACAGACAAGAGTCAGACTCCTGGAAATCACATCATCGTTACTTTTTTTTTTTTTTCTTTCCATGACGAGCACGAAATACTGCCAACGAATTGTGACCACATGAGCGTGTTTTTTTAGGCCGTTTTCTGCCAAACTCTGGTTTCAGAATGACTGGCGTGTGCTATTAATATTTGCTAAAGAACCTCTTCCTGTAAAGTGTATAATGAAGGCTGAAGCAAGATCTCCACTTCACCCATGCGGTCCGTTCCAGCTTAAGATTTATAGCTTCATTCAGGTTTCTTCATCGAAATCCTGGTGAAACGAGAACATCCTAAAACTAATGTGTGCTGAAATTATAAAGCTATAATGGCTTTGTAGATAACGTTATTGTGTTAACACATCTCCTTTCTCTCCAAATCCCCTCCTGAAATTAATTCATGGCCAGTTCACATCCTCCAGCTCAACCAGATGATGGAACAGCTACCAACCCAGGAGAATGGAGGCTATGATCTGCTTCCTGTAAGACACATGAAGCCAAATGCATCTATTCAAACTAATCCAATGTGTTAAAGTTATTCAGATTAGTGCCAGAGCCTCAGCGAGTTACTGCTCAGAGGGTCGGGGGTTCAAGTCCCACCACCGGCCAGCTGCCACTGTTGGGCCCCTGAGCGAGGCCCTTAACCCGGGCTGTTGCAGCATTATGATGCACTGTAACATGGTTTACACTGCGCACTGGGATATACGAGGAAAGAATTTCACTGATGTACATGTGACAAGTAGAAGCCTGTTTGTTTCTTTTTTTCTATCCTTCTGTCTTTCCATCCTTCCATCCTTCTTTTCTTTTAATCATTCTTCTTTATTTTTTCTTTCCCTCTTTACTTCCATCCTTCTTTCATTCTTTCCTTCTATGCTTCTTTTCTTGCTTTCATCATTCTCTTTCCTTCCTTCCACTCTCTTTCTTTCTTTCTTTCTTTCTTTCTTTCTTTCTTTCTTTCTTTCTTTCTTTCTTTCTTTCTTTCTTTCTTTCTTTCTTTCTTTCCATCCATCCATCCTTCTTTCTTTCTTTCTTTGTTTAATGCATTCTCCTAATCTTCCTTCATTTTTTCTTTTCTTCCTTTCATCGTTCTCTTTCCTTCCTTCCACCCTTCTTTCTTTCCTTCCATCCACCCTTCTTTTAGTTTTAATCCATTCTTCTAATCTTCCTTCCTTTTTTCTTTCCATCATTATTTTTTGTTTACTTCCTTCATTCTTTCTTTCCTTCCTTCCTTTCATTATTTCCTTCTATGCTTCTTTCATTCCTTCCATCGTTCTATTTCCTTCCTTCCACTCTCTTTCTTTCTTTTTCTTTCTTTCTTTCTTTCCATCCATTCATCCTTCTTTCTTTAGTTTTAATCCATTTCTCCTAATCTTCCTTCATTTTTTCTTTCCTTCCTTACATCCTCCTTCCTTCCTTCCTTCCTTCCTTCCTTCCTTCCTTCCTTCCTTCCTTCCTTCCATCTTTCTTTCTTTCCTTTCTTCATTTCCCCTTCCTTCTTTTATTACTTCTGTCTAATCCTTGTTTTCCTTCATTATTTCCTTTCATCCTTCTTCCTTCCATACTTCATTCTTTCCTTCTTTTTTTTAAATTTTTTTCTTCCATTCCTCCATTAGAGCCTGCCTTCTGTCTTTCTGTCCTTAATTTTCTCCATCTTTCCTTCCTCCCAACCTTCTCTTGCTTTCCATCCCTCCTTCCTTCCTTCTTTTTTTCCTTTCTTCATTCCTTCTTTCTATTCTTTCCTTCTTTTTTCCCCCATCCATCCCTCCTTCCTTCCTACCTTCCTGACTGAAAGCTTACCGTACACCACGCAGAGGTCTGGTCACTTTGTTCAGTCGCAGTTTCGAAGAGCTGCTGTGAAACCTTAAGAAGAAAAGTATAACGAATCATCTGGACACTATCAATCGTTAATAGATTTGAAATGGAATTGGAACACATCCTGTCTTTACCTCAACCGATGTCTTCTGAAAGCCTTCTGGCAGCTCGTCCGATACTTGCATACAAAACACTTTAGTGATATGGGGTAATGACTGTACGGTTCTGTAACCTCATTTTGACACTCGATGCATTTGTGCACTCCTGGTAGAAGTCTGTGGAGAGAGAGAGATTATTTATGCACGTTTTCTAATTTTAATATCTAAAAAATATCTGCAGGTCTGAAAGAACCTGACTCACTTCAGTCCTTTGAGCTCGGTGTTGGGAAAAGACGTGCGGTTCTTATTGCTCTGGTTCGTCTTCATCTTTCCTACGTTGTAGTAGGACTTGTGAGTGGTGGGTTTGACCGTATCTGGGCTCGTGGGGACGAGGTTGACGTACGACTTGCCAGGAGCGGAGGGACACATCGTAGATCCTCCACTGAGCGAAGCTCGAATTGTCACCTGGGGAGAAAAAAAAACAATAATAAAGTGAAAGTTTTTTTTTTTATTACAACAGTACAAAATACATATATTAAAGACACAATCGGTTTAATAAAAAGTTAAATGAAGCTGTAGCTGTTAATTCACTGGAAATTTTTAATTTCTTTGCTTTTTTATATATATATATTAACCCAGATCCGTGCTTTTAGGAATTTTCCTTCCATACACAATGTAATAATTATAATAATGATAATAATAAAAGTATAGATAACAGTTCTATTACAACAAATAAAATAAAACAGGGCCATTTGTACTTTACACCTGCCATGAAGAAAAGTGCAAAGAAATTGTTGTTTTTTTTCTTCTTCAATAAGCTCAACCCAGAGCCTGCATATGCATGTTTTCTTTCTCACAACATTCTGCATAGAGTCTGGGGACTGTGTGTAAAATCCCAGGAGATCATCAGTTTCTCTGTAAGAATTACTCAAACCAGCCCATCTGGTACCAACAAGCATCTCTCGCTTAAAGTCACATAGATCACACTTTGTTTTACACGTCTGATATGAACATTGACGTGTTTATCGGCGTGATTTTTTCACGCAGCCGTATGATTGGCCGATTGAATAATCTCGCATAAAGGCGTTCCTATTAAAGCGGCTGGTGAGTGTGTTTTAGGGGTGTAACCCTGCATGCTTTTGTAGCGAACGTTTTTTACATGCGGAACACAGTTGAAATCCGAGTTCCCTCAAGAATGTATTAAGTGCTGGACCGCAAGCTCGTTTAGTCGCCGCCTCAGTGTTAATAGGTCTAATCCGAATGAAAATACTCCAAATCAGCACCTCAATTGGAATAAAAATGCAAGATGTTGAGGTTTTCGATGGGAGTGATGAGGATGGACAGGATTAAAAACGAGAGGAACAGCAGATGTAGGACGTTTTGGAGACAGAGTGAGGGAGGTGAGATGGTTTGGACATGGGGTATATCAGTAGGAGAATGCTGGAGGATGGAGCCACCAGGAAGAAGGAAGACCAGGGAGGAGGTTTATGGATGTGGTGAGGGAAGACATGCAGGTAGTTGTGTTAAAAGAGGCAGATGTAGAAGACAGGGGGGTATGGAGACAGATGATCCACTGTGGCGCCCCCTAATGGAAGAAGCCGAAAGCAGGCATTTTATTTGCAATTGTTTGAAAAAATTTAAACTGTTGATGTTCACAATGGTTAATAACAATACACAACGTTAATAAAAAAAAAAAAGCCAAGCAATTTTATTTGCGTTTCTTCCCCCTAACGTACCGAAATCGATATGAAATAGTAGAAGTACATACAAAATCGTGAATTTTGTGTACCGTTACTGTAAAAAAAATCCCAACAGTTACACCCCTAGTATATATGATTTATATATATATATATATATATATATATATATATATATATATATATATATATATATATATATATATATATATATAAAAAGCTCAAATACCACTGACTGACTCACTCACTCATCACGAAATCTCAAAAAACACTGAACGGATTGCAATGAAATTTGGAACATACCTTCCTCTTGGGTCTTGGGTGCTCACTAAGAAAGGGTTTTGAAAAATTTGCCCTGGATCGCGGCTAACTCGCGAAAAACTTGATTTCTCACGCATTGTAAATTCTTCAAAATAACATTACGGATCCTAATGAAACTTACTACATTGTTTCTTATTAGATGTTAGATGCACGATACAAATTATTTTCAAAGTAGTTTGCCCTGTATCCGTACTACAAAGGGGTAGTACGTTATTTGTTGACGTTACGTTCTGATCTCTGATCATCCAGTCCTGCTCAGTGCTTACTGCTTATTGCCATATTGCTTAGCGTTCTGCCTTCCGTAGCGAAACACGGGTACTTTCATCTAGTATATATATATATATATATATATATACACACACACGATGAAAATGCATACTGCTATGCACTGTGATTGATTTCGGTTAATGCAGCACCACCATCCCAAATCACCATGAGAAAAGTTCCTGAGAGATCCCAATCTGGTTCACATTCCTATCGCAGGCTTCTGTTGTATCATTATTGCAATGTGACGTGTCACAAACCTTTGTTCCTGGAGGAAGACCTTCAAGGCTTTTCGGTTTTTTATAAGTCCGATGATGAAGCGCTTTGTGCTCCACTTTTTCCTTGTAGGTAAGAAAATTCAACCTGCACTTTCCACAGCGCTGGATTCCTTTTTTCTGCAAAATATGGAGCACAAATTGGGAATATAAGCACAATTTCACTCACTATAATCAGCTATTATCAGTTGCATTAAAAAAAAATCCATTTAAACAAAACACGTTTAACCTGGTGACCTGATGAGGTTAAACTATATTTTTTTCCTGGATTTGAGAGACGATGTGTATTTTCTCTCCCGCTTTGTCTTTTTTTAAAGGAGGACAAAAAACCCCTCTAAAAGCTGGTAATAAAAAGTAGGCTCCACTGTCAGACGGTTATGTATTGCACCAAGGTGTTCGACAGACAACCGAATCAATCCAAGCTCTGAGAGAGAACCAACAGGGCGACTTCCACAATTTTGCTGACATCGGATGTGTGCAGCCTCGAGCCGCCGGACCCAGAGACGAAAACGAGAGCTTCCACCACCTGAACTCTCTGAGCCTGACCTACAAATCCGACTCCTAGAAACACTTATTAAACATAACGTGTGACGACTGATTTCCCAGACGATTTACAAGCAGGGTTTACGGAGGATTCGTGTCGTTCGCGTGAGCACGCTGTGTTTGCACGCTTGCCTTAATGAATATACAAAGAGAAGATTTTCTACCTTGGAGTACAAAAATACTCTCAGGCTGCTCTCCATGCAAATCTGTTCGGTTTGATGAGCCTGAAAGTCGCCTCACAGATGCTGATTACATGTGCAAATTAGTTCGATAGAAAGGCAGGTGTTAAATTTTGTGGGAATCGGATTGCTTTGTTTTTCAGCTCTTTATTATTATTTACACGTTTCTATCCACGTATGTGTTTTATCTGATTCTATGCAGACAAAATCCAGGAGTCTTTTATGGTTTTTGAGACACATGCATGTTCCTTTGGTTTCTATGCGACACAGTCGGTAATGTTACAGCATGAAGATTTGATATGATACATTTATATACCCACACACACACACACACACACACACACACACACACACACACACACACACACACACACACACACACACACACACACACACGTCCAGATGTTCCATTTTATTCTCATTGAAAAATCCTCCATCAGCATGAAGAACAGCTTTACACACATTCTCAATCTCTCAAACATTTAGCTGAAATTCTTTTCCGTGCCTCTTGTAAAATTTGCCAAATTCGTCATTCCCAATCAATTCATCCCAGAGCAGTTCAACAGGATTCAAGTGTTGTGACTGAGCAGGTCATTCCATGATAGAAATCACTCCAGACGATCGTTTGCGCTCTAAATAACGTCGTTTCGGCTCGTCTTGATATATGATGAAGGCGGTTCCAGTTAGATGGAATTGCATGATGTGAGTTGAAGAATGGAATGGGAGCCATGTTGGTTCAGGATTCCTTTCATTTTCCGGAATAAGTCTTCAACGTTCAGTGCTTCAAAACAACCCCAAACCATTAAGCTTCCACCTCCATGTGTGATTGTGGAGGTGAAGGAGTCTGATCACATCTCATCTGATCTCCATCTTACACAAGCTTTTCTAGAGCCACAAACTACAGATCTGTTCTTTATAGAACTTTCTTCCACTCATCCTCGCTCCAATTATTGCCTTTTACCGAGTTTGTTGCATAGAAACAAAAGAAACATGTCTCAAAAACCGATAAAAGACTCCATGCTTCTACACTTCTCGCAGGCTCAGTGAGACACGGGACATTTTTGTACTTAAATCAATAATTAACACACATAATTCCAACCTGCAGGTTCAAAATGCTGCCAATTGAATAAAAAGAAAAAAAGGCAACCACAAAGCTTCCACACCTGGTGTTTCATGTAATGCTGCATGTACATGTGTGCACTGCGTAGGACTTTAAGGCAGAACGGACAGAGGAGGTCTTTAGTGTTTTCATGGACGCTGCGGAAATGGTTCTCTACATCCAAGAAGAACGACGATCTGTAGTTGCAGACCTGTGAGCAGAAATGCAGCGGTGAGACAAACAGGATTTGATTTTGGGAGAAACATTGCAGCGCAGATGAGAGGTACCTGACAGCCGTACGGCATCTCTCCTGGTTTGTGATTGTCCTTCATGTGTTCCAACAGCACTTGTTCGGTCTCAAAGGCCAGTTCACAAATCTTACAATTAGCTGAAACGGAATAAAAACACAACAGAACGGGGTGAAACGACATCTCTGCGAGTTCAACACCGTAAAAAATTAAGACTATTGGCTGACTCTGGTGGTTAGTGTCGGCGTACTGGTGGACTCGTAGGGGCTGTGGGCGCTTTCAATGTGGCACTGCAGCTGGAACGGCGTGGAATACTGCCGGTAACAGTGCTGGCATGTAGTGTGACTTTCCCAGCTCTCACTGTTCTGCTTCTCCAGCTCCAAGTGATGCTTCATGTGGTTCATAAACCTGTCAGTGTGAGTTGAATTGCAAAAACATAATCAGAAAGAATCGGGGGTGGGGGAGGCGGGGAGAGAGAGGGAGACAGGAAATAAATAAATTACTAAAAAATCCGAATATGAAGAGACGACAGAAGCAAATACAGAGAAAATACAGGATTCATGAAGAAAGCTACGGAAATCCTAAGAGGCTATACATTAGAATTCTTTTTTCTTTCTGGTTTTCTCTCGTGATTTCAACCCGAGTTGTTTTCTGGTCATCAGTAGTGAATTTTTCTTTGTATTCGGCATGTTCTAGAGGCAGCGTCATGGATGATCGCATTCGCTTTTACTGTAAAAACCGTGACAACTGTGTAAGTTTTAAATCGCTGACAGCGAGAGAGCTATTTTAGTTTAAGTGAGTCCCTGATCATATTAAAAGCAAATGTGATCATCCATGATACTGCGATGATGCTGCCTCTAGAACCCTAGTATTATTGTGGAGATTATTATGATTATAAATCATTATGATTTTATATGTATTTATTTATTATGCCTCCTAATGCTAGATTAGTTTATTATTTTGTTCTGCTCCATACAGATAAATGAGCTTTACTTTTCAAGCGATATCGCCGATTTAAAGTGTTATTCCTATCAGAATGGGAATTTACTTTTTTATATTTATTGCTATTAAAATCTAAACATTTACTTCTGCATATGGTTGGGTGAATCTAACTAATAATTAAAATTTGCTAAAGAAATTTAGCTCTCTAGAGGCCGCTCTCGTAGTGACAGCGGACTGGAGGAACATTTTGAGTGGATGTTTGCTGATAGCCGATAGTTCCGGCAATCGACTATTAATAACTAAGGGACATTTTAGCTGGTTATCAAATAATATTATATGAGTAAAAAATATATTAAAAATAAAAAGTAAAAAAAAAAAAAAAAAACAAACAAGAAAACCAAGTCATGATCACGTGAAAGCGAGAACGACGAAAACATTAATATGCATGGCCTCTTAGGACTTCTGTAGAAAGCAGGGGGGGAAAAAAAAAAAAAAAAAAAGAGAGAGAGAAATGGAAAAGCATTAAAGTTGGTGGAGAAACCCCCTATTACAAGAGAAAAGCATCAGGAACAAACACACGCTCTGCGTGATGTTAATGCCGGTGTGAGTGTTAAACCCCGCCGCTGTGGGCGAAACCCAGACAGGAGAGGCTTTGATTTGAGCGGAAATCAGTGCGATGCAGATGAGCGCAGTTCACACAGGTAAACCGCAACAAAGCGCCTGCTCTTTCAAAACACGAGCTTTCTTTTCCTCCGCGAAAAAGCGAAACAAAAAGAAGAGCCGCTTAAAATAGACGCGCGGCAGCCTAAGAATTACCAAACATCGAATCTTTGAAATCGTGTGCCCTATTTACACGAGACGAGATACTACAGATCGTTTTAAACATAAAAACATAAAAAAAAAACAACTTAAAGACACCTAACTTCATCTTCTATAAATCAAATACGTCCAACAGAACAAAAGCTGCTACAAATAGAGCGAACAGCAGGAGCCGACTGGCCGTCACAGCCGTTTGGGAATAAAGGCCACGCACTGTTAAATATAACAAACCGAATTACAAAGTCGAAAAAAGGCGACTTTAAAAAAACAAAAAAAACACCATGTGGCCTGTATGTGCATCAAAGCACTATTTGGACTCCCAAAGGTTTTCCGAAAGATAAATTAGCACTCATTCTCCTCACGCCTCACTTTCTAAGCATGCATAATAGCCATTATAATATCGGCAATTACACCAGGCTTTTTTTTTTTCTTTTCCTTTCTCGGTTTCGCTTAATGATAATCTGCTCCTCGAGCCCCCTCTCTTTCTGCTTGCCATCTTGCCCTGATGTACAACAGCCTATTTTTCAGACGTCATGTTCTGCTACCTCAGCTCCCCTAACAGAGGGCAAACCGTGACCCCGGGTGCCGGAACTCGGGGTACTCGGCAAACAAGTCTCCCCATTAAAAGGAGCTTAGCGAGGCTTTTCTCGTGCCGTGGCACAGTGAAGTTATTTAATCACACCGATGCTTCTTGCACCGGCCGAAACCACCGACCATTATTCATTTCGGGACCCAGGGGGGAGAGCGTGAGGCCTGATAATGTCTCATCCATCTACAAGGGGGCAAAGCTGTGATGGAGGCTGTAGTACCTCTCTTCCACTCAGTCATTCCTTTCCTTTACTTCCTGCCTCTGCTTAATGTTATAATACATTATATACATTATAGCACATACCAAAAAAAATATATACTACTAACCTGCTCAGTATTAAGCGATCAGAGGTGTAATGGAACACATTTATTCAGCACAAGGCGAATGTGCAGACCTCAGGGCTTTGTGCTTACAAATACACAATACAAACTAAAGTTTGTGAACTTGGATCATAGAATTCTGCGTTTTTTAAGCTTTAAGCATCCCATCCCACACTTTCCTTTTCTGTTACCGCTGGTATTCCTCAGGGCTCTGTTTTGGGCCCTCTTTTATTTTTCATTTACTTATATTTTTAGGAAATATGTCATTCGTTTTTTTGCTACGCAGATGACACCCAGCTCTACGTGTCCTCCAAGCAAAATTTTACTTTTATTTCCTCTTTTTTTATATATTGTTAGAAGAGATGAAATCCTGGTTTTCGTGCAAAAGTCTCAAGTGACAAAACAGAGGTTCTCCTGGCTGGCACTCAATCCAATTGGTCAAAATGCAATTGTTTTTCAGGTGGTATTGCTAATTCTATAATCTCTTCATCTTCATAGATTAAGAGTCATTCTTGAAAGTATTTTGTCTTTCGAAAAACGTGAACAATATTACTCGGATTGCATATTTCTATCTACGGAACATCAGCCATCTTCGTCGGTTCCTCACGTCCAATTCCACAGCTATTCTTGTACATGCTCTAGTCACCTCACGCATTGATTATTGTAAATCTCTTCTGTTTGGGCCATCACACAAACTCCTTTATAAACTTTAGTTGGTCCAAAACTCAGCTGCCCGAATATTCACTAGAATTATCCATTATCACGTCCATTATCCATTATCACATCTTAAAACTCATTTGTTTTAGGCTTTTTTTCAGAATTTTCTGTTGTTTGTTGTATTGTTGTCTTGATTTTTATGATTAGCACTCAATTGTACAGTGTCCTTGAGTGCATTGAAAGGCACCACTAAATAAAATAATATTAGGGCTGAAACAACTAAACGAGTACAGGTTCCACCGGCAGCAAAAAAAAAAAAAAAAAAAAAAAACACACTGGCGTCTTGGATGAAGGCGAAACATCAGCACGATGAGCAGAAACTGTAGAATCCTCATCATGTGAAAACGGTGTAGTTTAATGAAGTGCTATTGTGTAAACTGTAACTTCTGGAAAGTCGCACTGAATCTGTTCTGTCGCGACATAGTGATGGATTTAATTAAAACGGTGCGAACAAACAATCTAAAAGCAGCAAATAACAGCAGCAGTAAACGATCACATTTGTAGTCACTGTTGTGGTTTTTAGTGAATGATTATGCATTTGCACACCAATTATTATTTTTTATTTATTTATTTAATTTTTAGCAAGCCTGTTAGTTTTTACTGCTTTTCTCCGTTCCATGATTTCAAATGAGGTTTACTGCGGCTTTACTATGTTCAAATAGTTCTTTTTAATGTTTGTATAATTAATTTATGCATATACCATTTAATTTGAATACAAAATTCTTATATTCTAGATGCTGATGTCTTCCCAAGTGTACAAAATGTCTTTTTAAGCATGGCTGTTAATTTGCCTTCTGCGATTATCATTAAAAACAATACAAATGTTGATTTACACAATTTACACCTTTCATGAAACAACCAGCATGAGTGAATTTGTTGAAAGGAGAAATCCCGCATATGCTCCTCAACTAGCAGCCGCTATAATCTTTAAAATGTCTAAATTAAAAATAGTTAACCTCAATATGGGGGCTTTTAAACTACACTTTTATACATAAATACCATGAATTAGGGTTCTATATAGTTAAACTAAGCAAAACAGCTTATTAAAATTTTAATTTTTTTTTATATACAATTAAGTGAATAAACACACAAATAATCGTCCGATTAATCGATTATCAAAATAACTCTTAGTTGCAGCTCTTATTATTATTACCAGTGGTTAAGTCTCTGGGTTACTGTTTTGAATGTCAGGGGTTCAAGTCCCAGTATCACCAAGCTGCTTTCTTTTGGGGCCCTTGAGCAAGGCCCTTGACTCTCTGTGTCGTTTCATTTATATTTATGGTATTTGGCAGAAGAGCTTATCCAAAGCGACTTAAGGGCCTTGCTCAAGGGCCCAGCACTGGCAGATTGGTGGTGTTGGGATTTGAAATTATGACCTCAGAGCTGGTAGCACTGAGCTCCCAGCTCTCCATCATGTGGCTGACCCTGCGCTCTGACCCCAACCCCCAGATTTTGGAGTGATTTTCTTATTCAGCCACAAGTCAGGTACTGATGTAGGTGAGGAGAGGAGGTGTGGAGTGCAAACCGTGTAACAATGCATTGTTTAATTCGGGTTGGAGCTCTGTAGGAAGCTACTCAAGATCTTCCCATGTAAAGTCTATCTTCATTGTGTCATGCTGGAACAGGTGTGGGATCAAGTGAGGAAGATTTCATGCTGCAGCATCCATCCTATATAATTGTGGTAACAGTTTGTGGAAGGAACAAGATATGGCTGGAAAAGTCAGGTGTCCCAATACTTTTGTCCATATATAGTGTGTGTTTTAAAATTGCTGTAAAATGTTTTTTTTTGGTTTTTTTTTTTTTTTACACTCCACGTACCTGATGTTGTTCTTGAGGATTTTTAAACAGCTGTTGCACTTGAACGTCGTGTGAGACTTTTGCTCGCGAGAGGCAGACTGATCACCCTCGCATTTCCCGTAGTAGAACTCCGACACCAGCATGATGAGCTTCCCTCGCTCCGCTTCATACAACCGCACCGGCAACGCGGCTCGGTCCGTCTTCGAGGTCGAAGGAAGGATGGCGTCCAGCGAGTTCGGGCAGCAGATCTGAAACACGCATTAGAAACATCAACTAGAAAATCCAAAGGCTTTCTTTTCTCCAAGATCGCAAAGGGTAAAGCAATGACTCACCTGCATGTGAGTTTTTAGTGGCTCTATCAGGTTGAAGTGAATGTGGCATTTGGGACACTTCCTAGCCAAGGGACTCTCGTTCTCTGTTGCAAACAAAGTTGCTGAATCAAATCATTGGCAGAACACGCGGTTAAAAACTGTCAAAGCCGAAGAATGAACACGAACCCATGTCGATTTTGGTTCTTTTCGAAGTGCCGTGGTTCGACTCGGGGTGAGTCAGAGTGCTACGTTTCATTTTTCCGTTATCTGAGAGGCAAAGATGTAAGAGGATCAGAGTGAGAGAGAGAGAGAGGGGGGGGGGGGGGGTCGATTAAAAAGAATAAGTGTAATAAAGCGCATAGGATCTATGAGGTGCACATACACACACCGCGGTTGTTCACAGCTTGTAGAGTAGGTGGGACGTGTTTGGAAGAGCTCACGGAGCCGGATTTGCTTTGAGGGCTGTGCTGGATAGAGCGTGGGCTGGCACTGAAGTGGGACTGGTTGGAGGAGATGTCAGCAGGACCCTGGACGTTCGACAGGGTCACTACGTTGTTTTGGATTAACTGCACTTGGGGACGGTGGATGACACCTGGCACCGGTTTAGGCGGTGCGGCAGCCTGCGGTGCCATCGGCTGACCTGCTATATCTTCGCAAAACATACACGTTACGTCACGGAGTTAATTCAGAAAGCAAAACAATACAGGAATAAAGTGAGGTGCATTTTAACCAATGGATACTGTTTTAACTACTAAAAGCGTAGGGGTGTAACGATAAACATGTTCGTACTGAACCGTTTCGGTACAGGGCTTTCAGTTTGGTGCACAGTTCAAATCAAAAGTTCCTTCAGGAACATATTAAGTGACGGCCCGCTAGTTTGTTTAGCCTCTGAATTGCACTTCGAGCACAGTGTCACTGTTTCTTTTACTATTATTAAACATGAAATCATACACAACAATGCCAGGAGTATTAATAATTTAATTTTACAAAATGTAATTAAATCAATTTAATTTGTGCCACTTTAATTGATTACTCAATTTGTGTTTTTTTTTTTATACTATATATATATAAAAAATTTTAATATTAGAAAATATTTTATATCTTATTTTGGTATTTTCTTTTATATTTTTTATAATTTATATATAATTATATTATTTATATTTTTTAATTGTACCCGTTGATGTTCACAAATGTTAATTAAAAAATGACAAGCAATTTTACATTTTGCATTTCTTCCCCATAACCGTAGCGAACCAGGAATTTTGTGTACCGTCACACCCCTACTAAAAGCTGATCGTTAAAGCGGACATCCGGAGGCGCTGCATACCTGGCACAACTGTGAACGATGTCCCCTGTGGATACTGAGAGCCCACGGGCGTGATGAACGATGAGTTGTTATTGAAGTTTTGTGGGGATGCCACTATATAACCCTGGAACAAATAGAACACACACACACACACACACACACACACACACACACACCCAACAAGGTTCAACACCGTGTCAAAATCTGAGGTCATGAGGTTCAAACCGTGTCAGATCATGTCAGATCACCAGAACTTTCCATCATGTGCAATTTGAAACAATAGATTAATGCTGAAATTGTGCTCTATGTCACTGTGGGGATTTGGTTTGGAATTCTGGTGGTCGGGTAGATTTCCACTGACCCCCTCCCACGACTGAAAGAACAATGCTTAGCCCTAATACAAACCTCAGATTAAATAAAATTGGAGGAGATTAACGAGAACTTGAATGAAATGTGACATTCATGCACTATAAGCAATCGTTTTAACAACTCCAGTGACACATAGCGCCTGGGTCCAAACAGTGCTCAAGTCCAAGTCTTGCTAAAGTAGGAGTGCTGGAGTATCAAAATCACGATGGGATTCAGTTCAAATAAAGTGCAGTTTACAAATACTGCTCTACACACATCATGAGATTAGAATGTGAAATGCAGCAAAGCGTCCTGGATTTTTAAATTAATAAAGGAAATAACGAATGAGAGTACAGACCGGACATTTAAACAGCTCCAAATGTGATCTGATTGACCCTCTACTGACCTGACAGGTTTGAGGGAACTCTGACACCATCTTTGTATAAGCAAGCAGATAATAAATCCAGAAAGTTCTATTTTCAACCATTATCTTCACTGTTTTTGTGAAAGAAATCTGGCAACGTGTAACACATATTTGAGATTTAAAACGTCTAGGTGAAGACTTGCATCACTGTCTGGCTGTGACTGGTTCTCAGAAGGTCTTGCAGAAGGTTCTTGCAGAAGCTTGACCATACACCACACAATGCAACAAGTCAGTTTGCATTGCCGTCATCCCAGAAGGAAGCCTCTTCTAAAGCTGCTCACAAGAAAGTCTTCAAACGGTTTGCTAAAGACGACCTGTCCAAGAGCATGAATCACTAGAACCATGTCCTGCAGTCTGATGAGACTAAGATGGTGTTCCAGCATGTGTGGCGACATCCTGGTGAGAAGTACAAAAAAAATTGTCTTTCCAACATTCAAGCATGGTGGTGGTAGCATCATGGTCAGGGGCTGCATGAGTGCTGCTGGTTCTGGGGAGCTTCGGTTCATTGAGGGAAACATGAATTCTAACATGATATTCTGAAGTAGAACATGATGCCTTTCCATCAGAAACTTGGCCGAACTACAGTTTTCCAACATGATAAAGACCCCAAACACACCACCAAGATAACAACTCCCTTGCTGAAGGTAAAGAAAATGGAGTGGCCATGTATGTCTCCAGACTTGTTGCTGGGCATCCAGCAGTCACGTGATGTCATTATGGAGGAGTGGAAGAGGATCCCAGCAACAACCTGTGCAGCTCTGGTGAATTCCATGCCCAGGAGAATTAATGCAGTGCTGCATAACAATGGTGTTCACACATAATATTGATTCTTTGGACACAGTTTTGACATGTTCACTGAGGGTGTACTCACTTTTGTGATATACTGTATATATACACAAGGTGGTATGAAAACATTAAAACTAGTTTTGTAACACACCAACAGATGGCAGCACAATGATGCACGCACAGTCACAGGGAGCACCGACTTTCAAAAGTCGGTGTGCAAAAAGACATTGCGCTGTGTACATCGGGAGCTGTGCAACTGCTAATTGCTAAACCTTCCTACTCGCCAGATTTGTCTCCTGCGGACATCGTCCTCTTCGGAATGAACGCTGGGAGCGTGGTTTTTCCAAAAAGTTATATTTTCAAAAATTATCTTCACCATTTTTGTGAAAGCTGGTGACATGTCTTGTTCTTAAAGATACACCAAATAACACATTTGAGATTTTTACATAGACGTCTAGGTGAAGACTTGCATCACTGTCTGGCTGCGACTGGTTTCTCACACCAGGGCAAAAAAAATAGGGCAAGATGAATATGTCTGTCTAAAAGCACAACCTCTAAGGCTTTGTAGAAGAACTCCAGACGTCTCACATGGTAGGAAACATCAAGATTATCAACACGGGGTATGACGTTTTCACATATATCCGGATTAATGTAGACGTAGCCTTCATTTTATAAAAAAAAATGATATATATATATATATATATATATATATATATATATATATATATATATATATTTACAAACTCTTCATTTTATATTTAAAAAAAACGGAATAGGCCAATAGTATGGAAAAACAAATTTTTCAATACTCAGTGTTCTTTTCCCTCCTCCCCATACTAATCCAGACCTGGAAATCACTCAAATCAAATTCCATACCTTTTCATACTTTTCCAAAATGTGTCAGAACCCTGGAAGTGGCTCAGAGGGAACAGGTGGCAGCATGGACGGCTGCAGTCTGGCATGGGGTTTCAAAAAGCAACATGGAGGGTGTGATCAAGTGGCAACATATGAATTGAATGAATTGGGCAGCAACGCGGCGGATTGTGATCGAGTTATAACACAGGATTCGAGTAGGGCTACGGGTGGGGGGGAGGGGTCAGGAAGCAAGACGTGAAATGGGAATTGAATGAGGCACGGAGATGGGAGTAGGAACACAGGGGATGGAGATACCATAGCCTGAGTGCTGTATAGGGGGTCACGATGTTCTGAAGTGCCCTATTGCAAACGTATTGTAGGTCACAACCGTCCTGATCCTCGTGATCTACAAATAACTACAGGACATAAACCAGTGGACGTTATAGTGCCTGTACCTGATTGTTGATGATGATGGGCTGAGGAGAAACAGTGTTCAGTAATCTGGGTCCAGGCTGCAGCGGTGCCGTGTGGGTGCTGACTGGGATGAAGACTGGCTGTGATGAACCTCGGAGGGGGAGTTGAGGAGACTGTTTGGCAGAGTTGATCTGAGCCAGACCCGTCTTTTGGGGTGAGGTCTGTGTGGTGACCCGTTGGAATGTGACGTTTGGTTGATTACGCTGGTAGCCAACACCTGAGCATCAATCGAATACAAGTGCATAAGAAAGTCTGGAGCTGAATTGTTGAATTTGCAATCGGTAGCCCAAAAGACCACACGTTTTTTAGCTGCGTTATGGAAATATCGTAAATCGAGACATGGCCTAGCCTACCCAGGAGTCTTAAGGAATGGAGATAGGTCTGGGGGTAGAACACGTATAACTTAACCAACATTTTACGTTCACAATTTCTTTGTATGGATATCGTCATCGTAACATCAAAAAAGTCTATCGAGGCGAAACGACAGAACGCTGGGCCACTGTCCAAATATTTATGACAGTGTACAAGGTTAAACATTTCACTTTATGTATTTACAAGCGAATGGCTATTTATATTTTGTCCCATGTCCACCTGTTTTATGTCTCCTTGTCTTGCGATCTCGGATCTCAAATTTCCCTGCGACCCCAAACCCCCACCGCACCCCCACCAGGTTTCGATGCCCATCTTTCTTACATCTCACTCTCCCTCTGCCAATCCAATTGTCTCATCTCTGCTCTGTTTGATGTCTTTTGTCTCACTAAACCAGAGGTTTTTTTTTTTGGGTCTCACATCTCATCTATCTCTGTACCGCATCTCGCGGTATCTCATTTGGACTCTTTCTGCGTCTGTCACAAAACAGCTTATCTTTTCCCTTCGGTTTGTTGTAACCACATAATGGATTATTCATTTGGTTGTTTGCTTTTATTCAGGGTAACTTCACTTTCAGCCAGCTCATTCCTATAGCAACCGGAAGCAGTCTGTTTCCTGTTTTTACGTTTGGTGTGAACTAACTGAGTCCCTAATTGTCTACGCACTGTCAGTTGTCTACTGATCTCTGGCTGATATGTGGTTAAATGCCTGTTACTTAATCATTTCAAAGTACAAATAAATACAAAAGGAACGAATGCAGAAGAAACAAAATCCTCAACTTCAACCAAAGTCTGAAGGCCGTGTCCATACCCGTACCCGTCCTGACGATAGGAGTCGGCTTGGAGCTGCAGATTTCGCCTACGAATATCGGTTCGTCGTCGTCATCGTCGTCGATCAGACTGATTTCCGGGATCGCTCTCTGCCATGGCTCCAACTCCTCCTCCTCACATTCCATAAACAGCTCAGACATGGTCGGACCTGGAATGCAAATCCCCGACTGTCAATATGGCTGAACTTCAGACGACGTTTGTTCAACCGTCTTCGGCGTCTGGAGCATAATTTGGCCTAACCACCCGACTTTGGTCATCTTTAAGTTCTCAATTTTTTCTAATATGGTCACTTGTACACGTACGTATACACACACACACACACACACACACACACACACACACACACACACACACACACACACACACACATACACACACACACACACGGTTCCTCTGCAGCAGGCCTGACTGCAGACTGATTAGGGCTGAAAGGTTTGTGGACACCTGACCATGAGAATGCTGTGTGCTTCTTAATGAACATCCCATTCCACATTTAGTCTCCATTCAATAGATAATAAACCTCGGCTCTTCTGGGAAGATGTTCCACTCGATTTTGTGGAAATTTATTCTCATCCAGAAACACAAGGGTGTTAGTAAAGTCAGGTATTAATGTAGATAAAGGAAGCCTGGGATGTTTACTTCCATTGATCAATGGGGTTTATAGCTCTACAGCAGGAGATCTTTCACTCCAACCATATCTTCATACAGCTGGCTTCGTACACAGGGGCACTGTCCTGCTGGAACAGGTTTGGGTCTCGTAATTCAAGTGAGAAGTGAAAATTTCACCACAGGTGTCTCCTCACTCCCTGGTCACTTTAATAGGAACACCTGCCCCACAATACATTACCTCATGTGCATACAGGTCAGCTACACTGCACCATGAACCTACTGAAATGTTCTTCAGAGGAAACTGAGGAGGAAGAACCCTCAAGAAACATCTACAGAGAGCATGCACAGTGTACCAGGGACCCCGAATCCAGGAACCGTCCAAGTGTCGCTGTCTTACAGCCTGGTGTACCAAGTCTTCCTGTATGCCCTTCTTACATCCTTCTATCTCGTCTCTCTTTCTTACATCTTGCTGCCTCACGTTTCTGTCCCTCTGTCTGAAGTTTCTCAGACCTTCTGTCTCATGTCCTGCTGCCTCAAGTTTCTCTGCCTTCCACCCTACTGCCTCAAGTCTCTCTGTCCCCTTGCCTCAAGTCTTTGTCCCGCTGTCTCATATCCTGCTGCCTAAAGTTTTGCTGTCCCTCTGTCTTACATCCTGCTGCCTCAAGTGTCTTTGTCCCCTGTGAGAACCAATCATTACAGCTGATCGATCATCACAGATGTATCCTCAAACCCTTGTCACATTAACAGGAACACCTGCAGCACAACACAGGTCATCTTCACTGCACCACAAACCTCCTGGAATGTTCTCCAGACAAAGATGAGGAGGAAGAACCCTCAAAATACCTACAACAAGCATTTCCAGGGTACCAGTGACCCAGGAAGAAAAGAAACCAGGAATCGGAAACCATCTCGCCCACGCCAGTGGACAGTAACATCATTAAAACGACAGGATTGACATAAATCTTATAAATGAAGCAATTATTGGTGTTTTTATTAATACATATGACATCTCATGGGTTTCATGACACCTAGGTGTTCTCTATAGATCACTATAGACCTCATTGAGCAGAATTAGGAAAAAGCGATGTCAGAAATGGACAGCAACATTGACTATTCCATCACAATGAGGAAGATGATGGGTCAGTGAGATCTTTATTAAAGGAGCCAGGTTCCAACTCTGATCCTGGATCAGCTCCAGAACATTTCAGACACTTCCCTGCTCCAATACAGCCCCTGGAACACCGAGAAGATCTGATGACAAGCTGATTGGGGTTTGAACGATGAGAAAACACTAATTTCTGCAGGACTGACTGCACTCCAGATGGACCAGGGTTTGAAAAGGGGGGTTCAGGATACAAAACGCTTCTCCTCCATACTCAGCTCCTTTGGATTGCTGGGTGATAGACAGAATATTGTCTCGCGACAGCCTGACAGTTCTATTATAATCATCTATAAAAGATTTAAAAGGTTCACTGCATCTACACAAAGCAAATGCTGTGTCTGGACACAAGCTACAAAGCTAACAACCGCTATTTAGGTTCATTTCCTACCGTTTTTAAGACAAGGCCCCGCCTCCCGTACGATGATTGGCTGATCAGCAGCTACCCGCGCGACTGCGAGGAACATTAACCAATGACAGAGAAGCACAAGGTCGGAGCTAACCAATAGAAAAGAAAGGAGGCGGGACGGGTGGAATACAGGTGGGAGGAAAAAAAAAAACAATCGCTAGCGAATCACTTCTAGCTAAAGCCCTAGCCGGGTCGGCTAGCATCAACAAGATCCGCGGCCAATCGCTCGCGAGTCTACGACGCTACGGAGCGCGACTCACTGGCGTTCAGCGAAGGCACGAGCGCGCTTACCTGACACTCCCGCCGGTTAACGGGCACACCGGAGCTCGCGCGCAACCGGGCAAAGCTGCTAGCATGAACCGCCCCGGTGCATGATGGGAAACACAGGAGGAGGAGGACGGTTTTTTTGTTGTTGTTGAGGCGGACGAGACATGCGCACGCATGCGCGCACGATTCCTCTCGCTGTCTCTCTGTTACAAGTCTCCATGTCCATCTGTCTCAAGTCTCTCTAGCAATTTGTCTTACATACCTCTGTCTCAAGTCTCTCTGTCCCTCTGTCTTAAATCCCTCTGTCTCAAGATTCTCTGTCACTGTCTTACATCCCTCTGTCTCAAGTCTCTCTGTCTTACCTCCCTCTGTCTCAAGTTTCTCTGTCCCTCTGTCTTACACCCCTCTATCTCAAGTCTCTCTGTCCCTCTGTCTTACATCCCTTTGCCTCAAGATTATCTGTCCCTCTGTCTTACCTCCCTCTGTCCATGTCTTACATCCCTCTGTCTCAAGTCTCTCTGTCCCTCTGTCTTACACCCCTCTGTCTCAAGTCTCTCTGTCCCACTGTCTTACATCCCTCTGCCTTAAGTCTCTTTGTCCCTGTCTTACATCCCTCTGTCTCAAATCTCTGTCCCTCTGTCTTACACCCCTCTGTCTCAAGTCTCTCTGTCCCTCTGTCTTACATACCTCTGTCTCAAGTGTCTCTGTCTTTCGGTTTCAAGTCCCTCTGTCTTTCTGTCTTAGCTTCTGCTGCCTCAAGTCTTTTTGTCCCTCTGTCCCAAGTCTCTCTAAACCTCTGTCTTACATCCTGCTGTCTCAAGTCTCCCTGCACCACCTCACTTTGTTTTCTAATTAACATCTCATCTTTACTGTCCCTCTGTCTCACGTCTCTTTTTCAACTCAACTCAACTCAACAAGAAAGTCAAGTTTATTTCTATTGCGCTTTTCACAACAGACATTGTCTCAAAGCAGCTTTACAGAATTTAACAGTGAAGGTGAATGATGTGTATTTATCCCTGATGAGCAGCCATGGAGACTGTGAAAAGGAAAAACTCCCTTAGATGTTATGAGGAAGAAACCTTGAGAGAAACCAGACTCAAAAGGGGAACCTTGTCCTCATTTGGGTGACATCAAGAGTGTGATTATAGTCTTTAAACAATGCAGAACACTGGAGAGTGAGAACTAACATGAGCACTGGAGTGTGTGATTATGAGTGATGATCTTTCTACAATCTTATACTGAGCAACTCATGAAATATCTCAACATTTGAGATCATCACATCACAAATTTCCTATATCTATGTCTTATTCCTTTCTCATGTCTTGCTGTCCCTCTACTTCATGTCCCACTGTCCGTCTGTCTCTATTCTGATTGTTTCTCTGTCTTACCATTCTCACCTCTGGCTTTCTCTTACCTCTGTCCCTCAGACCAACATCTGTCTATCCCACATTTTTCTATCCTTCTGCCCCATATCTGTCTGCTCTACTGTCCTGTCTCTTGTCTACTGTCCATGCTTGATGTCTTCTCATCCCCCTGTTTTATTTTTTAGCATGTCTAGCAATGTTAAATCTCCTGCAGACAAAAATGATGAATCTTTAATGTAACTTTCTTTTTCCGAAGATCTCCTGCTACAGCGCTCCAACCATACTGAACAATGAATGTGAAACACTGACTGCACTCCAGACTTTCTCACCTCCTCACCTGCATCAGTACCTGCTTTTACTAACACCCTGATAAGCACAAATCTCCACAAAATTCAGTGGACCATCTTGCCAGAAGAGTGACACTAACAATAACAGCACAGGTTGAATGGGATGTTCAAAAAGAAGCACATAGCAATCTTATGGTCAGGTGTCCACAAACTTTTGTCCATAAAGTGTAGAACGATCTCACCTGTTATAGCATGGTGTAGAGGAGCTGTTTGTGTTCCAGCTGCTGCTCCATTTACCTGCACTCTGCTGTCGGTTTGTCCAACAGGTGGCACTATGAGGTTTCGGAAGAAATCATGAAAAGCTCCATCCATTGTCTGTGAATGATCTTTCAACGCTATGTTGTGCTTTCATTCAAGAAAAAAGCAGGGGATGGATTTCAATGTGGCTTCATCAGAACATCGGAAAATACATAAAATTTGGAGAAAATCGGAAATCTGAGTGTGAAAACAATGGGATTAACAGGAG
This sequence comes from Silurus aristotelis, assembly GCF_946808225.1. Lineage (NCBI taxonomy): Eukaryota > Metazoa > Chordata > Actinopteri > Siluriformes > Siluridae > Silurus > Silurus aristotelis. The sequence goes on along the minus strand of NC_139582.1, from coordinate 2,714,883 downwards.
ATTAGGATTTACTGGTGAGTCGAACCAAATAGAAAAAGTCTATTGGTAGAAATGTGATGCTCAGAAAGTGTCAATTCACTTTGGGATCAAATCGATTCGAATGATGTTTGTTCACACTATGGAGCAGAGATGAAGATCAGATCGGATCTTGGATTGGAAATGTATTCGGATGGATCCAATCTCGTATTATATCACTGTTATATCTCATCTTGTCTCAACTCAAATGCACACACACACACACACACACACACACACACACACACACACACACACACACACACACACACACACACATTTTTTCTCCTACTTTCTTGTCGGTGTCCAGATTGTTTAATCTATGAGTTGTAGATTTATTATTTATTTATTTATTTATTTATTTATTTATTTATTTATTTATTTATTTATTATTCACCACTATAAACAGAAGAGAAAAAATAGTTCCTTTTGCCTATAAAACAACACACTACCCCCCCCCCCATTTAGAATAGAATACATGAATATTGCATATTATTATTTTTTAGTTGTTATACTTTATATTATAGTAGCATGTAGTTTGTTATACAGCACTTAGTTTAATTTTTTTTTAACAAAGGGAAATGTTGAAAAGTTTAGAATAAATAAAAAAAAAAGATTGTTGTATTTATTTATTCTCTCTTCCTCTCCTCCCCCCCCCTCTCTCTCTCTTTCTTTCTGTTTTTAACGCATGACAGTACAATACAATAAAGCAAATGATTAGTGTGTTTGAAAATAATTCGAGGGTGAAATAATTGTGTTTTTAGGGAATTTCTTAAATGTATAATTTGATTAAAGTTGAGGTATGAAATAACAAAGACACTGTGTTTACAGAAAAAGGTATAACAAATGTATAAAAGAGGATTAGACACTATAATCTAGATAAAACCTGTGCAATAAAGCCCCAGCATGTGTGTGTATGTGTGTGTGTGTTGTACTGTAATGTACTTGTGCTTAGGTTGATCCAAACTCGAGGGCGCATCACGACCTCCGCGGCGGTGGCGGAGGGATACACTTTTTGAACGTCATCGGTGTGCTTAGGCTATCGCCAAGGCAAAAAATGTCTGCCTAAGGGAAACTCACAACTTGGATTTTTTTTTTTTTTTTTTTGCACGAGAAAAATAAATAAATAAATAAAACACGCACAGACAGAGACATCACTAAGGTCGAGACGCGAGTCAAAGCAAGAAACGAGTCCTGTGCTACACCACCGCCGCCCCTAGTCGGATATTAAACCCGAGAGAGAGAGAGAGAGAGAGAAAAAGGTAAAGAAAATGGTTGTAGTTTTTGCACAGGGGGCTTCGGGAAACTGGCTGAAAGAAGTTGGGATACAGAAGAGATTCCGCAGGCGGTGGAGAAGCGACTGAACGACCGCTTTGCTTTTCTTTGCTTTCTTCATGAACATGTTCTTCATCTTCTTCTCCAGCTTGGTTAGATATCTCCAGACTTTCCTGTTTCTTTTCCTGTCATTCTTTTCCTTCTAAATAATAATAATAAACAGTATTATTTACAGAGGCACGACCAGACTGACGGAGAATTGTTTTGAGAATCGCGACCAGCGCATTTTCTTTTGCTCAAATCCAAAGCCACTCTGTGTTCATGTAGCTCAAGTCTGTGAGATAATGGAGATATTAGCAGATATTAGGAAATGTTATGAGATCATATGAGAGAATGTGCTCGAATCGCGTCTCTCTCTATTTGATCTCTTTTTATGTCGGCGGATCAATAAGTTGGATCAGTGAGTGGCTTCTTTCATTGTATCCATTTCATCACTGTGGCGCTCCGCTCGCGACTTTGTATCCTTTTTAATTTCCTTTTGATATTTTTCTTCATGATGCTCCGCGCGCGCGCGCGCGCTTGTGTACACACACACACACACACACACACACACACACATATATATATATATATATATATATATACATACACACACACACACACACATATAAAATGTGTCCATGCATTTCTTGGCTGTGACAGTAAGCCATTTTTGCCTATATTTCTGACACTTAAGTCTATTTTCCCCTCTCAACACACACACACACACACACACACGCACAGACAAACACACACTAATTTCTGTCCTGAAAATTTTCTGACCATGTCCTGCTTATGTATGAATGAAACTGCCTCACTGCATGATGAGCAGTGATTTGTCTCCGATGTCCTGCATGAGGACGCTTGATGGAGACATAGGGGTTGATCTGTTTCCAGAATTTGTATTTTTCTGTAAAATATTTAGTAACAACGAGAGAGACAGTAAGAGTAATCAGTATATGTATTGTGTGAAAGTCTGTTGGTTTTTGAAGTTGTCAGAACAAGAAGTTGTGTGTGGAGTGCTTTTTGTGTGTGTGTGTGTGTGTGTGTGTGTTCAGTGGTGGTTGAGTGGGTGTGTAGAGGCCAGCAGTGCAGATGTGAACTCAAGTCGTGTTTGTGGTTTTTATGTGTTATTGATTTGGTGCGACTGATTGATTGATTGATTGATTTGTTTGTTTGTTTGTTAGAGTCGTTAGGATCGTCAGGATGAATCCTCAGCAGCGGATTACCGCTATCGGGACGGATAAGGAGCTGAGTGACCTGCTGGATTTCAGTGCGGTAAGTCAAAAACCCAGACTGGGTTTAGGTTTAGTCTTGGTTTAGTCTTTGTTAGTTTGGTCTGTTTCACATTTTCACTGGGTTAGTATTACTTTGGTTAAGTTTCATTCTGGGTTTAGTTTACTCTGGTTTCATTTCAGTCTGGGTTTAGTTTACTCTGGTTTAGTTTTAGTCTGGGTTTCGATTTTAGCCTGGGTCGGTATAATCTGGGCTAGGTTACTTCTTAGTTTAGTCTGGCATAGTTTTACTCTGGGTTAGTATAGCCTAGTTAAGTTGACTTTGGGCTAGATTTAGTCTGGGTTTTGTTTACTCCGGTTTAGTTTTAGTTTGGGTTAGTTTTAATCTGGGTTAGTATAGTCTGTGAGCTTTACTCTGGATTATTTTTATTTTGGGTTATTTTAGTACGGGTTAATTACTTTGGGTTAGTATAGTCTGGTTTAGTCTTAGTCTGTGTTAGTTAACAATGGTTAATTTTATTTTGAGTTAATTTTATTCTTGGTTAGCTTTATTCTGGGTTAGTTTTATTCTGGGTTAATTTATTCTGGGTTAGTTTTATTCTGGGTTAGTTTTATTCTGGATTAGTTTTATTCTAGTTTTATAGAAGGAAATAATGAGCTGATGATTATGAGTTGTAGTGGGGTGTAAACACTGACATCTTTTAATCAGGACATGAATCCAGCTGTGAGGTAAAGGAGCAAAATCAGGTAGAAATGTGTGAGAGAAAGAGTTTGACATCAGAGCTTTCACACTGAAATAATGCTGGAGATTTTCCCAATATTTTAAATTAATGTGGTGTCAGGACATACACATGTATCACCATCTCTCTGGTGATTAAAGGTGGCATTAGAGGTTATTTCTTTATTTATTTATTGATATTATTTAACAAAATGATTTAATATCTGGTATGAAAATGTGATCGGCTTTTTTCCCCTCATTTCTCCTCCAGATGTTTTCACCGCCGGTGAGCAGTGGGAAAAACAGGCCTACGACTCTCGGGAGCAGCCAGTTCAGTGCACCAGGTACATCCTTTCAGATGATTATGTTTAACGAGAGCGTGCCTGGCTCAGCCGATTCACGTGCTGGTTTGCGGTAAGGTGCGTTTCAGTACGGTTTGATTGGCGTCGGTACTCCTGATCGATTCCAGATGCAGATGAAGGTGTTTCGGATTTTAGCGGGTTAAGATTAATGAGGAGCCAGTGCAGGTCCATGGTGTGTGTGTGTATGTGTGTGTGTGTGTGTGTGTGTGTGTGTGTGTTTGGGGAGGTGCATTGCAGCATGGAGAACACCATTTATTTCAAGCTTCACCTGGGACCATCACTGAACTGTGTGTGTGTGTGTGTGTGTGTGTGTGTGTGTATATATGTATGTATGAATAAATAAGTCGTGAAAGCTGTAAAGTCGCAGCACTTTTTTTTGGTGTGATTTTATTAATTGGAGAGAAAATGACTTTACCTGCTTTTAGTCCCAGGCTGTAATGTAAGCGTTCGAATTAGCAGAACTCATGCGTCTGTTTTCTGAAGCAGCTTCTGCACCTGACGCACAGCACCAGGACTCGACTTCTTTGATGGACCCTTGCGAGGCCTTTTCTGAGTGGAACCCGTCTTGGAAAACCTCTGTATGACCCTGAACACTGTACTGTAACTCAGTTTTAGGGTGATACCGATCTTCATCTTTGTGGAGAGCAACAATTCTAATACTCAAAACCTCTTTACCATGAGGTGCCGTGTCGACCATCCAGTGGTCAGTGTGAGAGAATTGGACTCTAAGCACCCGATTTGAACTGCTCTAATACAAGATGTACAGGACGTGTGGCTTTGCAGGGTTACACACGTACACTGTAATCACTGAGGGTGTACTCACTTTTGTTGCCAGGTATTTAGACAATAATGGCTGCATGTCGAGTTAATTTTAGAGGACAGCAAATCTGTACTGCTACACTGAACATGAACATATATATCCGTTTCATTTCTATAGAATTGTCCATATCTTGAGAAAAACGAAAATAGCTGCTGAAATGTGAGGGGTGTACTTACTTTCGTGAGATACTGTGTATGTATGTATGTATGTATATATATATATGTGTGTGTGTGTGTGTGTGTGTGTGTGTGTGTGTTTGTGTAATATATATACCCGAGACTGTCTTATTTTGCTTGCATAATATTCAACAGTAAAAAAAATCCACTTTACTCATATCTGAAGAGACAAACGTTATTTCTGGAGATCGTCACGTTTTTATTCACACGTTTTTACACATTTGCGGTTTCCTGTCACGCTCGTTAGATCTAACGTTTTTTAATTCGGTAAAAAGAAATAATTCAAATTAATATAAATAAGCAGTCCCCAATATTACGCCGCTGCAAATCGTCTGGAGTTCAGTATCAGTGCACAGTCTAAAATAATGACTCTTCACATATTTTTAGAATAAATACTGAAGTCTTGAAGCTCCGGCGGGGGTTTTTCCCCTTCAGTTCGAAAGAATACGAGTTTGTACGAAGGCGTTTAAAAAGCGTTTTCTAAGCAAAGTCTTTTGGTTTGTACCTTTTTTATTTATATATGTAGTCCGATTTAAAGCACAAGTTCAGAAAGTCTTGAAGGTCACACAGATGCCTCCAGGCTCGAAGAAGTCGGTAGAAATCGCAGCACCTGCAAATGCGCTTCATTGCACATTATTCCCAATTTATCCCGAAAAAATCTCTACAAATCTCTATAGTGCTTCATGAATTTAGCATCTTGGGTCATTAGTCAGACTTTTTACACAGACACAAGGACAACGATATGAGTTCGTATTAGTTAGTAATAAACCATCCTTTTATTCAGTAGTGTCATAAGAATTTGGTCAAAAGTTTGTGGACACCCACATTTTTATTTATTTTATTATTGTTTATTCATTTAAATTCTTTACCACTTACCAATTATTACAGCGAGACTACCATAAGATAATATAGCATATCCTTAGTTTCTAGCATTGGCATGAACTCCAAATGATTTCCTATTAACTAACTCATATCCATTTTCTCCATTCAAACATAAATACAATCCAACAACCATCAATATCACTATTAACACTATTAACCAATATTGTGAAATTAAAAAATAGACTTGAATAAAAAAGACTATGTGGACAAACCTGACTATAAAATCGGTATGTCCTTCTTTTTTTTTTTTTAATGTCCCATTCCATGTGTAGTCCCTATTATTATAATAAGCTCCACTCTTCTGGGAAGATGTTCCACTAGATTTTGTGGTGAATTGTGTCCAGTCATCTACAGGTGGTACTAAAGTACTAAAGTCAGGTAGCGATGTAGGAGATGTGAGGAGGCCTGGAATGCAGCGTTGTTCAGATGAAAAGTAAATCTTCATGGAGTTGGCTTGGTGCACAGGGGTATTGTCTTGCTGGAACAGGTTCTTGCTACCAAGAATTGAATTCCAAGTTTTGGGAACACAGTTGAAAACCACCTGTGGGTGTAAAAGTCGGTTGTCCCAATACTTTTGGCCCATTAGTCCCTGTTGTTTAGTGTGCAGCACCGAACTTTTGCTGTTCTTCCAAATCACGTGTGGCACGTTAATGACCCAAATGGCAACCAGAATGACGTGTCTGATTTATAAACTAGGGCGCTAGAGCAAAAAAAAAAAAATGCTTTCGTCTGTTTTGTCTTCAGTCTCTGATGAATAAATGAGACGCATTTTTTATTTATTGATTATTTATTTGTGATTGACGATTGACGTGAGTGAGAGTCATGTGACCTGGTCGCCTCTCGTGCGCAATAATACTCAACAATAATCAACATGCGCACGGACAAATACGGACGCTTTATGCAAATGTATGTTTATTATTAACTCAACGTAGAGCACGAAGACAAAATATTCTTGTAAATGTTTTAAAGTATTTATGTTGTTTTAAATGGCGTGAATCATCAGGACACTAAACGGAACTTATGTTTCCACACGGACGGTTTTAATTGCCGGATGCGTGCGTCATGGCGAATTTTGGTGCTCGATTCATTTATTTATTTATTTATTTATTTTTTTTGAGAAAAGAAAGGACGTCGTGAATAAACGTGTGTCGCGCTGCAGGTTTTAATGTCGCCTCTTTTTTACATTTATTTATATTTTTTATTAAAAATGGTCACAGCGCCGCATTAATCCCACGGCAATAAAATGTGTGCCGTCAAAATTAATTAGCATGAACGCGTTATTCGAGGTGTTAATTATTGACGGCCCTGATCGTTTTATTACGTATAATTACACAGTGTGGCCAAAAGTTTTGGGACACCCGATGTTTCTGAATGAACACCGATCACCACGACATCTAGTGGAACCAGAAGAGTGGAGGTTATTATAATTATTATGGAGGAACTATATGTGGAATGAGATGTTCAAAAAAAGAAGGACGTAGTAATTTTATGGTCACTTTTGCAAAATCGTTGGGATGCTGTGTATATGCTTCTCTCTCTATATATATAATATTATATAATTATATATAATATTACCGGTGCTCCGTCTCCTTCCAACCCGGGATTAGAAAGTCGTCTTCTGATTAATTATTAATGAGGGATTGGAAAAGAATAAGGAGTGATTAGTATTCACCATTGAACCCAGCACTCTTTTCTTCTGAGCCTTTTTTTCGGGATCGGTTTCTGAAAGTTTGTTCAGCTGATTTCTCACATGAAAATAAAACTGCTTTGCTGTGCAGAGATATAAAAGGTGACAAAAAACTGTACTCGAGCAAAAAAGCTTATCATCAAAGACTTGTCAGAGGTTTCACGCTTTTTCCTTTTCTGTTTTAAATAACGCCTCTCGAAGTCTCTCATTTAATCACACATTTATTTTGGAATGGATTCTTGCCGAACAGAGCGGATTATTATTTCTGAAGATTTCCAGCGTGTAAGACTGTTCCTTTCTGCAGTTTCTGTTATTAAAACCAACCCTGATCTTTTTTTTTTTTTTTTTTTTTTTTTTTTTAAAAGCTCCGGAAACCGTCGTCTCTCGAGACCCTCAGTTAGTTTCTACATTTCTCTGCTTTCACATCTCGAATTTTGTCGCTTCTATTAAAGTTTGTGTAATGGAGTTCGTTGGAAACTTGGCGTGGAAATTCATAGTTATTTCAGTTGACGATTCTACAGAAATGATCGTCGCGTTCTTGGGAAAAGACTTTTCACCTTATTGAGAAGCGGTTCGGTCAGAAAGTCGTGAGATGCAGTCGTGACCTCCGCGAGACGTCGGTCGAAATATCCGACTCGTGGCTTCGTCCTTCTGACTGACCGAGACGTTTTTTCCGCGTCGCCAGATCGCCTGCGAAGATTTTCGGGTCGCCATAGCGATTGATGCGCTTTGATGTATTTGACCCCGCATCACCTTCCACGCTTACACAATAGACTTGTAAATAAAAAAGCAGGACACTTCAATGACAATGGGTTTTAAAATGTTTTCATGCCAATTAGTTTGTCTGTTTTCTTTTCGTTCTCCTGCGTGAATACGTTTGGTCTCGTCATGTTCTTCCTGAGATGCTGTCGACTTCCTCCGTCTGGTCCCCCGACACACCAATTCACAGAAATCTGGAGCACTGAGACAGGAGGGTGTTCAGGTGTGGAGCCATAGAGGGGGAAACAATTCTAAGTGTGTGTTTTTAATACAACCAAGTAGCCATGATCAGGAAATACGAAATAAAAGTGATATCAATAGTAAGTGCCTGAGTAATAATCTCAAGCGGCGTTTAAGTTCACCATTGCCACGCTTGATGAGCCGTCAAAGCCGTTTCCTTTTGGGGGAGGGGAAGATAAAACCTGAGCCAGACAAAGATAGAAGTTTCCTCCCATGCTCTGCTGAAGCTTCAGATCCCTGTTTTGTATCCACGAGCCAACAGCCTCGGGACATGCGATAATCAGAGCTCCGCCGATGATGTGGGCCTCAGCAGCACGTCTTTAACGACAGCCTTTCACTTCACAGCAGATGCGAGCTCCTTTACATTAACCGATGTAATGGACTGCTCACGGGGCCCATTCCGACTTCGTTCGAGTCAGCAGCGAACGCGGAAAAAAAAAAGATCCCGTTTAGTTTTAGTGCCGGTGCGACTTTTTTTTTTTTTTTTTTGCCAAACAGCTCGATACTCGAAAGGCACAGGGACGTTACAGAGGCCAGATCGTTTCACTTTTTACGAGAGATGGACCGCTTGGCGCATTCCAATTTCATTACAAGTCTGACCCATAAGTCCCTCTGTATGTGGAAACAAGATTAAGCTCCCGTGAGCTTAAATCATAGCTCTGAATTGAATTTGAGAGCACTCGCCCAGGAACAGGGCTCCGAACGCTTTCGGCGTAGACGCTCGCGTAACATCTTGCCGGCTAGCAGTAGTTCCCCCTCCCCGCTACAGATTATTGTTAATGTGAGTCAGATCAGTGAAGATTTCTGTCCTCTTTAAATGACTCGCAGCCCTCGTGCGAGAATGAGGTCTCGGGGTCGGCACTGGGAGGGTATGTTTTGTTGTAGGATTCTCCTCTGGGAAATGAAGATACTCTGATGTAGGACCTCTGTAACCTCAGACAGGCAGAACACACAAATCAGTATTAAATAAGATGTAGAGCGACCGAGTTCAACATGCATTCAACACGCATTCAGGCATGGATACGAGTCGGGATTTTGGTGTAAGACAGTACATATGTGCAGGATCAAACCTATGTTAAATATTCTTTAACTATCTGGACCAGGGGTCCCCAATCTACGGCCCGAACGGCCCTCTGAACAATGCCTAGAGACATATTTAGAAAATATGATTTATATATTATCTGTATTTTACAATAACAAAGTATGGCTTTTAACCTAAAATGTTCCTGAATTATTTATAGAGGTCAAGGCACCGATAGAATCGATGAAACTGTCAGTTATCGGGAAAAAATCCATACCGAAAATTTTTCTTGCTTCCGGTCTGCTGTCATTACGAGAGCGGCCTCTAGAGGCGAATCACTGACTCTACGCGCGGTTTGTTTTTACAAGTGAGACTGCGCGCTGCACGGAGTGCACTACATTTATTATTTTTAATTTATGAAATATACAAATCTATTTATTAATGAATATATTTACATATTCATGATTTTTTTTTTTTAAATAAAGTTACTATTTTACATGGAATGATACGTATGTTTGTTTTTTATCCAGTATGCATTTAAAAAAGCTATCAGTTCATTAATCCGTTATCGCCAAGTTCGATCCAACCTGGCTATCCGTAAAATCCACTAACGGTCAACCTCTAGTTATTAACGTAGACTAATTATTTATTAGATTCACCCAACCATAAGCACAAGTAAATGTTTTGATTGCACTAGCAATGAATAAGCAAAAAAAATTAATTTTGGTCGTATTGACTATATATTTCTTTTAAAATAATAATGCTTATACATTTGTCTGTACAGTCTGTACAACTAATCTAGTATTAGGAGGCGTAATAAATATATTTAAAATCATAATCATATTTCCACAATAATACTGGTAGTCATCATGTGACTTTCTCAGGAAAAAGTTTGGGTGCAGATGACATGGACAGTTGCTGCAGTTCCAGGCGTGTTTTCTCTGCTTGGTCTTGCAGTTGTATTAGTCTTTGTCTTGTTTGGTCCTGTATAATAAACATGCGCTGATGGTTTGCTCTAAACCAAACAAATATTCCTTGTATGCTCGCATTCTTGACCACTGAAGCTGGTTCTGATTCTGAATTGGAAAGTCACTTCTTTTCCCCGAACTGTCCCTCACAGAGCGGATGTTGGTCTTCCCGCAGAAACACTTGAGGGCGAGATTCAAAGAGGGACACAAGGCAGAGGCTCGGCTTTGTCCTTCACATCGTTACTCAAAGTTTCTTTACGTCTCTAACAGCGAGTCATTTTGAAAGTGTTTGTTTGATAATATTCAGATTTTCCTGTGCTGCCTCCTGCCCCAAGCAGATTTCGTTTCGTTTGTATGTGCAGATCTTCAGACCAAACCTGTTTCACTCGTGGGTGATTGTAGGTACAGGTTTATGTCAGAGATGCAGGAACACGGTTATATTGGTGCAACCGTACACAAAAAACGAGCCTTACGTACTATAGGTTTAAAGTCACGGCTCGGTTCAGTTCCGTACATTTAGGGGGGGAAAAATGCAAACCATGAAACTGCTTGACGGTTTTATTAACGCAGTTTATTATTATTAACATTTGTGAACATCAACAGATGTGTGTGTGTGTGTGTGTGTGTGTGTGTTAAGATATGATCTACTTAACTGTTCGACTTATTTCAGTATATTTTAACAAATGTCTTCATTCCTTCCATCCTTCGTTCTTCCACTACCTCGATATGTGAAGTTGTCAGGATTTTCCACTTTTAATAGGAATCAGACTCTGAAAATTTTATTTCCGGTACGGAGCAAATAGCCACAGTGACACTGCGCTAACTCTAGTTTCTTTTTTATACCCCTAGCGTTGTTGTGTATGCAATAATTTAAAAGTATAACCACTTAAAGTGCGAGGCGGAGAATAAACAAACTCGCGGTGCGCCACTTAATACATTCCTGAGGGAACTCACATTACAGCTATGTTCCGCACGTAAAAAGCATTGCATTCGGTACACGTGTGCATCAAAACGAAAACCCCGTTTGGTACGAATCCGTGTACGTTACACCTCTACACAGTAATTAAGTGCAAACGTCATATAAGGCACAGGTAGTTAACTGTATAACAGAAATAAAAGCCGTTGACCCATGTGAGGTTTACTCTAAGACGTTGTCAATAATAAAATCCTTTGTTTCCCTTCATTTGTTTCTCCCGGCGATATCCTGGTCTCCTGGTATCAGGTTTGTAAATGCCCATCCCTGTGTGTAATCCTAAACATTGTGTTGCGAATGTCAGAGTGCGCTGGTATCGTATTGTGTGCTTAGTGAGTGCATTGGCCTTTGTGTGGGTGCCGTGTTTGTGGGAGGTTTTACTGGCACTCTGAAGCTACCTCTCATCATCCGAGTTTATTAAGCGGGCCTCTCGGCCAGCTCGCCTGTTTGTGTTTCGTCGCCGGAAAAAAAGTTTCCCCGCTGTGGAGCGATAAGACATCGGCCAGGCCGCGCAGGTGCTGAAGAGGCCCAGGGTGAGATGGCATGCCGCGCGGACTCGCACTCAGGCAATAAGCACGGTTTGTCCTGGTTAAAGAAACCATGCTCGAAGTGATGGTGTCTCTCTCACACACTCGTGCTCGCTTGCACACACACGCATAAACACTCAGTAAGCCAGTAAGCAGCGCCGCCGGGCCGCCCGAGTGCGGCTCAGAGCGTGACCCGAAGCCTGATACTTTTATCAGGATTTCCATTTTAGATACAGAAAATGCTGATGAGGAGAAGCCATTGTGGTGCGAGCGCTAATCCGCAGCAGTGGCCGACTCAGCCGCTCCTATGTATAGATTTTCCCTGCAGTGCATTTGCACTTAACTTGGTTTGGTATTTGTAGGTTCAGAAAACAATTTTCCCCCTCCTCGCTCCTCTCCGCAGCAGCACGAAATACCAATCAAATTCAAGTTCAAATCTCTTCTCTTGAAAAAGACTTGAGGATTAGTGTGGAGCACTGATTTGTTCCTGTTTTAATTTGTCCTTTCAAGGATTTAAAATAATAAATTAAAGACGATGGGGTCTGGGTAAAGCCTTATTGAAGCATTCAACTTCAGTGTTATTCCTGTAGCGAGGAAACAAATCGTGTGTGTGTGTGTGTGTGTGTGTGTGTGTGTGTGTGTGTGTGTGTGTGTGTGTGTGTGTGTGTGTGTGTGTGTGTAGATAGATGTGAATTAAGGAATATTACATGGAACATGTGTAAGAAAGGAATCGGATATTATGTGTAGTGAAATACATACAAGATGCATAAGCTTGTAATATATATATAAAAAGTGTGTGTGTGTGTGTGTGTGTGTGTGTGTGTGTGTATATATATATATATATATATATATATATATATATATATATATATATATATATATATATATATATACACACACACACAATTTTTAGAATATTGAAGACACATTTTTTATATATAAAAATGGTGGGCCATCAGGGCCATCAAAGCCTTCTCCGCTGGCCTAAACACAATCAGAAGCACTGACCTACATTTACTACCTAAATTTAAATATTTCTTTCATGTAATTGTATTAATTTAATCCCAACACTTTATTCTCCTCATTTCGTGGCGTTTCTCTCGGCTGCACTGCTTCCAGTACGTGTATCTGGATGTTAGATTTTTTGGTCCGATCAGATTTCAGAGCCTTTAGAATCAGTACTGCTGGCCGACGTACCTTAGACTTTATTAGCAATGGGTCTGTTTCTTTAACCATCAGATTTCAGATTCTCCTCACAGGGCAGCTCGCTGGCCCAGAATAGCGTCAGCATTTCTCCGATCTCTGATTGGTGGGTCAGAGGGAAACTGTTGTGAAACAAAACACGTGTGTAGCTCTGCACACGTTAATACATCGGAGTTAGAATTTTTTACGGCTGCAATGGCTGACTGAGGAAGAGAAATTGATTTGGTCTCGGACATACTTAAAAATCCGTATTCAAGAAAAGTTAGACATGGTGAGGAGGTCGGACAACCCCGAAGCTAGCTAGCTAGCCCGGGAAAGTGTTTGTTCTCCACTTCTAGACCAGCGAATACGAGCGGTACCACTGGATTACAGCCTCTGAGGGGCGCTGCAAATTATGTGAGTATGCATTATGAATATATGCCACTGACATATATTACAAGCTGATGCATCTTGCTTGTATTTCACTACACATGTTCTTGTACATAATATCTGATTCCTTTCTTACACATGTTCTACATAATATTTCTTCATTCAGTAGATTGTATACACAAATTGGATAAAATTGTCATCTACCCGATGGAGCTTGATGTTGGTTGACGATGATGCACACAGCGCTTGACTGTATCTGGTAGAACATGTTTCTCAAAGGACTACGAGGAAAATGTTCTTGGCAGTATTTAAGCCATGAAGCAGTAAGGCCTCAGTGTGTTCTCCAGCACTAAGGGCCAGAGAGAGTTAATCGATATAAAGCTAGCGTGTGTTATTCAGTGTGTGTCATCTTGGCTCATCTCTCCATGTGACAGATGGGATCTCTGAGGGTAGTGGTCATAAGCTCCGATTGGCTATCAGTCAGTTCGTTTCATCATTAATACTGGCCTGTCGGAGTGTTTCCTTTTATTAAAAATAATAATATATTTTCGGTGGCATATTTCATATTCCATATCATATTTTCAATATGATATCTATATCTATCTATATATGCGTTATTTAAATATCTTAATTAATAATGAAACCGAACTCAACATAGAGCATAAAGACAAAATATTCTTGTAAATGTTTTAATGTAATTATGGTGTTTTAAATGACATAAATCTTCAGGACACCAAATGAAACCTTTTGCAGTGTTTCCACACGGACAGTTTTAATTGCCGGATGCGTGCGTCAAGGTGGATTCTGGTGCTCGATTTGAGACTTTGTGCATCGGTAAAACAAATGTTTAGTGATTTTAAAAATTTGTTTATTTATTTATTTATTTATTTATTTTATATCCGAGTAAAGAAAGGGAACCATCCCCAGCCACTCTTAGTGCCGGTCCCAAGCCCGTATAAATTGGGGAGGGTTGCGTTAGGAAGGGCATCCAGCGTAAAACGTGCCAAATCAAACGTGCGGAGGATCCGCTGTGGCGCCCCCTAACGGGAGAAGCCGAAAGAAAGTTTATATCCGAGTAAAGAAAGTAAGTTATGAATAAATGTGTGTTGTGTTGGGTTGATTTCCGTCTCTTTTATCTTTATTTATATTTGTTATAAAAACGGTGAAATGTGCGCTCGTGAAATGTGCGCTCTGTCTGTCTGTCTGTCTGTCTGTCTGTCTGTCTGTCTGTCTGTCTGTCTGTCTGTCTGTCTGTCTGTCTGTCTGTCTGTCTGTCTGTCTGTCTGTCTGTCTATCTATCTATCTATCTATCTATCTATCTATCTATCTATCTATCTATCTATCTATCTATCTATCTATCTATCTATCTATCTATCTATCTATCTATCTATCTATCTATCTTCTAAAGAAACTTTCATGTTTAAGAAGATTGGACAGGGCAAAGCCTCTGATGCCCACTTGGCTCTGCTGTGTGCCAGGCCCAACAGGACACTCAACTGATCCAGCATGCAGTGCAGTGGGAGGCAGAGGACGATGACGTCCAGGCTGCCCTCCTGCTGGCTCATCCACTCTGGGTGGAAAAACTCAGAGCTTTTTTTTTTTTTTTTTGGTCAGCACTTGCTTTAGAAATGCAGCATTTGCGAATTTAGAGCGCGTGGATGCGTACGGGTAGGGTTGGATGTGCTCCATGCGATTATGTAAATGGCATAAATACACACGTGTACATACGGCGTTTCCGTATTTGTGTACGCTCCATTGATATGCGCTGCCTCGTCTCGGTGTCAGGGGAGGAGACGGAGAGCTCTCGGCGCGAGCGGATTTGTTTGCGGTTGCGGCGAGGCCCCGGCTGATGAGCGACGCGATGAGACGCGATCCCAGCGTCGGAGCAGTCATAAAGACGCAGCTCTGATTAAACCCCGCTAATGAGCAGCTCAGTAAAAATAAATCCTCCTGATGCAATAAACGGCGTCTTGATTGCAAGCACCCAGGGGTGTGATAGCGTAATCCTTTTGTGCTTCTTCAGTGTGTACTGGATGCACAAGGAGAAAAAAAAAGAAAAGAAACGCCGCAACATTGCAAGCATAAGAAGACGCGTTTTCGGTCATTTGCATGATGAAGTAAAAGGATGCATTGATTTTATTCAAGCCTCTCGGTGTGCTGTTCTTGTGGTTACAGATAGCCGAGTTTCCGTTTATAATCAGATATGAAATGACTGCACTTCATTTGACATCGTATTCCTGGCTGCGCTGAATTGAATTATGCCTTCTTCTTCTTCTTCTTCTTCATCTTCTTCATCTTTTTCTTCTTCTTTTTTTCGAGCATGGCGAAAAAAAATCCCTTGTATACCCCGCCAAGCCCACAGCCCCCCTTTTTTTTTATGAGGTAGATAAATTTCTCATCCATTTGGCCCATGTGCCACCATTCCTCTGATGGAGCTCAAGGTTGGAGGAAGAGGCAACTTTCCCCCGTAAGCGATTGTGAACATATGGCGCGGCCGCAGCACAGGAAGGAAGTGTGGAAATCGCAGGGAATGAGAGTTTGGGATTAATGCGTCTGAACTGGGCATGGCCAGACAAATCCAGCAGAACTGCTCTGCCAGGACCCCTTAAAGGCTCCGAAAAGAGGGAGGAAAGGGTAGAGAGAGAGGAGGATGAGAGGAGGAGGAGAGGGGTGGGGGGAAGGGGGGAAAGAAACTTTTAAAACCTCTGCCATTTTTTTATTTCAAAGACACTGCATTAGTCACTCCAGGGCCTGTTATTGACAGGAATTTAAAGGGTCATGTGGTGGTTGCTCGGCAGGAATGTTTGGTGAAATGAGGTGACTGAGTAGATCTGTGCAGTCTCTCTCTCTCTCTCTCTCTCTCTCTCTCTCTCTCTCTCTCTCTCTCTCTCTCTCTCTCTCTTTCTTCACACTTTTCTCTTTCTTTAATTGAATGCATGTTGAAATGATTGTTTATGCAGAGTAGAGTTTTATTTTTAAATCGTCTTATGATTTTTATCGTGTCTTATGAGGAACTCGATCAAAAACACTTTCTCCATGGAAGATCTGTGATTCCAAAAATGTCCTTATTGAACAATCGCAGTGGTTCAGGGTTTTGGAAACTTATGAAGAAGAACCAACAACCTCTCTGAATGATTGATTGACTGATTGATTGTTTTTTTTCCCCCCCCTAATGTTCTGGAAATCACAAATCCCCCTTAAGGGTATTGGACTATTCAGTTTGTTTCCTTACAACCTCCAAAACACTAAGGTTTGTAAAGTTGATTTATTGATTGATTGATTAATTTTTCCTCTAAAGTTCTGGACATTGCAATATCCCAGTTTTGAGTTTTCCTCATACATATAACACTAGTTTTTGGTTTCCTCTCAGCCTCAAAAACTACAAGCCTTCTAAAGGTCATGTCAAATTATCTTAATTAATTAATTGAATGATTGATTGATATATATATATTTTTTTTACTATAAAGTTCTGGACATTACACTTTTTCCTTAACATTCTTAAACATTAGACTAGTTTAATTATTGACTTTAGAAAGGTAATGTCTCATTAGGGAATTCATTAATTGATTGAGTGATTGTTTATTTTTATTGTTTCTCCTTCCTGGCGTTATCCTTCTACATATTTATTAGGTCTAATAATTTTCTCTAAACCGAAAAAAAGGCTTTTAAAGCTAATGTCCAATCATTTTTAGATAACTAAATTATTGATTGGTCTATTGTTTAGTTTTCCACTAAATTGCTGTACATTACAATTTTCCAATTTTCAGTTATCCTCATAAACTAGTTTAATTATTTCATCTTTAAAGATATCTAATTAATGTAGGTAATTGATTGATTAATTGATTGATTGACTGGTTTCCCCTCAAGTTTACAATAGGTATAAGACTAGTTTTTGGTTTTCTCTCAACCTTAAAAACAATAAAGCTTCTAAACATAATGTCCAGTTATTTTTAGATAATTAATTAATTAATTAATTAATTAATTATCTAAAAATAATTAAATTAATTAATTGATTTTATTTTTTCTCCTAAAGTTCAGGACATTACGATTTATCGTTTTTTAATTTATCCTCATACGTATTGGACTTGTTTGCTCTAAACCTCAAAAACGATGAGGCTTCTAAACATAATGTCTGATTATCTCTGGATAATTGATTGATTGAGTGATTAATTTTTTTTTTAGTTCTAAAGTTTCAGACATCACAATTCCCACTTTTCCCACATTCTCATAGGTATTGGACCATTTTCACTTTCCTTTCAACTTCCAAAAAACAAAGGCTTTGAAAGATTTTAGATCTTTAGATCATTGGTTGGTTGGTTGGTTGGTTGTTTTTCTAAAGTTCTAGACATCAAATGTCCCCTTTTTAAAATTGATCCTCATACGTGTTGGACCGGTTTAATTATTTCTTATCAACCTTCAAAACCCCAAGGCTTCTAAACATAATGTCCAATTAATTCTAGATAAGTAATAATTTGATAAATTGATGATCGGTTATTTATGAATCATTATTTGAAGTAAAGAGTTAAAAGAACGAGTACATTTTACGGTTGAATGACGTTCCTGTAAAACCCTGTGCTCTGTGGATGTTAGAGGGGTCCAGCTGAAAGTTTCAAAACATCTGATTAAAAGCAATGCTTACTGAGTCACTGTTTACTGGTGCATGCGTCGGGGGCGGGCGGGGGGTGTTGGGACGGGGGGGTGTTGTGTAGGTGTGTGTAGTGTTTTGGAAGCTGTCATGCAATAGGTGTGCAGTCAGCGTATAAAGTAATCCCATGAATCACTGCTAATAATATTCACAAGATTTCCGAGTGTATGATGTTCTGTGATGTTTGCTCGCCGATCCTGGACCGGTCACGTGTATTTCACGTGTGTTGTGTTTTTGGTACATATGATGAAAGACTTTCCTGAAAATGAGATTTTTTTTTGCATAGGAAAATAAGCCTGTGCTGCTTTTAGATGTTGTTTTTTTTTCCTTTTTGAATCCTCATCCACTTTCATGAATCTTTCCTGACCTCTGTAACTTGTAGTGGGATTGGGTTGGATGTGTGTGTGTGTGTGTGTGTGTGTGTGTGTGTGTGTGTGTGTGTGTGTGTGTGTGTGTGTGTGTGAAAGAGAGAGAGGTGTGTGTGTTCCGTAGAGGAGGTTCGGATGGCTGGAGTCTGTCCTGATGAAGGCGATGTTATAGACATGACAAACTCCCCAGCTACCACCACCGCGCTTCATCAAACCCTTACCATCCTGCACATTACACTCTCTTCTCTTTCTTTCTTTCTTTCTTTTTCATGACGCACTTTAATGCTCCACTGCTTCCCCTACACACACTCTTTCACACACACACACACTCACGCACGCACCCTTTTAGATTACAGTAATCCCTGTGTGTTTGCGTGAGTGTTTATTTTTGCGGGTGACCCCTTTGTCATAATGGCTTTGAGTTTTATTTTTAGATCTCATCATCTAAATGTCAAGCCTTTTGGTTCGCTCGGCTGTTTGCGAGGTCACGGGATGGAGACCGCCGCTCTCGGGGTCGTTAGCAAATCGTTAAGGAATGTTGTTGTTGCACAGATCACAATGCTAACGCCGGAGGAACGTGCTGCGGAGGATGCAGGAGAGCTGTTTCACTCTGGATATTTAGCGATAAGATGGTTTTTATACCGTGAACGTTGTGCCTTTTTGTTTCAGCCATATTTTTATTTTATTTTTTTTTACATTGATGGCGTTTGGCAACACGCTTTTCCAGAGAAACTTACAATTGAGCGATTATAGGGTTAAGGGCCTCTCTCAAGGGCCCAGCAGTGGCCGTGCTGGGATTTGAAACAGTGACCTTCCGATCCAAAGTCCAATGCCATAACCACTGAACCACTGGTTACATCCGGTAGCATGAAATTTTCCCTTCAGTTGAACTTGGAGACACAAACCTGTTCCATTTCCATGGTTTCCATGCGTTGGAGTGGAAGATCTCCTGCTATAGAGCTTCAACCCTATCAATATCAATGAATGTGAACGCTGACTCTGCACTCCTGGTCTCCCCACCTTTACTAGCAGCCTGGTAGCAGAATGATCTTCACAAAATCTAGTGGAACATCTTCCCAGAAGAATGGAGGTTATTATAATGGAGTCAATGTGGGAATGGATGGATGTTCAAAACCGGTGTTTTTTTTGTTGTTTTTTTTTAGTTTATAAAGTGTATTTTAGCGTTGACCTTAGTAATAGTTTCAAAGGGGCGCAAAATTTTTGGTGAATTTCCAGAAACCTTCCATGGAACATGAACTGGAAAATTTTGGAAATATGAAACTTTACCAGGAATACAATGGTATAATTTTGCTGCACAGTAGCTTTTACACAGCACAAGAAAGTTTTAATCATAAATGTGTAATTTTTACGTGAATACTTGCCAAGATAGACATTTTTTGACGTGCAGGATTTTAGAGATGATGTGCGTTATGGAGGAACATGCAGGGGGCGTGGCCTCGGTGGCCCTGCAGAAAGTGTGCTGTTTGCATGTGATGTAAAGTAGAAAATCTAAAATTTCATTAAATCTGGTTGTTTTAACCAAAATTATAATGCAAGAGTTTTTTTTTATTTTAAACACATTTAAGTTCTCTGTTATGGACTAATCTGCAATTTAGTAAATTCCCAGTAAATGTTCTTAATTTTCAGGTTTATTCCCATAATTTCTCATTAATTCAGTCTTGAATATTTCCAAAATTTTGCATCCCTAGTACCAAGCAGCAGCTCGTTGTACAGGGAAACATTATTCTTAATACTTCCTTGGAATGAGTGAGAACTGAGGAAAGACTGGGTAACACTCATTCATCGTGAGGACTCATCATTTCTTCTCTCAGCCGTGGATCCGTATCGATTGCATCTCTGCAGCAGAGCGATGTCCGTCTGTCCCGCCAGCACAACACACACACCGACTCCATGGCAATCTGGCAAGCGCTGGTTCCCAAGAAACGACCCGAACCTCCAGTGATGTCACGTCTGGCGTGCGCGTTTGCGCCCCGGTGGCCGGCAGCGGTCAATCAAAGCCCTGACTGTGCTGCTTTTTTAGCCTGCCAGAGCGCATAATCCAGACTCTCACTCCTATGAGTAATTGCTTCATTGCTGTGTGTGTTTTCTTTTTTTCCCTGTACACCGTACTGCTGTGTACGAAGGGACACGGACACCTGTTTGTCGATTAAACCCCAGAAGAGAAACAATGTCTGCCAAGAGAAATATTTGCCTTCCAGTCAAGGTTGTGTTCTCATGCAAGAGCGTTACGGTGTGAAACGTTGAGGATATTACACGTTTCTTCCGTAGAGCATGTTGGCTGTGATTTGACCCGGCTTT
This sequence comes from Silurus aristotelis, assembly GCF_946808225.1. Lineage (NCBI taxonomy): Eukaryota > Metazoa > Chordata > Actinopteri > Siluriformes > Siluridae > Silurus > Silurus aristotelis. The sequence goes on along the minus strand of NC_139582.1, from coordinate 2,694,282 downwards.
TTGTTTTTTTTCTTTTTTTGTAGCGAGGATTGTGGGCAAAAAGGAAAAGCTTTGGCGTCCATCATGACCGCATGGAAACTTCAAATCACATCATATCTGAGATTTCGATTCTTTCTCTCTTGAAGCACACGATGTGATGAATCGATTTTAAAAAGCATGCATCGGATACAAGTTGGCATTTGTTTCGAGACGCATCGTTTTAAACATATTTGCATTGCTAAAAATCGATTTATTTCTATATAATTATTAGTACCGTATTTTCCAGACTATAAGCTGCTACTTTTTTCCCACATTTTGAACCCCACGGCTTAAACAACGAAGCGGCTTATTTATGAATTTTTCCTGGGTTTTTCCAGGTTTCACAAACTTCAAGCCAAAAAACTGAACCCCATAACATTAGACCAATTAAATTTTTCCGAACGGAAATGAAAAACGTGTTCTGAGCTGCACGGCATCGGGAGAAAAAAAGTTTTCTTTTTAAACGCACGACGATGCCAAAAGATAAACTCCCGAGAGAAATAGTTGTGAAAGGAAGGAGGAAGACAGTGGACAATGACTTTCTTGGTAGTCTACAGTTTAGATACAAGACGTTGTAACGCGTTGAGTCTGGGTGAAGGGAGAGCTCACTAACTCCAGTTACAACACAAATCATATAAGCACAGACAGGTTTCCAAAACTTCCAAAACAAAATTTTTTCTTGGCAACAGCGTTACGGGTTAGTCAAAGAAACTAACATATTCCTCAGTCTTACACACACGCAGTAATAACGGAAAAATGCAGTGCATGCTATTCCCAAAATGCCGCTATGCTCCTAAAGGAACATATTTTACCCGTTACACCGTGTGTAACGTGTCTTTCGGTAAAGCCTGTGTAAAGTTCATTAGTGTAGACACCTGTGGCTTATAGACAGGTGCGGCTTATTTATGTTAAAAATAAAAATATTTGTAAAATTCAGTGGGTGCGGCTTAAATATGGGTGCGCTTAATAGTCCGGAAATTACGGTAGATCCAATATAAATTGATTAATTAGAAATTTTTGACCAATATTTGATACGTAGATTGATTTCTCGTCGATAAACCGTTTCTCGAGGAAGTTTTTTCTAATGTGACTCATCACAACGAGGCGTGTCCTGAGAGTCACATAGAATACAGATTAACATGTCCGAGGTATAGCTGCACCTTCCTGCAGACACAACAGGAAAAGAATGTCTGGTTGGATTAAAAGTATATATATATATATTTTGCACTAAAAATTGTTATTTAGGGAAATTTTTGATTTTCTGTCTGTCTGAACCTAAGAAATAAAATGGAGTTATTTGTACCGTATTGAATTGTAGACCATCATATTATTTCCATTGCATTAAATGCGCAATGTGTTGAATCGAATCGAAATCGGGACGAAATTAGGGCTGAATAGCTTCTTCATATGTATCTTTAACATATCGTTGCCTAAATACTCGAATAAACTCTCTCGTGCTCCGTGTTTTGTCTGGTTATAAATAAAGTATAGCGTACTAATTAATGAGGCGGGGGAAAAATCACGACGTCAAATTTGTGCAGAGAAAAAAATACGTTTGGAATAAGAATCTGGCATGCCTTCTAGCCAGTGAAATAAGAAAGACAAAGATTTGCTCACGGGGCAGCGGCGTGCCAAGTTAAATCCATATTTAAATCCCGCTCTCAACAGACACTGCATGTAAATGAACCCTCTTTGGCACGGGGCGAGAGCAGAAAATCCGCGGCAGTTAGGTAGGAGCGCTTAGGCATGCATAATTTGCATTTATTTTGGAGCTAATTTTCATAATTAAGCATGGAAAAAAAAATTGCAATAATTATAAAGACGAGTCATGCGGCGCGCCGTGGCAGACGCCAGAGCCGGTCGATGGAAAGGTAGATGGATGATCGGGGATTGATTTAAAGGCTGTATGAAGGATCTAATGGCGATGAACAACTGTAGAACAACACAGGCAAGACATAAGGATTGACACGGAGCCGTGTGCCAGCACTGGGCACGAAATGAGGGCCATCAGCAGGTACAGGTGTGGAACATGTGTCTCTCTCTCGCGAGTCTTTCACAGTGCGGCCTGTGCTACAAATCTGTTCCACGCCATTGTGAACACGAGTGAAGCTATAAATCTGATTCATAGCTTTCCGAAAGCTTGCGCAGGTCAGGTAGAGCCTGGCGTACTTTAACCCGCTTGTTCAGGTGTGTGGGCATTTCTTTAAATTATTATAATTATTTTTTTTTAGTAGGGTGAAAGGAAAAAAAAAATAAATGTCTTTCAGTGCCTGACCTTGGTGACCGGAGCCTCGTGACTGGAGCTCTGTGATTTGGCAGATGGATAAATCGAGCGTCTGACTCATAATAGAACAAACCACGGAAAGGGGGACTTTTCTCTCTCTCTCTCGCTCTCTCTTGCTCTCTCTCGCTCTCTCTCTCTCCTTTTTTCTCTTTTTGAGTTTGCTTCATTTCAGCCCTAGAAAAAAAACAGGTTGTTTGTTTCAAATCTATGTAACAGATGTTTGGTTTAATACGTTCAACTGGAATAAAAGACACGTGACCCGAATTCCTTTTTTGCACCACTCGGAGAAGGACTTCCCTTCCCTTCACGTGTCCTTTTTACTTTTTCCCGAATCAAAAAGCACGCGAACGATCCTGTTTCCCAAACCGAGCCTCGTTCTTGAACTGCTACTGAGAGAAAACTTCCTTAACGTTGCTGCTAAGGAAGTCACAAAGTATAAAATCCCCCCATCAGATCTGAATCATGTCAAAGACCAAACACGATGCCATTTCGAATCCAGACACGACCAGATCATATACCCAAGATGCCAAATTGGACTGGCAATGTCATGACTGTAAAACATGCATGCTTAACCATAAAACTCATACAGGTAGTCCCCGAGTTACGATGGTTCGACTTGTGATTTTTCGATCTTACAATGGCGATAGCATTATGACAAAATTGTAACAATACATTTATACTGTATAGTTTATTCATTGTTACTGTGAATTGCTCTATTTTTGCGAAATTATGTACTGTAACGTTAAATTATTAACAAAATACAGTATGCTACCCATACCGACCACTAGGGGTGCACCCACGGTTCGATGTGCACGTGACCCCACGGATTAATTGCTCATGTTTTTAACTTGCAAATTCATCTGAATTTTTTTTTACGATCGCACAATGAGAGAGCTTTTCGTGTTCACGTGAACCGGACGTGTTAAACCAATCAACAACAACGTTTAGCGGAGGAGCATGAAAAGCCTCCCGTGTCATTCCAAACGCACACACAGAAGCACTTCCTTTCCCTGCAGTAAATTGAATGCAATATTAGATTTGTCTCCTCCCCCTTTTTTTTTTTTGCTGATCCCAAAAAAATTCCGATCAGAGCTATGATAAAAAAAAAATGTAATGTGATCCGTACTGTGAGTATTGTGATCCTTTGCACCACTACTGATCACCATTCTGGAAGACTCCTCTGTAGGCTCGGCCATGACCTCAATTTTCAAGTTACGATTTTGTCATCAGAACGCATCTCCATGGCAACTAGTAAAGGACTTTTAAAAACCAAAGACGGCTTTTCTACTCAATAAGTACGCGTGCAGGAATCTTCCAAAGAACAACACTAGAATACTTTGAGACTATTAAACTAAAGGACTCAAACGATGGCATTACGTCTCTTCATACTCTCCTCGATCCTGACAGGGAAACATCCAATAACGCTGAAATGGCATAAAAAAAAAACAATAAACAAACAAAAAACAAAATTGCGTCTTTTTTCTTCTTCTTGTTCTCGAAGATCTTGTGGGACCGTGATAGCTAAGACATTAGACTTTGGATCTGGAGGTTGTGAGTTCAAATCCCAGCCGCACCATGCTGCCACTCCGGGGCCCCTGAGCAAGGCCCTTAACCCCCTCAGTTGCTCAGTTGTGTGAATGAGATAAAAGTCAAGTGTTGCATTCCCGCAGTGCGAAAGAGAGAACGCATGCATTAGTCAGGGTTGCGAGGGCCAAAGTCTTCTTTGCAGGAGTGCCACACAGACAGCTTGGCCTGTAGATTGTCTTTGGCATGAGATCAGTCTTTTGCCCACACACTCCGATTGTGTGCTAGAGGCCTTCAGGGGAAGGAAAAAAAAAAAGCAAGCAGAAAAGCTCTCTCTCGTTTTCTCGCTGTTTTTTTTTCCGTCTTTCACTCTGTTGTTTGTTCTGCCTATGCAAATTTCCAGCTCATAGTTGCTATTTAGTGCGTGACTTGTCCAGCCATGCAGCACGAGCCGGCGTGGTCGAGCACGTCGTTTAACCCCCGCGCGTGTCGCCGCCGAACCTATTCCTCATTTTCATTCACTGTTCTGTAATCTGTCCCAGCGTTCGGATCCTTTTCTCAGAATCGCTTTACTTTACCGCGTCAGTGTGTTTGGTACGTTATAACCGAACGAAATCAAATGACTGCTTTCGCGTTTGAGACGGATTACAGACACCTCGGGTCGGGCAATATCGATGTTTCTCCTCCGCAATTTCCCCCCTCGTACACGAGAGCGCCAACCGGAATGTTGTTACCTGCAAAACAATATCGTCTCGAACAGCACAAAGACACAAAGATTCATATCTCTTCGCCCAACAGCCTCCGTAAAATGCAATTTAGCGACAACTAGATATTGTATTTGTTCATCACATACCAGATGTTGAATCTATTCAATTGTCAACTTTTATTTATTTATTTATTTATCTATTTTGTGTGTAAGCACGCGAGCGCTTGTGCGAGTTTGTGTGCATGTGCGTTTTTTTCTTTTTTTTTTTTCTTCTCTCAACGGTTGTCTCGGAGCGCCCCAAGGCTGCGTAAAATATGAGCTTCATCAGGTTTCAGTGCTCAGCTGTTTTGATGAGGTTGAGTTATACATCACTGCCAAATCAGAGCTGCCCGGTCGCTCGCTCACGTACAAACGAACGCCGCGCCTGCTGGGAAGCAACACGTTTCCGAGCGTGATTTATGTAAAGCAAAAAAAAACAAATTATATGCTACGATTGGTAAAGCTGAGGGTTTTCAATCGAAGTGCAATGCATTAGAAAGTAGGATTTTTTTTTTTTGTATGTGACCTAAAATTGCTTATTAGATGTCATTGATTGGTGTGTGTGTGTGTGTGTGTATATATATATACACACACACACATAATATATATATTATATACATTTTATTCCTGCTATATTTTATATTTACTGCGGTGTGAATCTGGCGCCCCCCCTGGTTTATCGCGGAATTGCATTTGCCACATAACTCATTAGTTTGGCTGATTTTCCTGGTCTCTCACGCAGAGCACAATAGACCAAAAAACTTGTAGATAATTGTTTTTATAGAGTTTTATGTTGTAATAATGAAATTTATTAAAAAAAATATAATTATTCGTCATAAAATGTTTATCGCGGGTGCTTTTGGAACGTAACCACAGCGTTAAACGGAGGATTACGTTGTATATATATAGAATTATGTCTGTATTTATATTTATGTATGTATATGTTCATTAGATATATTGATCTATGCTTATTATATAGCTTATTAGATGTCATTGCCACTGAACAAATAAAGAAGTGGTAGCTCAGTGGTTAAGACTGATTAAAGGGGGCGTGAGTTCAAATCTCTCCAACATCAGGCTGCCAATGTTGGACCTTTGATCAAGGCCCTAAACCCTTAACTGCTCAAGTGTATAAATAAGATATTTGTAATTCGTTTTGGAGAAGTTTAGTGGTTAACGGGTTATGGATGTGGTCGGGAAAGACATGCAGGTAGTTGGTTTGAAAGAGGGAGATGTAGAGGACAGGGGGGTATGAAGACGGATGATCCGCTGTGGCGCCCCCTAATGGGAGAAGCCAAAAGAAGAAGAAGAAGAAGGACAGTGCACGTATTCAGCTTTCGGTTAATGCGAACATTTTGTGTGTGGAACAAAGTCGGTGGATCGCAAGTTTGTTTAGTCTCTGCCTCACACATTGAGTGCATTGATTTGATTTATTATTATTAAACTTGAACACGTACACAACCATTCCAGGGGTATAAAAAGAAACTAGAGTTAGCGCAGTGTCACTGCAGCTACTCGCTTCGTACCGGAAATACGGTTTGTTTAGCGCATGCATGAATACGCTAAAGAATCCAGAGAGCTAGCTTTATGGATTCTCCAGCGTTTTATGTCCAGCATCAATAATTTCTCTTTAAAGGAGAAAATCCTGACAATTCCACATGTCGAGGGAGTGAATGAATGAAAGATAGAAGGAATTAAGACATTTGTTAAAGTCTGCTGAAATAAGCAGAACAGTTAAGTAGATTAAATCTTCTGTAATATGCATAATTAAATATTACATGTAAAACACATTTATATACACATCTGTATTACCCAAATGGGGTTTAACAAATCTAAACCAATTATTTAAATTTTTTCAGTTATTTCATTTAATTTAAACCGTTTAATTGAATTAATTACAGAATATAATTAATGTAATAAAAAAGTGCATTGCATTAATTTGAGTCATTCTATTTTGTTTTTATAAAATGTTTTTATAAACAAAATAATTTTATTCAGAATTGGTTTGAAAATGTAAACTGTTCAAATGTTGATGATCACAAATAAACACAGCAATTTTAGCCCTTAAACGTACTGAAATTGTACTGAACCGTGACTTAAAAACAGAGGTATGTACCAACCCATGAGCTTTGTGAACCGTTACATCCCTAAAATATGTATATATGTGTATGTATATCTTTTTTTTTTTTTCGCATATATTTTGGGAGAACACGATATCAGACCGGTTCATTAGTTGGCCAGGTGGTTTTAGTTAAAAAAAAAAAATAATAAAAAAAAAAAGGAAACCTATTTAAAGAGGTTGTTTATTAAGCAAATCACAGTTCTTTTGCAATATGAGGAGGAAGAAAGATGCTTTTGAAGATGAAAAGCGTGAAATACGGTATTTATCGCAGAAACTAAACAGAGGTCATCAAACTATTAAAAGATTTGAGTTGTTCTCAACACAGACGAATTCAATAAGATAAAGGCGTATTAAGGTATTAATACAATATTAATAGTATTAAAAGGGCAGCTATAAAAAAAAGCAACTGTTTAGCAAAAAAGATATTTGAAGTTGCTTGTGTCACTGAAGTCCTAAGAAAGTCTCGATGTAGGATTCTTCAGAGGCTGGCTGTTGTGCATAAAGCTGTATTTTGTCCACATCTAACCAAAGCTCCCAAAAAGAAATATTTGCTGTGAGCTAAGAAACATGAAGACTGATTTATTAATTGTTTTGCACACTGACCAATGCCTTGCTACAATGGCTTGTCCAAATAGATGGAGTTCTGGATGGCTGATTCTGGATGAATGGCCACCATGTTCAAGACTGTGATGTGGTGGGGTGAGGATTTGGGATTTGGGCTGGAATTTTGGGAAGTGAGATGGGATTTAGGATCAAAATGACCTCCGTGATCCTAACAGATCATTTTCTGCCATTGTATAAAAAATAAAAAAAAAAGGAACTGTGCCTTCTGAAATAAACTGATTTTCATGCAGGACAACACACATCACACACTCAAAAATCACTGTTGACTTTTTGGTTGCTTTGGGCGTAAAAAGAGAAATAAATCATGGTGTGGCCTCCATCATCTCCTGACCTCAATCTTATTTAGAACCTGTGGAGTGTCCTCAAAATAAAGATGTGTGAGGGTGGGCGGCAGAATTGCTCCAAACAACAGTTTTGAGCGTCAATACAGGCATCCTCATGAAATACAGGCAGAAACTATACATGGTCTTACAAAATTCAAAGGGTGAGACAGTTGTTGACGTAATCTCAAAGAACGGCTTGTATATGAATATGAACTTGAAATTTCATATATATATATATATATATATATATAAATATATATATATATATATATATATATATATATATATATATATATATATATATATATATATATATATATATATATAAAAATATATAAATATATAAATAAATATATATATATATATATATATATATATATATATATATATATACAGTATATTTTAGGACACCGAACAGAACCTTTGCTATGTTTCCACACGGACGGTTTTAATTGCCGGATCTGTGTGTCATGGCGGATAAATTCTTTTTAAAAACAGTAAAGAAAGGATGTTGTGAATAAATGTGTTGCATCGAAGTTTTTAATTTAAAATAAAATGGTCAAACAAAAATGCACGCTGCATTAATCGAGCCTTAATCAAATTGGTGCTGTTAAAATACATGTGTTATATGCAATTATATACATTATATACAAACATTATATAACACAGCCATTAGGGTTCACCATCCAGTGCACTCTTAGTGCCGGTCCCAAGCCCGGATAAATGGGGAGGGTTATGTTATGTTAGGAGGGGCAACCAACGTAAAACAAATCAAATATGCGGATCATGAATCAGACTTTCATACTGAATCGGTCCCAGGTTACCAACGACTGCCACAGGTATCGTTAGCCAAAGGGGAACCGGTGGAAATTGGGCTACTGTTGGCTAAAGGAGAAGAAGGAAGACATCTACAAAGACGGCAGGGAAAGGAGAAGTGTAGGAGAGTGGAGGTTATAGTTGCCACTTTAAATGTTGGTACTATGACTGGTAAAGGGAGAGAGGGAGCTGATATGATGGAGAGGAAAAAGGTAAATACGTTGTGTGTTCAGGAGACAAAGTGATAAGGGAGTAAGAGCAGGAACATTGGAGGTGTTTAAACTGTTCTATCATAGTTTGGATGGAAAGAGAAATGGTGTAGGGGTGATCCTGAAGGAAGAGTGCAGTAAGAGTGTAGTGGAGGTGAAAAGATTTTCTGATAGAGTGATGATCATGAATATGGAAGTTGAAGGGGCGATGATAAACGTCATTAGTGCCTATGCTCCACAAGTGGGTTGTGAGATGGAGGGGAAGGTCAAATTCTGGAGTGAGTTAGATGTAGTGGTAGAAGGTGAACCATAAATGAACGATTGGTGATTGGGGCAGACTTTAATGGGCATGTAGGTGAAGGGAACAGAGGTGATGAGGAGGTGATGGTAGGTATGGTCTTCAGGAGAGGAATGTGGAAGGGCAGATGGTGGTAGATTTTGCTAAAAGAATAGAAATGGCAGTGGTGAACACGTATTTTAAGAAGAAGTAGGATCATCTTGAGGAATGGAGAAGGAGTGTGCTGGTACCAACTTTTAAGAATAAGGGAGATGTGCAGACCTGCAGTATCTACAGGGGAATAAAGTTGATCAGTCACACCATGTACCAACAACAGAATGGTTCAAGGTGGAGGTGAGACTGCATCAAGGATTGGTTCTGGACCCTTTCCTGTTTGCAGTGGTGATGGACAGGTTGGGTGATGAGGTCAGACAGTAGTCTCCGTGGACTATGATGTTTGCGGATGATATTGTTATTTGTGGTGAGAGTAGGGAGCAGGTTGAGAAGAGCCTGGAGAGGTGGAGGTACACGCTGGAGAGAATGAAAGTCAGTAGGAGTAAGACAGAGTACATGTGTGTGAATAAAAGGGAGGGCAGTGGAGGGGTGCGGTTGCAGGGAGAAGAGGTGGAGAAGGTGGAGAAATTAAAAATGAGTTTATTAGAGGGACAGCACATGTAGGACATTTAGGAGACAAGGTGAGGGAGGTGTGATTAGGCTGGTTCGGAGCCACCAGGAAGGAGGAAAAGAGGAAGGCTAAAGAGGATGTTTATGGATGTGGTAAAGAAAAACATGCAGGTAGTTGGTGTGAAGGAGGCAGATGTAGAGGACAGGGGGGTATGGAGACGGATAATCTGCTGTGGCGACTCCTTATATATATATATATATATATATATATATATATATATATATATATATATATATATATATATATATATATATATACACACAGACAGAAACACACTATATACGTGTGTATCAATCACACTGGAATTTCTTTCTTGTCCCTCACTGTTATGTTGTTTTCAGAGTGTCATGTAGTACAGTATAGCGTTTACACGATGATCGAGATGTGTATCTACTCTGTTGACAGGTATAGATGAGAGGACAACCGAGGCGTCTTGGGCCGCAGGTGGCCAGTCCAGCCCTCCCTATGACGAGTCCTCGAGGGTAAGAAGCATTTTTCTCTTTCTCTTTTACACTCTCCTTCTTGTTCTATCTGGTTTGGTCTTTCGATCTCACTTTGTCCCACAGACCGACTTTTCTCTTCTGTCTCCCAGCTCCTGGAATGACACCAGTTCTACGTTCAAACCACCCCGCCCCCCCCCACCCGCATAAATAAAAAAATTTATTTATATATATATATATATATATATATATATATATATATATATATATATATATATATATATATATATATACATATATATATATATATATATATATATATATATATATATATTAAAAAAGGAAAGTTTAATCTTAAATGATTACACATCAAATATTTAACAATAAATAAATAAACAACCCTTTACTACTGCCGCTGCTACAACCCCCCACCCCCCCACACCCCCGTGCATCATCACGCCATTTAGATATCAAAATGCAAATGCGGCAGACCACTTTAAATGATAATGATTGATATTATTGGCGGCGCTATGGCGATACGGAGTCTCTCGGTCTGACCGACGCTCGCGTTTTCCAAGGGCTTGGAAATATAGCTCTGTGTAATTGGAATGGAATCATGGATGCATTTCAGATCTGTGATAAGCTGAGATTTCCATGCATGCAAATAGAGCCAGGCAAGGTTTGTGCCTTATTTCATTTCATACACACACACACACACACACACACACACACACACACACACACACACACACACACACACACAGGCATATACATCTGTAACAGTGTGTGAAGATCTCTCTGTTTCTCGATTTGTTTGTTTGTCTTGTACAAGTCCGGTTTGTTCTGGGTGCCCTGTATGAATTTCGTTTAATGTCACTCTCCTGTCACTTCCTATCAGAGATCAGTCAAATGTCAGAGACTCTCATGCCACGCTACCTTGTTTATTTTTTCAGTCGCCCTTCCCTGACGCGCGTCCACGGGCTATGGCTCTGGCGCCGGGCTTGATTTGAATTATAAGTCGGAGATGCTTGAGATATCGTTGCTCTAGGTGCATATAAATCAGCCATACTGACGTGGCAAGGAGCAGGCATCAGTGAGCAGACAGCTGTTCCACTCCTTCATCCAACACATGCACAAATGTAAACACAAACACACACAATCACGTGAGCGTTGCACTAGTAGTTGCAGGACTCTCCGCTGCTGTATAATCATTTATCATTGCCAGAGAGTCGGACCTGGAATAATCGATAGCGTTTTCCGAAACCCAGCACCAAAAATCCCCTCGTGTGCGTCCGACACCGCTAAAGCGTGGCACATGTGATGAGCGAAAGAAAAGCTGCGTACACATGGCATTCTTTCCAGCCTGTCAAACACACATCAGGCTCACTCTGAACACGGATGATCCCCGCCTCTAGCTTAATCCTGTGCACATCCCTCCATCCACCCACCTATTAATCCCTGTGTCCACACACATTCAGCCATTCTCATCGGTGCATCGGCAGGAACGTTAACGATACGATGCATTAATTTAAAAAAGGAGGTAAAAAAAACCCGATTTATTTCTATATAATTGTCAGGAGATGCACGATACTTTTATTATTTCAAAAAGTGCCTTATAATTGGGGACCAATATTTGATATGTAGATCGATTTCTTGTCGCTAAACAAGACTATACAGATTAACATGGCAGAGGTAGAGCTGCATCTTCCCGCAGACAGAACAGGAAAAAAACGTCTGGTTTTTTATTTTCATCATTTTTTTCTTTTTTTCTTTTTTTTTTTTTTACACTACAAAAGCCTTTTTTTTGTTGTTAAGTTTGTTAAAGGTCAGCACTATCTAAAGTAGGGCTGCAGCTATCCATTATTTTAGAAATCCAATATTCTACCGATTATTCCATCAATGATACTAAATACACAAGAGAAAATAAGACTCTTAAAATGAACACCATTTGTCACTTTTTTTTTTTTTTTTTTTGCTGAAATTGCACACAAGAAAACCTGTAAAAAAAAAAACAAAAAAAAACCTTTAGTGCATTTAATTGCCATATTACATCAAAATGCAAATGCAAACATATAAATTAAAAATCATAAATAAAAATATAAAAATCTATTTCAAATTATAAAAAAAAAAAAAAAAAAAAAAAAAAAAGGAGCTGCACTCTACGGTCTTTCCTTTGTTTTAGTTTGAAATGGTCACAAACTTTGGAAACGTTCTGGTGTCTTCTGTGGCATGAATATTTTCCTCGCCCTTCACTGTTTTCATTCTACAGCGTTTTGCGTGTTACCTGTTCCGGGCATTCCAGAGTTTAGCAGGCGGCGCGTCAGTTATAATGGTCCCTGTGGAAACACGGTGCTCTGTGTGGAGTTAAATGGACTAAACGAAGCATTGAGGAAAATAGTTTGCCTCGATGGTTATTCAAATTACTTGAGGAATCGTTTCCACCCTATTCTGTGCGATATTAAACATCATAGCATCATGTTTTTATCCATTAAATCACATTGTGTTGAATCAAATTAGAAATAGTGGTGTATCGTATTGGTAGCTGCTTTATATGTGCATCGAGATGCGAATTGTAACGCCTCGGTTATGGAGATGCACATCCCTAAACAACACACACACACACACACACACACACACACACACACACACACACACATTCTGTCTGCCGTTACTTCCTCCATGTTCAAACCGTAATAGAAGCCGTCTTGCTCTTGCATCTCAGTTACATCTCAGATGTCCTGTTGTTCGTGGCCTTTTTTCAGGTCAAAAAAAAGCTCAACCCTTAGCGTACACTCACCCACTTCGGATAACCCTCTCCCCTCGATAGGAAACCCAAGCCCCCCCCCTCCCCTCCCCCAAAAGAGCAGTCCTTCAGAGCAGCCGTTATCCTCTTGCGGTTTGTTCATGGAGCGCTATCAGAGAGATCGACCACAGCGGCTCGCTAGCAGGCAGAGAATTCTCCCACGGTGTTTTTACGGCGAGCTCAAATCTTATCAGCATCTTCACGTGTCGTGGCGCCTGTACCGAGGTTTACACCACCATCTCCAATCTCTCATCAGATAAACCAATCTTATTTTGCTTTCGCATGGACTTGTCCCTCAGACCCCTCGCAGATCTTCGCGCCTTGTTTTCTGTGGTTTTCACACTTTTTTTTTATTTATTTTTTTTTTTTTTACAACCGAAAAAAGATGAATTTCCTTTCTGTGCTCTCTTCCTCTATCTCTCTGTCTCTCTCTATCGCACACACACACACACACACACACACACACACACACACACACACACACACACACACTCTCTCACTCTTTCTGTGCTGAGCGTGTGTATGATTAGTGGGCTGTGAACAGCCTCCAGTCCCTGAATGCTGACCTTGGACAGCAGCCAGACTCTGGATCCTGGGCAGCCACGGGCCTCGCGTCTGACAGCCCTATCCGCGCCCTATCCATCCCATAATGCCTCTGCCTGTCCGTCACGCTCATATCACCCGTCCTCCAAATATGAGAGTGCAGGCAGACGTTCACCTGGACGCGAAGGAGAGCGCTTTAGACGTCGGGTCATCTGCTGGAGCGTTGGCCTGCATGCCTAAGCAGAGTGTTGACAGTCATTTTGCCAGCGGTACCTAAACAGCGACAAAACCCACACACACACTGAGGAACACAAGAGAATAGTGCATTTCGAGACGATGAGCAGGCATGATTGATGATCTAATGGTCCCACAGGAGCACAGACTCTTCCTAGCTTCCCATTGTCAACCCTTCTATCTAGCACATCCCCTGCAGACCTTCATCTCCGAGGTGTTTTTCCTTTCAGACGCTCTGGCAGCTGTCAGCTCCGGGTCACGAAACGCGAGCAAGACGAAAGCACCACTAGTGGGTCGGTTATGCATGTGGATAAACACAGCTGATTTTTAGATTTTTTTTGGAGTGGGAATGACGTCTTCCTCCATCCTGCCATCTTTCTATAGATCGTGTGGTTAAACTACGGTGGCTCAGAAGGACCATTTAGAAGGTATACTGAGTGGGTTTTTTTTTTAATTAAATTTTGTATTGCATCGACACTGGATGCGTCTGAAATATATGTCACACTCTATTCCCAAAAAAAAACAAAACACAAGCTTATAATAAGATTGAGCTTACTCCATGTTGAAGGTGGAGAATATGATGTGAAAAAGAAGAAAAAGGCAGCAGCCGCTGCTCCGGGACTCCAGAGGGAGTTAATGATGTTTGCGAGTGCTGCGGCAGACGGATTTTCACAGGGCCCAGGATTAGACCAGCTACAGAGTCTCTTTTATGACGCGCAGCCCCGAGTTTTAAAGAAGCACATAATCAGTTCCTCTGATATTTAGAGCCAAGGCCCCGAAGCTGATAACGGTCATGAAAGGGCAGTGTTTAGCTGCGGAAGAAGAAGAACGAAGAAGGGGAAGAGTTGAGGGAGTGTAGGAGTTTTCTCAGGCACCTTGATCGGATGAATCGCCGGCAACCGTAGATTTTTAATATCCAAAAACTTTGCAGTTGAGGATTAGATTTAAAAAAATGCAAGGTCAATAAATTGTAATAATAATCAGTTCCATGTTATTTAGGATGGATTGAGGACGAGTAAAAACCTCAGAACGTTGTTTTGATGAGAAGCAAAATCAATGCATTAATGCGTATGACTGCAATATTTTTTTTACTTCCTCTTGATGACACTGAAATTGACTTTAAGTACTAACAGCGCCGCTTGTTTACATGATCCAGGTCTCTGCTAAACTCTGCCGCTTGCTACAGCTTGGCAGGCGATCAAGTCCTGGCGAATTTCCCTCTGGCACAGATAAAGTGATCCATCTATCCATCTATCTATATAGTACTTTCCATATATTGGCCCAAGTCTGCATCGCTTTCCCTTTCTTCCTTTTTTTCCCCCCGTAAAAAATCTGTTGTTTTTTTTTTATGGTTCCTAAAATGGTTCATTCATTTTTAGCGACGGATTTAAACCGCTGAAACGGGAGCGAGGTGGGAATACACCCCCGATGCCATGCTTTTCCATCACAGGACGCCACGCGCATGCGCGTTCGCGCCTAGGGGACCCTTTAGCGAGCCTGTTTTTGCAAGGCGGGAAGAAACCGTAGACCCCTGAGGACACTCCAGGAGCGAGTAGTAGCTCGAGACTGACCCGGGTAATCCAGCGCTAGTGCTAGCCGCGCCGTAGGGAAATGCTGCTTTACATTCAGATAAACAGTTTGGAAAGGAAATTAGCCATGCCTCATTCGATGTTAAAATGTGCATGGCACTGCGGTGTTTTCTGGTACAGTGTAAACCGGCAATCGCAAGACGCCGGGATCGTTCATTCCAGCATTCAGACAGTCGACAAACGCAATCCAAGGATGAGATGTTAATCAGACCGTTTGATCAATTATGGTTCAGAACTATTTCAAATTTTTACCTATATGTCCCAACTTTCCTCACCTGGGCGAGGGGAATTCCCAAATGCAGCACGGGTGCTGAAATATGTCACGGCTCTCCTGGTGGATGGAAAGAAGTGAGGGGTTATGGGAAATTTACAGTCTTCACCGGATGGAGATGGAGGATACGACTTATTTGGATGTTGGTCAACTTGGTGCACGTATGTAGTGCAGGAAGGAATTCACAATATGGTATGAATTGGGTGCAAAGAGGTGGAAAATTTCCTGGTAAATTCACGGAAACTTGCAACGAAAACTTCATCTGGGGAATTTTGTTTAAATATTCCGAGTTGGAAATTAAATAGAAATTTTGTGGAAATGTATATAAGGCCCTAGTGGCTCTGTAGTAAGTGTGATGTGGGCATTTGATTGATGAATGTGCAGGAAATCCATTAAAATAAAATTGCATTAAATCTGGTTGTTTTAACCCAAATTATCCTGCAAGATCTTTTTTTGCAATTTTTCCACTTTATTCCCGTTTAATGTTTCCATTAATTCCAAATTCCTGGAATTTTGCACCCCTTGGTATGAAGTATTACATGTTATTCTCTAATGTAATCTTTTTATTTTGAGCTAATATTATATTTATTATAACAAAAACAATAA
Organism: Silurus aristotelis; assembly: GCF_946808225.1. Classification (NCBI taxonomy): domain Eukaryota; kingdom Metazoa; phylum Chordata; class Actinopteri; order Siluriformes; family Siluridae; genus Silurus; species Silurus aristotelis. Next base: position 2,678,169 of record NC_139582.1, on the reverse strand, counting down.
GGTAATTATTACGAATGCAGCCACGATGGGACCAGACATTTATGAAGTACACAGAGATTTTAAATGTTCCTCAAAATGATGCTGACAATTAACGTCTCCACAAAGCTTACATATGCTCATCACTGGAGCTAAGCAGCCCAGAGCTGTTCCTCAAAGAACCTGTGCTTCAAGCCTTAACATCAACCATATTGAGCATCATTGTTATTTACTGGAACAATGACTTGTGTAGACTTTAGTGACTTGACATTAACAATGACTTGAGAATGTATTTGAGTGGCAGTAAAATGTGCAGGCCAAAAGTTTGTGGACGCACGGTCATTAGGTTTGGTATGTTCTTCTGGTAACATCCAATTCTACATTTGGTCCATATTTGCTCTGCAAGCAATAAGGTTGGAGCTTTATAGCAGGAGATCTTCCACTCCAACCCATGGAAAGCAGATCATAGAGCTGGCTTTGTGTACAGGAGTCATGCTGAAGCAGGTTTAAGTGGAGGGAAAATTTCATGCTACCACATCCAGAGATTGGGGAAGGAGCACATATGGCTGGAAAGGTCAGGTGTCCGAATACTGTCCATGTAGTGTGTGTAAATGATGAATGTACCAGTCATCTTTTGTTCACATTAGTTTGGTATGATTAGACATGCATGTGCTGCAGAAGCTGGCGTCTCCTCAGGCTTCTCTTTGCCCTCTTAATGAAATGCATCCAAGATTTAAAAAAAAAAACAAAACAGCAAAAGAAGTTGAAGAACAAAAAAATCGATCGTTCCAGGGAAACGCTTGACCAACGCCACGGCTCGTTTCTGCTTCAGTAATTAGAAGAGTGTCATAGCACTCAATTAGCAGAACTGGCTAATAATGTGCTTAATGCTGTGATCTCTTTCCCCCAGGGTTTCGCAGACAGCCCTCATTATGGTGATCACTTGAGTGACAGTCGATTAGTGTCCCATGAAGGATTGTCCCCGACACCTTTCATGAGCTCCAGCATAATGGGTGAGTATCCAAGGTGATTGTCACCTCGAAATCCCCCCCCAACCATTTCCACCCCGAGCGAGATTTTTATTTATGTCCTCGCAACACGTCGACTTGCCTGCTTTTCAGTTTGTAACACAGACAGTGTCGCCTCCATAATAAATCGCCTCTTTAACTGCCCCCCCCTCCATCTCTTCCCATTAACCCCCCCACCCCCCCCCCCCACCCCACAACTGTTCACTCAGGGTGGAAGTCACGCCATCAGTACAGTTTTCCATCACAAAAGACTTTCTTCTACCTATCATCAAAAACCCCAGCAGCTACTTCCAGTTGCCCCCGAGAGCGAGGAGGGAGGGGGGGAACGAGAAGAGGGGGAGGGGGAGGATTGTGGTGAAACAAGCAGATGTGCCAGTGATCATTTCTCACACAAACCAGTCAGGTCATATGATTTTCTGAGGTCTCTCTGTTCGTTCCGCAGAGGTGTGCGAAAGCGAGATGAACCAAGAAAAGAGTTCCTCTTTTCGCTCCAAATATATTTCAGATGTTTCAGAGGTCGGGCTCCGGCTTTCCCTTTTTTCTCTTTCGATTGTTTTTTTTTTCTTTCAAACGAAAGAATTTATTTTATCGAGTAATAATTTCATGCCTGAATTTGAACCCCTGTGTTATTCGTTTAACAATTTCCAAAACGGACAGCGAATTGCACTTCTGTTTGGGGTGCGATCTGGTTCTTTCCAGCTCGGGGGGGCAATGCGCTGGCACACGACAGCTTTATGGGCGGTCGGTTGCGCCGCATTGTCGCTTCACCCTGGAGACCGGTTGCCATGTAAGGTGGCAAGTTTATGCATCAGCGCTAGTGATGTTAAAAAGACAGCGTTTCGTTTCAGTCATCTCTCCAAGTGTGTGTGAGAGAAGCTGTTTTCTTCTTCGGTTTGCTTCTCGTGGCTGTAATTATTTTCACGGAATATTTCAGAAAAACAATGTGTCTGGTGAATTTGACAATCGGACTGTCTGCGCGCTTTAACCGGTCGGAATCAGACGCCGAGCCTTCGGTATTATGGGTATCTGGATTTTTATATGGGAATTCTGCATTCTGGGGTGTTTTCCATAAAAGAATACACACTCAGACCTTATAAACTGAGAGGTGGGAGCTTAGTGGTGAGGGCATTGGACTTTGGATCAGAAGTTCACACATCTGATAAAAATCCCACCACCACCAAGCTGCCACTGCTGGGCCCCTAAGCAAGGCCCTTAACCCTCAGTTGTAAGTCACTCTGGATAATGGCATCTGCCAAATGTACCTGCTAATGAAAGCACCTGAGCAAGAACCAGACACATAATGCGGTTAAGGTTACGTCTACACTAATCCGGATCAATTTTTAAAACGCCGTTTCCGTCTTGAAACGTCCAGCGTCCACACGCTTTCCAAACTTTGCTCATCCACACTAAAACGTCTGAAAAGGCTCATGTCCCTGTACTGCGCACGAGCAACTCGTAAGTCTCTTCGACCTGCGTCATTTCCGCCCGCCGTTTATTTACTTTCCTGCTTTTGGAAATATTGCGTCATCGTTTTCGAAAGTCTCTGTTTTCACAGACCACACTGTGACGCAAAAAACTGCGTTTAACTGAAAATGTAGACGGAAGGCCAAAACGGAGAGAAAATTATGCGTTTTCAAATGAAAAACGTATTATTGTAGACGTGGCCTAAGACTCAGCATCGAGTCAGCGGAGGTTTTGAGGACACACCGGTTAGGGCAGGAAGCGAGTGATCTGTTTCCTGTGATTTATTTCTATAGGTTCATTTTTTGCTTTTGTACTGGAAGTGTTTTAAAAGCCACAGTGATGTAAGTGGATTAGATCAAGCCCCAAAATCCTTGTGGTCTTCAGTAACTTGAAGAAAATAGAAGAGTTTGGACGTCAGTGTTTACCTCCAGTGTAGCGAGGGCTCGTCTTTCCTCATATATATAAATCCCTGTTTGTTTATTTTTTTTCATGATGAAAAATGAAATGTTTGCACTTGAAGACATCACCAGATGGTCCTGTGCATTAGCAGGGTGCAAACAGTGCACTGATTCAATGTAGAACAAAATACATTTACATTCACGCCAATGATTTATATCATTTATACTACTGAGCAGTTAAGGGCCTTGCTCAGGGGCCCAACAGTGGCAGCTTGGTGGTTCAGGGATTTGAACTCTTAACCTTTTGATCAGAAGTTCAACATCTCAACCAATGAGCTACCACTTTTCTATTTTCCACTTTTACAATTATATAATTTATACAACTGAGCAGTCGAGGTTGAAGGGCCTTGCTCAGGTGCCCAACAGTGGCAGCGTGGTGGTGGTGGGATTTAAACTTACAACCTTTTGATCAGAAGTCCAACATCCTAACCACTAAGCTACCATTTTTATTTTCCACTTTTCCAATTACATCAATTCTACTACTGAGCAGCTACGGGGTTAAGGGCCTTGCTCAGGGGCCCAAAAGTGGCAGCTTGGTGGTGGTGGGATTTGAACTCATGACTTTCGTATTCAAGTCCAATGCCTTAACCATTAAGCTACCATCTAAAAGCTAATAAATAGCCTCCATCCTGTTTTGAGTATTATGCACACTAGAACTCATGCGTATGTGAGTTTTTTATGCGTAATCGTATTTTATATCGTCCGATCTTTCATCCGCACGAAGCCCGACACGTCAACGCGCCGAAAGCACGTCAGGGTTAGTCGAGGTCACCTATTGTGTATGATAATGAAGTCGGTACAGTGTTGTAGCACGAGGCAGATGGCGGGTAATGACTGTTTATTTGACATAACACTTTAATTAGAGTAACCACCACAATACGCGGCGTGTCTTGAATAATGGAGATTCATTTAAAAGGTCATTTTTAGTTCAAGTGTATTTTAATGGTTTTGCCTGAGCCTGAGTGTAACGGCAGGGGGAAAAAAAAAACAGTGTATTCCTTTTCAGCGTTATATTTAGAAACGTGGCGCGCTGCATGTGACGGACGAAACCGGTGAATTTAATCGTGTCGAGCTGAAGCACTATAAATAAACCCCTGTTTACTATTATTGATTGGCACAAATGCTATATTCAGGGAGGGGGTGGATTGGGTTTCTAGCGTGTTCCTGAGCACGGATTCAGGGGTGTGTGTGTGTGTGTGTGTGTGTGTGTATGAAATACCGTTTGACACCAAAGCTCTTGGAACAGACAGTATGGTAGAAATATATAATATCACACTAATGGTACACAAATAGACATTAGCATGCTGTATAAATGACCTTAAACACTTCACGCCAAAAGTTTGTGGACACCTGCCCGAATGCTTTTTGAACATCAGCATTTGATATTTATATTTATGAAGTGTGAGAGACAACATTATTTATACAACTAAACAAGTGAGGGTTAGGGGCCTTGCTCAAGGGCCCAACAGTGGCAGCTTGGTGATGGTGGAAAGATTTGAACCTATGACCTTCTGATTAGAAGTCTAATGTCTTAGACTATTTGGCTCCCACTTTTTACATTTAGTCCCCATTTTAATCTCATTTGACTCTTATAACAACCTCTCTTCTGGGAAGATGTTCCTCTAGATTTTGTGGAGAATTGTTCTTTTTCAGTTATAAGGGTGTCAGTAACTGATGGTGAGGTGAGAAGGGATGGGGTTTATTCAGCTTTCACATTCACTGTTCAATAGGGATGAGGCTCAGAGCTCTATAGTAGGAAATCTTTCATTTCAACTCCTGTATCTCCATGGAGCTGGTGTTGAGCACGTTTTTTTCCTGGTTGTTTTGTCTGGTTTATAAAAAATGTAAATAAATGCTATAATTTCTCTCAACAGAGTTTTAGGCTGGTGGTATCTTAAGTGTGTAATCTACCGAACCAGTGTTGATTTATTCATTGAAAGAAACCTGGAGGCTGGAAAAGCGGGGTGTCCGAATACTTTTGGCCTCAGACACTGTGTGTAATCGGTATGTCTTTTTTCAACAGTCAGATCTATCAATATAAAAGGTTGCTCTTTATGTAATAGTGATTGATTGGTGAACATATCTTCCATTCCTCATCCAGTCTGCCATTTTACCCAGCATCCTTTAGCTACGCCTCTGCACATGGTCACCACATGACGGCTTCATTTCCCCTCAATCTGCGCTCTTTACTTTTCCAAGACTCGTCTGGAGCGCTGGACTAGAAATCTGTACGCTTTACATTCCTCAAGTGTGCCAGGAGACACACCATGCTTTCTTGCCTTATCAATGACCGAGGTGTGTGTGTGTGTGTGTGTGTGTGTGTGTGTGTGTGTGTGTGTGTTTTATCTATTAGTGTGAGGTTGAACGCTGTTGCATAACGATGGCATTGTGTGGAGTGGAGTGGACTGAAGGTTTCAAACGATTTTTAATAAAGCTTAATCCAGATTTAGATTATGGAAAAATCTGCACGCATGCTGAAAATCCTGCCGCTTCAGCGATGCTGGTATTTACTCGACAACCAGATTATAATCACAAACGACAAATTAGTCGCGGCGACGTTTCAGGTTTCTGCGGTAATACTGGGGTCCTGATCCGGCGTGTTTTATTACAGTATAAAAACAATAATACAAAAAAATTCTACATTTTTCAAATAATTGTAAACGAATACAAATGAGACCAACATCCAACAGCCAATCAGCTTTCTGTTAGCGGAGCAACTTTTTTTTATTTACATTTTTTAAAAGAAAACTAAACATTGCATTTTCATCAGATGTACATCAGACATTATATAAATGAATACACATAATTCAAACACGTACATCCCCTTTCATACATTAGCTTTTTGTTTACTGTAAATTTGCTCATCAGAAATATTAATATATAAAAAAGAAGAGAAAAAGAAATGGAAAACTAAGTACAAAAAGGCATCTTTCTATCATAAACAAAAATCATTCCAAAAATCAGCTGTTAAAATATATTATACAATTTATAGAAAATTATATTTTTTATTGTATTTTAATATTTAAAAAATACTGATTTAATTTGCTTGGAAACAGCCATAATGTCTTAGTCAATTAGACAAATAAATATAAGAATTTGAATCAAAAGAGGATTCACACTTTAAAACCAATAAAATAAATAAAAAAGGCTTTATAACAGTAAAAAAAAAAAAAGCTTATAAAAGGTAAAAATCAATTTATCGGCTTATAGGAAAAGATCAGATTCTGTCTGAACTGACCACCATGCAGAACATGAAGAATATCAATGTCCACGTTAGTTTTTAATGTACCAGCACAATAACACACTATCGTCTATTTCTTGTTATCAATAAAATAAAAAATGTAGATGTATGTTTATATATCACTTGCACACCCCTACTGTGAGATGTTGCATATTTGGTCTGCAAATTTTCTAGTTTATGATTTACAATTGCTGTTATTTGCTTCATTTTATAAATGTCCTTTGTTACTTTCCTGTGACATCCATTTTTGAGCTCATACAGGGGCAACACTTATTTTTTTTATTTTTTTTGGGGGGGGGTTGCTTAGTGGGTTTGCTTAAGACAAGAGAAGGTCATGTGTGTTTTGTGGTCGAAGAGGAACTAGTGGTTTTGCATCATTTGCCATGAAAAAAAATAGAAGTGTAGAGCGTTGCAGAACAACGGATTTGTGGAGTTGTGTTGTGCTATTTTTTTGGGTAGCGTTTTGGGTGTTTTTGGTCCAGGATTTTTCCTTAAATGGTTCCTACGGTCATATTGCAAAACAATGGATATATGAAGTTGTGTTACACTTTTTCTGGGTATTTTGCGTTGCGAGGCCCGTGTTCAGTCGAAGACTTCGTGAACGGTTTATGTTTGTGCGCATCTTAGTCGCAGCATCGCCTGCTTTATGTTTGTGTCCACTCAAGCTGATTTATCACCTGTCCCCTAAAACATCCGTGTGTGTGTGTGTGTGTGTGTGTGTGTGTGTGTGTGTGTGTGTGTGTGTGTAGCTACTGGTGTTTGTGCTGAGACGTAAGGACGAGAGAGACCCAGACTACTGGACTTACACTTCTGTTTTTTTGTTTTGTTTTGTTTTTTTGCAATCCCATGTTTGGGTCACACTGATGCCTCAGCAACAAAGAAGGAAAATCAGCAACACCAAAAAAAAAGGAAGAAAGTACATTACAAGGACATTTCAGAGCTTCCTTGTATCTAAAAAAAAAAAAAAAAAAAGGAAATAAAAAAATAGAAAAGCCTCGCTGTCCTGTTTGTCTTCAGCTGAACGAGCGTGTCAGGAACAAGCCGTGCTTGTTTAGTTTAGTCGACATAATTTAGCCGTAAATGTGTATGTGGGCGTGTTTACTTTTGCTGACATGGGGTTTGTACTTTCTTTGCTCCGTGTTTGTGCGTCGTATTTTTAACTCTGCTGACCGGCGTGCGGAAACGCTCGCGTTCCTGCGGCCGCTCTGTTGCATTAATGTAATCTTCTTACTATTAGGGGTGTCATCACGCACTCGCCGCACGTGCGCACAACGTGTGTGTTCCAGCTCGGATTACACCGTCTGCCGGATCGACTCGACGAGGGCGCCGTTATTTCCCGTACGGACCATCCGCCAGCACCGATCCCAGAAGTTCGCCTTTTCTGTTGTGCCTTGGGATTTTGTCCTTACAAACCCAAACTCTGAGCGGATACATGAAAATCTATTAGTTAAGAGTGTGACATGGCATGGGAGTGTTTGCTCCGCACCTGGGGGATAAGAGAGACTCCCACATTCTCTTCGCATGTAGAGCTCCGGTGGCTGCTCGGCCACCTCTAACCCCGCCGTTTGTTAATTGCAGACGGGCCTTGAGACTCTCAACAATGCAGCATTATTACTGTCAAGTGTTATTTCCCTTGCTGGAAGTGTTGTTTGGATGTGCTTTTAAGTCCCGCCAGCATTGGAAATGCGTTGTCCTAGCAACCGTCGTCAGAGGAGTGGCTTCCTCCGATGAATTAAGGAACGGAGATTGAAATCAGATTGAATGCAAATGCCTAGTCGCTATATGTACGGTGTCTCTGTAAACATCTATCTGTTTCGGGTTAATCCCACGTGGTCGGTGCTCGGATAATCCGACAGGGATTATTTATTTTTTTTTAATACTGGATGATCTCACAGGGAAATGATTTCTTTGCACGTTCTAGCGATTTAGGAAGCTGGCTTGAACCAACGACCTTCCGATCAGTAACCCAGACACTTAACCGCTAAACTTCCACTTCCCCAGTGAAGTATTATAGATTTATAGCCACAAGCTGCTGCTGTAATCATAACCACTGTCCTGTCGCTCATCCCAAAAAAATCTATTCTCATTAACACACCTTCCACTTCTACTGATTCCGCTCATCAGATCTCACTCAGAAGATTTCTCCTGCCACAAACACCTCAGCTCTTTATAGGGTTTATACACATCCCCATGTCTGTACATCCCGATGTTTCAACCAGCTGATTTCTGGCAGCTGTGAGGTTTGAAGAACTCTTTCTAATAATGTATTGCTATAAAATTGCTATTGAAACAGTTCACTTTTATTGCTTTGGATCAGACAGACAGCAAATCATCAGTTTACTTAACGTACAGCTCTGCCTCTGCCATGTCAATCTGTATTCTGTGTGACTCACAGGACACGGCAGAAATCGAGCTACATATCAAATATTATATATATATATAAATAAATCGTTTTTCACCGTTGCGAATATGTTAAAAACGATGCATCGTGATTCAATTGCCAACTTGTATCGCACTCTTTAATTCGACGTGTCGCGCGTGTCACGTTAACTTTGTTGTGAATCGCTGAATCTTACCATCTCTAGAACATGCGACAGACAGGTGCTTCTTGCTGCACCGGTGTTCTGTTAGATGGATTGATTGCTTGCGCCGAATGAATTCTCTTGCTTTTAGCTGTTGCATATAGAAGAAAGCATTCACATTTAAAATAAAAAAGATTAACCCACATGAAGACCAGAGACCTGTCTATGAGAGAACAGACTGGATATTGATCTCTATTGTCTAATATTCGCATCCCAAAAACACAAATCTTAAGGCCAGAGTAGAAATAATAGATTCAGCTTTGCTGTTCCAATACTTTTGGCGAGGGAGGTCATTGTCAGCTTTTGCTTATAGAGCTAACATTGGGGGTGGGGGGTAAATTCAGAGGAAGCCAGCCCCGACCCCTGAGAACAGATTCCCCTGTATTCACTGACAAAGCATATCAATGATTGGCCTCTTTTTTCATGATCGGTCGGGGTTTATTTATTCATTCACCCTCTTTACATGTATAGTTCCTGGAGAACTTTAAGCTTCTTGAGTAACACATGCATGTTCCTTATGTTTCTATGCAACAACCTCAGGCCATGCAATGCTATAAAGTTTGACTTGGACCAAACAAATCAAATAAATTTCCAGATGTTCAATTTTATTCTCATTGAGAATTCCTCCCTTACCCCTAACTTTCTCCAAATGTTCTCCTGAAATACTTTGCAGAGCCTCTAGAAAAAAAAACTCGCCAAAGATGTTCTCCACTATTTGGAGATTTCTTTCGTGATCCAGTTCATCCCAGATCAGTTTAATAGGATTTGGGTGCGGTGAATGGGCAGGTGGTTCCATGATAGATATCACTCCAGACGACTGCTTGCTCTCTAAATAACACAGAACTCGGCTCATCTTCTCGTTGTATGGTGATGTCGGTTCCAGTGAGCCGCAGTCCAGATGGAATTACATGGAGTGTGTTGAAGTATGGAATGGGATCCTTGTTGGTTCCGGATTCCTTTTGCTTTCAGAACCCTTCCCCGCTCCAAAACAGCCCTAAACCATTACACTTTCACCTTCATGTGTGACTGTGGGGGTGAAGGAGTCTGATCGAATCTTCTCTCCTGTTCTCCGTCTTACACAAGTTCTTCTGATAGAGACAGAAATATTTTATTCAAACGTGAGAACTTGCTTTCACTCATTCACTGTCCAAATCGTATGGACTCTCTTACTGCTTTTACCTAAACAAAAGGAAAATTCATGTGTCTCCGAAACCTTAAAAGAACTAGGTGGTTCCACACCTTTGACAGGAACTGTATCAGTTAGTAATGATGGATGAACTTTCCATATTTCCATGTTAAAATGGCCTTACAGGCAAGACCTAGTGTTATGTTTATTTACTGAATTCTCCTCCAGAGACCCTAGATGTGTGTGTGTGTGTATTCTTAAGATACGTGATGAACCGGCTTAAGGTCGTTCCATCGCTTAAATCACGCCCACTGTTATGCAAGAAATAACTGTGTAATGCCGCATTCCCGAGTGGATTTCCGCGTTAGCGTGCCTCCTTCCTACGCCGCGTTAACGAATCCCCTGATCATGAGAATTGCTCTCATCTGTTTCTTTTCTGCTTTTGAAGGACGCTAATGGCTTTCCAGGAAATGAAATTATGCAGTCGTTTAGAGACATCGCAAAGTACGCCAACCTTTTTTTGCTTTTCCTTTTTTTCCTTTCCAGCAAGACCTTCCTTTCAAGACACATCTTCCTATCCTTTTGTAGTGACTGGAGGTAAAGGGGGATTAGGCATCTCTCTTTCTTTCTCTCTCTCCCTCTCTCATTTCCTTTCTGTCTCTCTTTTTTTTGTCGCTTTAATTGTTCAGAAGGTCTCAGTGTGGTGTATTAAATCCCACTTTGTGCCCCGGCTCCCTGGCGTGTGCAGCAATAACGGTGTGTGCGTGTGTGCGTGTGCGCGTGTGCGCGTGTGCGCGTGTGTGTGGCTGGCTCTGAAGGACTCTGTACGAGCAGGCGCTCTGATTGTGACCAGGTGCTGCTCAGGTGCTCGCTCCCTCAGCGCAACAGCAGTCGAGAGGCCACAGGTGCAGCCAAGGCTGTTCTTTCTTTCTCTCTCTCTCCATTCTGTCTTCTCTCTCTCTTTTTCCTTCACACATTCAAAGAATGACAAGGCAGAACAGGTTGCTAGAGAAATGTAAAAATCCAGCTAGACTTGTCAGCGTCTTTAGTTTGGTGTAGTTTTTTGCTGTAAGACCTATACGGAGAGATATTGTGGCCATAAGCCACTGATGAGATTCGAGTAAGTGGAAGGGAAAGGAATAAGTGGCCCGGGGCTGCTGCTGCAGGTGGTGGTGTTTGGGCTGGTTGAGAAGAGTGAAGCATGGAGCCAGTCATTATGCAGAGCTGCTGGGTGCGGTTATCCGTTACTGTGCTCAGCCGAGCGTGAACAGCCCAAGACGAGCTGAAAGGCCACAAATCTCCTTTTTTCCCTTCTTCCCTCTGTCTCTGTATCACCCCCCGCCCCTACCACCACCACAACGTACCACATCCTCACCCCAACCTCCCTGAGGCCTGGCTCAAAGCTGGAGGGGGGCGACAGGGGCAGCTGCAGGCTTCAGCTGGGATCTGGCTCTGGCTCGGTCTGGACCCACAATTATCATCTTATCTTATTATCTCGTGTTTCCCAACCCGAGAGTTGGCAACGAATAGAAAAACAAAACAAAAAAGATTCCTTCTCATTCACAATACAATACAATTAACTTTTTCCGTTTCCCAGACCTTTAACGGTATTTCTCTTGTGCTCTAATTAGACTACAAACGTGAGGATGACCTGTGGTATCTGATCTTCGTCCCTCTGGGAACAGAGCCAGTTGGTCCAAATGGCATACTTGCTGTTCTCATTTGCACAAGATACACAGGGCTCTGGGGTTTCAGGGCTCCAGGGCTTTAGCATGGGGCTGCTCAATTAGCGACCTGCGAGCCACTTTCATCCCCCAAGCAATATTTTACCCTTTGATTGGTTCTTAACAGCTGATCAACAGCAACAACAACAAAAAAAAAAAACGTATTCAAGTCTCATCATGTGGGAGACACCAATTACTCATGTCTATGAGTGGAGCAGCAGGCGAGCTCGACCCAGAGACTTATGAGACTTCTGAACACGCCTGAGACAGTTACACAATGAGTTACATAAGAGCATCAGGTTGCTTTGGCCAACTTTTTTCAGTTTACTAGTGAGCACTATTTTGCCAGAGATTTTTATAGCTGTTGGGGGTAACATTCTTCAGATTATAATGGAATCAGGAACAATGTGGCTTCTTATTATATCGGTTGAGGAGCATGACTTCACTTCTGATTTTGGTGAAATTAAATGCAGAATGTGTATGCAGAGCTGGTGTAATATGTAGAGATGCACTCTGCCATTCAAATATGTGAAATATGTGATTTGATGGGGAGGTGGTAGCTCAGTGGTTAAGATGTTGGACTTCTGATCGGAATGTCTTGAGTTTAAATCACACCATTACCTTCAATCCGAGCAAGGCCCTTTAGCCCTCAACTGCTCAGATGTATAAATGAGATAATTGTATGAGTGTCTGTTAAATGCTGTAAAAATAAATAGAATAGCTTTTACTTGTCACATGTACGTTACAGCACACTGAAATTCTTTCTTCGCATATCCCAGCTTGTTCGGTCTGAGCGCAGGGTCAGCCATGATACGGAACCCCTGGAGCACAGAGGGTTAGGGACCTTGCTCAAGGGCCCAAGAGAGGCAGCTTGGCGATACCGAGGGTTGAACCGCTGACTTTCTGATCCTTGAGCCAGCACCTTAACTCGACTTAACCACTGAGCTAGCACTTCCCCATTAGAATTTTCGCTCATGTACCTGTTGGGAAAATATATTTTGCCACTCATCTTGTATCCCGTTTTACTCTCAGGAGTTTACTCCCATTTCTCACGATCGCCCTCTTAGTGCTTTAATGTCCCCTTCAAAGAGTGAGCCCACTTTGTGTCTTATAAAGAAACCACTGTAATATTACAGTAATATATACAATATAAAAAGAACGAATCACTCTTTAAAACAATTTAAACACATTAGAGTCACAAAGTCTCGTTCAAAATGAACAAATCGTTCATGAACAAACATCACTAATTCTCAATTATCTGGGAGTTGAGTCATGTCAAATAGACTTCCATCTGGTTTCATCCGAGCAGCTTCTTCACTCTGATAGAAGTAACATGGTATTTCTCTGGGGTAGTAACATCCAAAAGACTTCCCTTTCCCCTGAGACCTCCCTCTTTCTTGTACCTTTACGAGGCTTTCCAGCGAGGCGAGGATCCTCAACCCTGGTTCATACACATTTATGGAATCCTGCCATCGTCTCTCAGACTGCTAGGATTCTTCTTCGTTACAAAAAGCTGCTTTGATTCAACCAGATAGTAGTCCATTCGACTTCCAGTCCTTGAAAAGGATGTTCATCGGTGTAAAATATTCTTTATAGTTTGCTGGACTTGATCTTGAGCTGTTCTCTAGGTAGTACGTTAATCTCGCAGTTTTAGGCCATGCCTTTATAACTCGTTCTTGTGAAAGTAACCTCCTGTGTGGTCCTTCATGGGGCTTTGAATTCCTCTCGTGGCCCCTTCTTGTAGACGGCCCGACGTTGGCCTAATTTCCATCCTCGCAGCTACAATTAAAACGAGCACGTCCGATAATGCTGACCTACTCATCCGAGAGATTGCTCAGGAACATGGGTGTGTTGAACATGCATACTGAGCAGATCCGGATTCCTGGCTGGATGCCTCACGTGATCCTCATCAGCTGCTACTATTAAACACCTACACCTGTATTTATGTGTTTGACCCTATCATCTCAAAAACACCATCCTCTTACCCCGGCTTTCCTGCTTCTCAGTCTGTTAGCTTGAGGCCGCAGCTCTCGCCAATAAAAACGCTAGCGATCGTTCGATGAAACACAGTATTAAGTTAAAAGCCAATGATTCATTAGGAAGGAATTTTGCCAGTGGAACGAATGCAGTCTAAACCTCAGCTAAATCTCTGCCGCTGATGTGAATGACTCTAACAGACGACTGGAACTACATTTCTACAGTCCCACATACCTGCTGGAATCCATCTTACACACACACAAACACACTCCTCCTCGCCATCCATCTCTGTTTTGTTCCTCCACCTCCTCCCTGGTGTGTTTGGCAATGTTCATGAGCTCCCTGTCCAATCCGGAGCCAGACGCTAGGCTTTCTTTCCATACAGACCGTGAGATTGATAGCACCCGAGTCTTTGCTGGTCTGGTAACATGACTTAATTTGTGTCCAAGCAGTGTTTAGGCCTGTTGACATGGGCTTCTATAAACAGCATATGCTGATTCAAGAAATACAGGTAGTCCCAGTGTTACGATGGTTTGACAAAAATGTTTCGAACTTACGATGAACACAAGTTTCCCGGCAAATTAACGTAGCAGCACGTCTGCGGTACGATGCGATGAGACACTGCAACGGTGTCGCCCTGCCTTGTGAGATGTCTTACTCTCACCAGCGGTCGACAGAGTTCAGTTGTCTCAGCGATTAAACGCAAATTTTTTTTCAGTGTTTTTGGTGTTTTAAAGCCCAATTTTAGCACTTGTCTCTCTTGCGTCTGGCTTTGCCCCCTCCACTCACGAACCGGCGCTCGTCCACGCACCCGCTGCCTAATACATATTTACTTAATAGTTTATGCATTGAGGTAGTGTACATTTCTCGGTTGTGCTAAATGATGTACTGTACATGGTTAAATTATTAACAGTATATTACCTCATACTGATCATCATTCTTTAAGGCTCCTGAAAAATTTGTAGCGGTATAACCCTCATGGGTGCAATCGTGATTCGTGTGCACGTGATCGATGCTTTTCCACTTTTTTTTAGAACTTTTTTCTTAGTATTTAAATAGAATTAGGCCCCAACCCCCACCCCAGCAGCAGAACCCAAAGTCAAGGTAATCTACACAAAGAAACCTTATGGCCGTTGCGATAATTTTTATCCTCTGATGAAATTTTTGCTGCATCAAAAGATTTCAGACTCTTTGGTGCAGTGTGACGTCTCCTACGACGACCATCAAACCAAGAACCAACAGGACGGGCGAACACGATTAGGCAATTAGCACGACAAGCCACCTCAGGGAAAACGTGTCAGGTGGACAGTACAGCAAGAAGTAAAACTTATTGAGTTATGGAGGGAAACGGAGTGTTTGTATGACGTTTTTATTAGCAACGGCATAAACGTAATTAACGCGTCAGATTGTTTTATTTGTTTGCTGCTTGCTACCGCCAGCGAGAGAACGCGGGTCTGAACGTGTCACGGATCGATGATGTAAAACTTCGGACGAGTCTTTTATTTGTGTGATTGTCGTACAGTCCGACATTATGACAACTGAAACTTTATTTATTTATTTATTTATTTTTGTAGTCAATAGTGTAGTTACCTCATTTGGTGAAGCTTTAATACCAAGGTAATGATCAAATCTGTATGAGTGTCAAATTCCAAAAGCAAGCTTTCGTCATGTTGCGTGGAATAATGTTGGAAGATCTGCTTCTCTGGAAAGTGAATGGCTAATTGGCTGTGTGAAGCGTAATTATTCCGAGACCTGCTGAAATCAGAGGGGGCTCGTGGGGCAGACAGTGGGTCTTCTGTCTGCCACCTGTGTGCAGCAGAGGTCCTACCGTGCCCCACAGGTGCTGCATTTACACACACACACACACACACACACACACACACACACACACCTGGCTACGGGTCTCAGGTGGTTCGCCAGGAGCGGCCTACCTAAAAATAGATCCCCCTGACAGAGAAGCTGAATCCAGTAAACGAGGCTGTGTGTGTAATCATGTTAGATTCTTTCAGATGTGCTCATTCCACTAGCATGAGCCAGTCCTACACACACATTTTATACAACCTTTTCAGCTTCAGTTCTCAGCATTATCGTTAGATCTGTGTGTGTGTGTGTGTGTGTGTGTGTGTGTGTGTGTGTGTGTGTGTGTGTGTGTGTGTGTGTGTGTGTGTGTTTAAAATTTTTTATTCTTCCACGTCCACCAGGACGTTTATTCAGGCTGGTTAGGGCTCATATGATGCTTCTTACACTTGTCTTTATATACAGAGAGCAGATTGGCGAGGCTTTGAAGCAGTGAGAGAGAGAGAGAGAGAGAGAGAGAGAGAGAGAGAAAACATGCGGACATATGACATTAACAGGAGCAGGAGGGATGGAGGGATTGCATAACCCATTGTGGTTGGACCCATGATGAGAGCAGATTAAATCAACTGTAATTAGAGATCTCTCAGAGAGAGACCCCGCCTTCACCCCCCCAAAAATAAATATGTACAAGCTCATACTGGCCACTAGTTCTGTCTGTCTCTGTCTCTCTCTATTTTTATATATACACATATATACTATACTGTACATATATACTATACAATTAGTCCCCATTTGTCCCGGTTACAATAACCTCCACTCTTCCGGGGGTGGATTTTATGCTCATTCACCTAGAAGGTTGTAGTGAATTCAGGTTCTGAAGAAGGTGATGTGAGGTGGGGGTGCAGGGTTGAGGTCAGACCTCTTTATTGCGCGAGTCTTCCACTCCATCCCATGTAAAGCAGATCTTAATGGAGCTAGCTTTGTGCACAGGGGCATCGTCATGCTGGAACAGGTTGTCTACTAGTTCAAGTGAAGGAAAGATTTCATGCGACCAAATGCATAGAAAGAAGTCCAATCCAACTTTGTGGTAACAGTTTGGTGAAGATCCACATATGGCTGAAAAAGTCCCAATTTTCCATATAGTTTCAATATAGTGTACACTGCAGTGGTGTTACATGGTCAATAATATTCCCAACTTGGATTTCAGCCACAGGAAAAATATCCAGCTGAATGAACCATCACAACGACTTATTTGACAATTTCTTAATTTATGTATTTTAGTCAGATGGTGGCCTCAAGGAGTCCAGATCTCTAATCAAGCGTCTCAGGCGATCCAGAAATACTGTGTGTAAAAGTAACACTTTGAGCACCAAACTTCAAAAAGGTGCTTACATGAAGCAGACCTGAACTTTTCATTCGATTGTATGTCAGTTGATAAATATTTGTGGTTTTCTTTGTCGGTGTGTACCGAATCCCTCTGGCTGTAATATGCCCGGAATGCATGGTGGCTGAATCTGCGCTCGGAATTCCCCTCGTTCATTCATCCTCCCGTGTGTCCTTTGTTCCAGCCTCCTCAGAAATCTAATTCCACCCTTCCAGACTGCCTTTGATGCGACTCGGACAGTTCAGGATCGGCCCCGGGATATGAAAGAACGTCTGTGCGCTCAGATTTCCCTCACTGTTTATTCCTGTCTCTGGCAGTCGCGGTGACGTCGTGCGAGGTCGCGGGGGATAGCCTGCGAGGCGGCATGACGTGGATCTGAGAAGGTTATTAGATAGCTCATCACCGTGCTCCGTGGAAAAATACAGAGCCAGCCAGAGAAGAAGGCTAGGATAGAGAAGGAGGGCAGAGAGGGATGGATGGATATGTGATTATGAAGTCATCAGGCATGAACCGGTGGGCTAGGGCCGAGCCGCTCCCTCTCTCCCGAGCCCTCAGGGTGCCATTGATTGGTGACCATGTGTTTGTGGCCGATAGACTGTGAAATGGTGTGTTGCTGCACGGCTGTGTCGCACCTGCGTCCCACCAAGGTGATTGATTGGTTTGGTCATGTGGAATGTTCCCATCTGGTCTGCAGTAATGCATTTCTCTCTCTCTCTCTCTCTCTCTCTCTCTCTCTCTCTCTCTCTCTCTCTCTCTCTCTCTCTCTTTCTCGCTCTCATATAACTGAGTAGTGGACGCTAGCTGAAGGAGGCGGTTACGCTTAGACACAGCGAAAGCCAAGCGAAAAAACATTTCTGAATTTTTTTTTTTTTGTGTCCATTTAACACCATGATGCTCCAGCACTGTGTCCTGTGGGTAAAGAGAGGTTTCTGGGAAATCGGCTTTTGCAGTTTCTCCACTATGAACCCGGGATGTATTATTATCTTCCACAGGTTAACGTTAAAGGCACCAGGATCTTCATCTCGATAGTTTCTCACACAATATTCACTTAGAATGCCAAATTGAACCACTGTGTTTTCAGGTCGTATTTTGCCTTCATGTTAAAAAAGTGCTTTTTTACTTCTATCCATGTGCCAGTGATGTTATGGAGATGGGGTCAGACTGCAGGTCAGCCATTATACAGCGTTACATTAAGGGCCATGCTAAAGGGCCCAAGAGTGGCAGCTTGGCAATAAAGGGCCTTAACCCAATATATATATTTTTTAATTTGTACACAGTCCACACCGCTACGTTTTTGTTGACTAAAAAAACGCCGCCTCAGTGTAGACAGAAGGACAAAACCAAGAGACAAATATGAGTTCAAACGAAAACATATCAGTGTAGACATGAAGACACAAAGCAGCTTCACAAAAAGGTTATAAAAGAATGTATGTTTGTTCCTTATAATTGTAAATTTTCCCTAATGAGCGAATCAGCGGCGACTGTGGCGAGGAAGATCTCTCTGAGATGGCACGAGGAAGAAACCTTGAGAGGAACCGACACAAAAGGGAGCATGTCCTCATCATCGAATGTCCATTCATTACAGTTCCATCATTGTTGAGGTCTTGAGTTCAGTGATTAAATGCAAGAACTGTTCATGCAAACTCTTCTCTTCTGAGAAGATGTTCTACTAGATTTTGTGAAGATTTGGGTGAGCTTCTTTCAGCTACAAGGGTGTTAGTAAAGTCACATACTGATGTAGTTGAGGTGAGGCGGCCTGGGGTGCCGTTAGCATGAAAAGTTCATTGTTTGTTAGGGTTGGAGCTCTATAGCAGATCTTCCAGTCCATCTAATGGAAAGCATATCTTCATGGAGCTGGGTTTGTGCTAAATCAATTTTGGGTCTCCTTTTGAAACCTAAGAGAAGATTTCCTGCTAATGCATGTACAATCGTCTGGCTAAAAGTTTGGGGAAGAAACACATAAGTCTGGGAAAGTCAGTCCAAATACTTATGACCTTTCAGCATGCAACTGGTAACGTTCCAAACCTAACGGGTGAATATGCATGATATGGAAATGAGAAACGTCACCGCATCCCCCTGACACTCGCAAATGTTAGCGGCTAGCTAGCTACGTAACCTAGCAACAATCAAACAGCTTGACAAAGAGCGGCATCCCCTTTAGATTTCCGGCGTGAGTCGAGTGACTTTCGCTCGTCTTGAACACTCCGGATCCTAACAGCCCGGACCCCTGGCATGGCTAAAGATTGGGCGTACGGCGTAAGGTCGTCCTCGGTTTGAGACGTGACAGACGAACGCGTCGTCGTCAGCTGTGTCATTTCTCCCAGAGCATGACTCATGATTCATCTCGTTCTTTTTCTCTCCGGACTCTTTCCTCCGTTTGACTTCTTTATTTTTATTTTTTTTTACCCCTTTGTCTCATTTCTCCCTAATCTCATCCTCTCTCTTTCTCTCCCTTTTTTTTTTTTTTTTTTTTTTTTAAATTGATCTATTCATTTCAGCTAATGACTAATTACATATCAGAGTGCATCAGCAGAGACATTCATCATCGTACAACGTAATAATCAATGACATTTCAACAAAGGAAAAAATAAATATGCAAATAAGAACTCATTAACATTTACGCTAGCTGTTTGAATAATGCCGCTGCTGACAGGGCTGTAATTAACCGAAATTGATGCTGAGCTCACTCTGTGCGTGTGTGTGTGTGTGTGTGTGTGTGTGTGTGTGTGTGTGAGAAAGAAGGGAGTGTAAGACCCTACACATTTGTCGTTGGCTCTGTATGGGCTAGCTCCCTCTCCACAGGCACGGCCACTGTAAACCTGCTGAGGGAGGAGACGAACGGCTGCGTTATTTGGCAGTCGTCCCGTCTCGTCCCATCCCGTCCAGTCCCATCCCGACCCGTCCCACAGCGTGACTTTATTTACCAGCAAACAGAACCCTGTCTCGACATCAAAAACACTTGCGGGAGAGAGAAGAAAAAAAACGCAGGCGAACATCGACAAGAAAACAAAGGCTCGGTTTTGAAAGCCGGAGAGACAGCGAGCGAGTGGGTGTGATGCTTTTCTTGGCAATCCTCATGCCTTGCGCTCATGGTGTGTGTGTGTGTGTGTGTGTGTGTGTGTGTGTGTGTGCGAGAGCGAGTATGTGAATGCATCATGCATTGCATTGCTGACTGGAGGTTCTTGTGGACAGAAACTTTTTACAGCTGTAAATTAAACTGTCTCATTTTAATCTCTCATTTTCTTTCACTCTTGCTCTCCATCTCTTCACCCCACTCCTCAACACCCCCCACCCCCCCTCTCTTTCCTGTCAGCTTTCCTGTTTTTGTCATGGATATGAACAGCAAAAAGCAGCGAAACACAATAAGGCTGTTTATGTCAGTTTTTGGACAGCTCGAAGTGCTGATTAGAACAAGTCGCTGGAATTTTCTTTTATTGCGTGTATTAGCCTTGCCATATGGCTCAACACGCAACATTAACTTGACGGGGATAATGAATTGCACCGGCGTTCCAGATTTCTGAGCACTGCGACAGGAACATGGCCGAGCCTTTCGCGTGTTCTCAGAAGGGGAGAAAAAAAAAACGATAAAAGGAGCCAGGAAAAAAGGTTCGTTTGCTTTTAGCAGTACCTTCTATTTCCTTGGCTCGCATTTGTTTAGGACAGACGTTCCCCGTGTGCTGGAGAAACACCTAGGAATGCACGAGAAGAGCGATAAAGTAAAAGAGAGGCATGCGGCCGAGTGCGGTTACTAATTGGCTGTTTTTGTGGCTTGCCTTTTGAATTGATCCCTAGAGATGCTTAGATCACTACCTTCCTGAGGATCAAAACAAGAGCAGAGCTCAGCCCGGGCTGGTGAAGGCTCCCTGCTCACACACACTCATCTATAATGGTGGCCTTCATCTCGATGTAATTGTATTATTTAATAACGCACAGGTTTTTTTTCCCCCTTTTCTCAGCCGGGCAGAGACTCCGCGAAGCCGAGCAACAGCTCCTTTTACATGCCTCAGTGACCGTTCCCTAGAATATATTATATAACGATTCGAGGCTGAAATTTCGCAGACGAGCTCATTTTTTATTAAAAACGCAATTAAATTCCGTAAACAACGTCATAACTTTGACATTCATTTTATCTTCATCATGGCACCTGTTGTATACTATATGATTTATTAGGCAGCAAGTGAACATTTTGTTCTCAAAGTTGACGTGTTGGAAGCAGGAAAAATGGATGTCTAGACGACTGGGTCAGAGCATCTCCAAAACTGCAGGTCTTGTGGGATGTTCCTGGTCTGCAGTGGCCAGAATCTATCAAAAGTCCTCCAAGGAAGGAACAGTGGTGACCCGGCGACAGGGTCGTGGGCGGCCGAGACTCATCGATACATGTGAGGAGCGAAGACGAGCTCCTGTAGCTTAAATTGCTGAAATTGCTATTTTGGCAGCAAAACAGGAACCAGCACAATATTAGGCAAGTGGTCCTAATGTTACGCCTTATCATTATAAACAAGAAACGTGTGTACGCACGTGTTCTGTAAGTGTAACTCGTGCCTCGACACCCACCTGCATGCCTCCTGTATTACTGTTCATCCTTCATTACGCTGAAACAGTCTGTGAATCCCTCCTCCACCTCCACCACCATGAGAGCGAGAGCGAAAAGACCCTGTCATCGACAATCATCTTGTCTCTACGCATCGCAGGAGAGGAACATCTCTCTGTCCGCTGTGTCTCCTGCTGATAGCAGTGCGGTTTGAGGTCTGCTGTCGATAGCCTTGACTTGCAGGAAGACAGTCAACAAAAGGTCTGCTCCGGCCCTGGGAAAGTGTCAAGGCTGAGACAGCTTGTGTTAAAATCGCTTGTGTTTTTATTGAATTTTTTGCTGAGACGATCACGTTTCATCCGTGCAAGCGCAACAGCTCAGCTGGATTTCATGATTAGAAGTATTGTTGTTAAACTCGGCCTGTTGTCTTGAAGGCGATCTATGAACAATAGGCAAAAACAAGGATGGGAAGGTTCATTGTGAATTATTACAAATGTGTGTGACATACTAACAAAAACACATATACGGTTTGACGAAAATTACACAATTGTTTCCAACAAAATCGTTTCTCACACAAGGTTGCATTTATTGGTCTGAATCTCATAAACACCGATTATTTTTTTATATGCAGCAGGAATGATGATAATCAGCACAAAGGGGCGGGGCCTCTGACCCGGAAGTGATACCAGGAGACAAACGTGTGGTTCCTCCACGAAAGGTCCAGCCACCAATTATACGTGTTGGTATCAAATAGTTTCAAGACGAGCTCTGTTGATAAGAATGTACTTATTTATTCGTGTTTACACACTTTCACCTTGCAAACAATCCCAGCGTTCCTGCCACTTCTGGAACATGTCCCGGAAAGTCTTTTTTCCGAAGCGTGTCAAGCACCTTTTCCTGCAGTTTGCGGATCTCCGCAACGGTGTCAAAACGCCGAACTGGATCGTCATCTTCGCGAGTAGAGTGGGTGAGATCATGTTGTTTCTGGCGAGAAACTCACGTGTGAGGAGAGCTCGGGGTGTACACGTGGTCAGAATAGCACCGGCTCCCATGTACATAAGACATTGTCTTTTGGCAAACTGACTTATGAAGGTCGGTGCTCCATGTGACACTGCGTGCAGCCTTGTGCTGCCATCTGTTGGCGTGTTACAAAACTGGACTCGCAACCTTTTGAGAGAAAAAAACAGCCTTAGCGTCTCAAACTGAAAAAGAAAGATACGACATCAGAACCCGAAGCCTGACACCCAACTGGGTTGTCTCATGAAATCTTCAGCGTCCACGCAAGGCCACTCCAGTAGGTCAGGATGCTGCCAGGGGTCCGGGGCGGCGTGGCAGGGTGAAGGGCGACGTGCAGAGCAAGCGCGGTATCGATCAGTTGGCCTGTCAGCGCTCCAGCAGCAGGATGGAGGATGGGATCAGGATGATAAAAGCCTCACTGATCTGAGGCTCACAAGGACGCGGCTAATCGGTGACCCCTACAACCCGCATCCTGAGGTTTATCTGAGGGCATGCACTCCCGGTTCCTTCTGCGTTTTTCTGCATTTTCAGGCTAGCACCAGGCTAAGCTATTCATCTCTCTCACTCTGTCTCTCCTTTCCTCTTTCTCTTGTGTGTGTGTGTGTGTGTGTGTGTGTGTGTGTGTGTGTGTGTGTGTGTGTGTGTGTGTGTGTACTCTGCTCTGATAACTCTGTCTCCCCACTTGTTCAGCGTCTCATGCTTACTCAGTTTGTGTGTGTGTGTGTGTGTGAGAGAGGAAGGAGGGGGTTCACAGCTGCGCTAGCTGGCACTGTTTCCTCAAACATCAGCGGTGCAGCCAGCAGCCTGCTTGGCACAAACACTCGCCAGTAACACTTAAACAAATTGCTATAGTGCTGACTTACATTGTTGATTTTCAGCATTCCAGGAGACTTTTTTCTCTCCCCTTTTTCTTCACTCCTCTGCTTTTGTCCTTGGACATGTTCGGCTTTGAGACAATGCCTCTGTGGATTTATTTATTTTTTTCTTCCTCCGCAAATTTTTTGGAGCTACTTTTTCCTCATCGCAACTCCCACAGCTATGCAACAGTTACTTGGCTTCCCAACGATGGTCATGGCTGAAGTTATTCCAATATCCACATATCAAATCGTATACATCCCATTTCAGTACTGAGCTTTCGGTCTTTACACCGAATGCACTCTTTGTTTTACGTGTGGAACATTGTTCAAATCTGAGTTCCCTCAGGAATGTATTAAGCGACGGACAAGTGAAGTTTAGTCTCCGCCTTGCACTTTGAGTGCAGTGTTTGGTTTATTTTATTATTAAATTTGAAAATGTTTACAATAATACCAGGGGTATAAAAATTTTTTACAATAATAAACAAGTTAGCGCAGTGTCACTGTGGCCACTCACTCCATAGCAGAAATACGTTTTTTTTAGTGTAAAAGTCAGATTTTCCCCCATTTTACTGCAGTATTACTGCCTAATTGTCCGTTATCTGGAGTCGATATTGGGAAAGTGGACTTTTAGGTTACCAGGACTGCAAATGTTTAGCATCATGCAAAACCCAAGGCTTCTGTTTTGTCTAGTTTGCATTCTTAAGCTGTTTATTCTGCATTGGTGATCTATTACACCGCTTTGTATGCGGCAAGTTGCCATGTACAGTATATAAGCTACAGACGAGTCGAACCTCCGACCTGTTTCATAATCACAGTTATAGTAGCCGATATTATTAGACGTATATTGAAATTGAATATAGAATATTTTTTTTGTGTGTGTGTGTATACTGTATATTATATATCAGGGCTGTCAAAATGAATGCTTTATTAACGCGTTAATGCATATCGATTTTAACGGCACAAATTTTATTAACGCGCAATTAATGCAGTGCACATTTGTTTGCCCATTTTTATTAAAAAGTAAAATCATTTAATAGACACATTCACAACGTCTTTTCTTTACTCTATCAAAAAATATATAAATAAACTCCACCGAAAAAGAATTTTTAATCACTAAACATTCGTTTTACTGATGCGCCAAGTCTCAAAACAAGCATCAAAATCCCCCATGACGCACACTTGCGGCAATTAAAACCGTCCGTGTGGAAACATAGCAAAACAAAAACTAAAACGGCATAATTACTTTAAAACATTTACAGGAGTATTTTGTCTGCATGTGCTATGTTGAGTTTGAGTTCACTAATAACATTCATTTGCATAAAGCATCAATATTTGCACATGTTGATTGGAGTATTAAAAAAATGTAAAGTATTGATTTAAGGTACATTCAGAACAGATACAAATGTGCGATTAAGTTGCGATTAATCGTGATTAAATATTTCGATCGATTGACAGCCTTATATATATATATATATATATATATATATTCATGTAGTACTATAGTGACTCATTATGCATTTTATAGCGTGACATGAGAGCATTCATTTATTTACCTCGTCTCTCGGTCGTGTGTCTGTCCGCAGGAATGAGAGCAGCAGCCCTTGGGAGGTGCCTTGGCTGTTAGCTCTGGGTGACCATGCATGCTGGCGCGATAAGCAGTTAAACGCATGTTTATCGTTCGGTTCCTGTGGGAACCGATCATGTTCAGGTCCCCTGGCAGTTTCCAACGCATGGCTGCCATATGCCTTGTGGAGGGCAGTGGTGCGAGTGTGGGTGCGCCCTGCAGAGGGACACACTAAACGGATGTTTTTTTGCATTCTTTTTTTGTTTTGTTTTTTCTATTCAGAAGACTGGCTGCCCCAGTCTGCATTTAAAACAACAACACGCCCTTATAAATAATTCAGCTCGTGTGTGTGAAGGAACACATGCTGCCGCTGAATATTTCACCGCTGGACCTTAGCGCATCTGCACAACGTCTGCAAAATTTGTGTCACCGGCACAGGCTCAGAAAGCCAAACCTCGGTGGCGTAGCAGCTCAGGAAGTCAGAAAGAGAGGCAGATTTTTTTCCCCTCTATCTGTAAACAGATGTTTCGTGGCGGTGGCTTGTGTGTTACGCTCCTGTAGCTTAGCCACAACTAAGCCTGCTCTTCCCATGCAGGAGAGCGCGCTAACCCAGAACGATCGCATTACATCCAATGAGAACGCTTCGACACCACAAGGGAAGCAGTTTTCAGTTAAACCGCCGTGCCTCTGGAGACGCCGCCACCTTACAGCCAAGTAGCAAGAAACACGAACCGACAGACACGTGGTGGAGAACACCTGAGCCTCGCACAGCACCGGCCGGCCTGCCTCAGCCTCAACCTCCACCCCAAATGTGTGTGTGTGATGGAAACATATATCTCGTGTGTTGTTTTTCCCAAAAAATATATATATTTTCTTTTTCCCTGGAGCAAACGGAAGTCTCCTTCAGCGCTGTGTTTGCTTCGCTAATGTTTGAAAGTCTGACAAGTATAATATACGACGCCGGTGACGCTGTTTATCATTGTGTTCGCCGGACGAGCCTCTTGTTTACGGCTGTCTGTGTGAAACTGCTGAATTTAGCTTTGGTGAAGCGAATGAATCATGCATTCTGTATGCTGGGCTTTTTTTTCTCCCCCTGATAGCGTTCCTGTTTCGCAGAGAGTGACTGAGTGAGTGGCACTGAAGGAAGTGGTGCGTCTGCTGAAATCCTCTTTGCGTGTTTATACGGTGTTTTTCGGAGCTTGGAGTTGTCGATCCTGGGGGCGTTTGCGATCGTTTGGAACCGGTGCGAGCTCGTTTCCAACCTCTTGCTGTTAGTTATAACGGAGCAGTGGAGTGGTGCACAAATGATCGTTTGCTGTAAAGTCTTATAAGGGTTTCTGATTGAGTTTTTGATTGAGCTGATGGTGTGAAGCACTTTGGATTCCCTGCCACTCCTTTATCAATGTAAATGTAAAGTCTGTGGGTGGAGATACTGTCTTCATGAAAAAGGTTGGGTAATGATCTGACTGGCTGACAGGAATCACTCCTTAAAACCCTGCTAAACCCTGAAACACAGAAACTGCTGAAGATCAGATCAGACCAGAGGTTATAGCAAAGTTGAATTGAAAAAAATAATAATGGCTCGTAGTTCATGCAGGATTTGGGCCTTTGAGTCTGGTGCTGATTTAATGAACAAAAAAAAGCACCTTTATTTGTCATATATACATTACAGCACAGTGAAATTTGTTCTTCAGATGTCCCAGTTCAGGGTCATCCATGATACAGCGCCCCCTGGAGCACAGGAGTGTTAAGGGCCCTTCTCAAGGGCCCAACAATGGCATCTTGGCAGATCTGGGTGCTTAACCTCCCAAAGCCTTACCCACTGACCCACCACTGCACCCGTTACGGTATGGAGCGTGTACAGACTATACATATCAATATACATATAGATATAAATACATGAAATCAGAAATGAGACAACGTTTCTCCAGAACCCTGGTGCTACATAAACAACATAAAGCTACACAACAGAACACACAGAGATAAGGACTAGTGTCCTCGCCACATAAAGTGCATCGAGTCCTGAAGTCATAAAGAGAAGTAACGGGTTTAAACCCACATGTCCCATGACCGAGATATCCCCTGAATTTCCCTCCTCATTTTGACCCGAAAGGTGGAAAGTGTTGAGGTTTGGCGCTGCTTTCAGCCTGAACAGAAGAATAATGTGCCTAATATGAAGACTGAAAAACCTGCCAAAACTCATGCAATATGTTCTGACATAAATCTGTACCCAGGCCAGGATCCGAATCTGAACATTGTGGAGGAAATTATCTGTTGAAAGGACGGATTTTCCGTAATACAACCTTCGTGTTGAATATACATTATTACATATACACACTAAAGGCATAATATTTCTATTGTAATATAGAATTTCACTTCACTATATTCTGTGATACAGTAAAACCTCGTTGGACGAGCATAATTTGTTCTTGAAAATTGCTTGTAGGTCCATTTGCTCGTACGTTCGAACTGATTTTCCCCATAAGAATGAATGTAAAAGCGATTTAATCCGTTTCGAGATCTCATTCGATCGCTTATTTTTACACTTAAAAAGTATTTGTAGCCTATTTTAACAAACAAATACACGGCAAATTACCGCAATGTAAAAATCATTTAACACTAACCCATGTGGTAGTGGTTGATTGCGAGTGTGAGACGCGCACCATGCTCGTAACCTCCTCGGTTTCCATGGTAATTCTATTTACTTTCGTTTTCAACAGCACCAGCACTGATTTTCTTGGGAGACATTTTTCAAGATTTCTAGTAAAATAAAAATATAACGCTAAAAAAGGTTATGTTTTTGCTGCACTGAACAACGAGAGCGACCGAGTGATACGTCATCAACTAAGCGACTGATGCTTCCCTCCGCCGAATACGGGGAACCGGCAGCGTGGGTTTGCTCGTGCCTTCGAAATACTGATGATTTATACCGTGAAATAGGGTAAAATTTTGCGAGCAAAGTCGCTCGTATCTTCATTTGCTCGTACAATAGGGTTTCACTGTAAGTGAGCTCTCGTGTGTGTGTGTGTGTGTGTGTGTGTGTGTGTGTGTGTGTGTGTGTGTGTGTGTGTGTGTGTGTATATGTTACTTTGACCAAACAAATCTATAAATGTCTAGACATTATTTTTATTGAAAAATCCTCCCTTAGCATGAAGAACAGCTTTACACACTCTCGGCATCCAGACGTTCGTTTTTCCACACGCTCAGCTGAAATACTTCACGGTGCCTCTTGACAAAATTGCCAAAGATGTTCTTCACTGGTTGGAGATTTCTTTACGATCCAGTTCATCCCAGAGCAGTTCAATAGGATTTAGGTGCAGGTAATACCATGAGAGATAACACTGCAGACCACTGTTTGTTCTCTAATGATTACAGAGCTCGAATATACATTTGAGTGAAATCGGTTCCAATGAGCCTCAGTCCAGACGGAGTTGCATGGTGTTGAATAAGTCTCCAACCTTTCCTGCTCCAAAACAACCCCAAACCATCAAGTGTCTTCTCTTCTGTTCTCCATCTTACACAAGTTCTTCTATTAGAGGCAAAAATGTCCCATTTGTAATATAAAGAACATTCTTCCACTCATTCACCGTCCAGTTCTTGTGTGTTTTTGCCTTTTTTCTGAGTTTGTTGCATAAAAACAAAAGAACCCGCATGTACTTATGGGACATAAATCCAATAAAATGTTATATAAAGTCTACTTTCTGTGTGTTTCCTTTTTCAGGTAAATCGGAGAGATCTTCTTTTTCTGCGTATGGGAGAGAGCCAGGGGTCTCGGGATGTCAGGTAAACATGATCAAATGTCGTCTCCTGTTTATTGAGTCTCAAATCCATGATGCCAAAAAAATGACTGGTCTCAGCCTTAGAGCTGCTTTTTTTCCTGCCTGTTACTGTTTCTTTGGGTGTCTGCAGTTCGGTTTTAAACAAATAAACCTGTGTGGCATGTGTTAGGAATACGGGACACCGCTGCTGATCCCCTTTCTTTATGTCCGTACTTGTGATAGCGAGGAATTTCGTGTAAAAAGAAAAAAAAGAAAGGCTTTTTTCGGATAGGTAACGCGCCCATACAAAACGTTGGCGGTACACGGTTTATACGCAGATATACTGCAACAGTTTTTTTATCTTCTCAATTAAAAATGTAAATTAAAACTAGGACCATGGTGTTTTTCTTTTGGTTGCCTGCTCTCTCAGACCAGGAATGAACCTGCTGTCGGAAATTAAAGCGTTCAGATTCCCGATAAACGCAATTCTACGTGACGATTGGATTCCACATCAACGAGAATCACAGCAACATGGCGACACACTTCACATACTCTGACCACAAACATGTCCAAATGTACGAAATTAATAAATCGTCCAGCCGATCAATCGGTCCATCTTCATTTGTCGCCTTAATGCTGATGTCAGGGGTCCAATACTTCCATGTTATCATCTATTTGTAGTTTTTGTTAATATTTTAAGAGCTAAAGTTTTTTGACAGGTCTGTATTTTAACAGACAAGCGCAGTATCGTCGCGTTTGTTATTATTTACAGCCTTAAAACGGTCTATACGGCTGGTCTTAGGGCTCCCCGGAGGTCTGAGGCAGAGATACAGAGTTAGAGTTTTGCCCTCCAGCAAGCTTACCGTAGGCGTGAGATGAGACGAAGCTGCCTCTGTGTGAGAGTAAGTGATTACAGGGTGTGTAAACACGTCTGTGGGAGAAAGAGAAGGCGAATCTTGCTGCGTTGGATGGTGAGCAGGAACATGGCTTTCAGCACCTCTATTAATGCAGGGTCACCGAGCACAGGCCGGCTGTAGGCTTGCAGCACCACACAGATGTTCTAAACAAAGGCACGTTTGTGTGAGAGGGCGGTTTTTTTTTCTCTTTCTCTCTTTCGCTCTCTCGCTTCTACTTTTCCTCCCTTTTTTCTTCTTGCTCAGATCAGTCGGTCAGGGAGGGAGGTCTCTTTTAGGTTTGTGTATGTTGTTTCTCCTCGAGCGTACACTTGGACACGAACCGGTCCACCACGCTAGCATCAAGTCCTTCTCCAAAATAGCTTTATTCTTTCGCTCCGACTTAAAGCTAACCCAACCCTAATGACCCTCACCTGACCTTCATCCGGTCCTAGCGCTGGTGACCCAAAAAAAAGACGCACAGGAGCCTATAAATGCTGGCCATGCAGGGTCCAGGCGGGTGAATGAAGCCAGTCAGAGCGAGAGAAAACACTGCGGGCTCTCCAGAGCTGTTGCTCCATTCATAAAAGAGCTTTTTGAAAGAGAATGCCAGTTCAGACATTTTGGTGTGGGAACGAGGGAATTTATGCTGGCCTGCAGCTGCACAGATCAGAGCTTGGCACGTGCACAGTTTGTCTAGTCGCTGAAGAAAAACAGGAAGACCAAAAAAAAATAGAAGCTGTTTGTTTCCTGAGAGAATGTGGAAGGAATGCAGGGCTGCAGGAGCGCCATATTAATAACGTAAAGCTCCTCAGGGTTTCGCCGAACAGCACGCGATGAAGGTCCAGGTGACGTTCCGCGGAGCGCGCTTATAAAGGTTTGTAATCAGGATTTTGAGAACGAAGGCAAACGAGAAGGAATCAGTTACAGGATAACACCCCCACAACCACCCCCCCCACCCCCACCCCACCCGAAACTACACAACCAATTGTTTATGCGGTTCGTCATCGTGAGCAGGCTGTGTGCTTCACTCAGCGTTGGTGTTATTGCATCATTTCAGCACCATGTAGATCACTTTGCATATAATGAGTCCCATATTCAAACTGTTCCAGCCAGCTGAGCCCCCTGTGTTTCTCTCCAGGACCAACAGTCTTTGCAGTTTGCACCTCTAACCATAGATCTCCACGTTAATGGCGTATAAGTCAATCTCGGAAAATATGACGTTTCACACTGTATACCTTTAAAGCCAAGATAATTGACATAATCTGTACGAGGCTGCAGCAGGTGTGCCCACGGGATGACGGAGCGCCGTTCCAGCGCTATAATTTTCTTCCGATTATCGCCCCTGTCCTTTACGCGTTTGAGTTACGGCCTCGCGGTTGACACTTGTATGACATGCGTATCGTTAAAAAACCTATAGCACAATAAAACGACGTGAACAGAAGCGCACCTCATCGCGCAGGAGCAAGAGCGGGGGGGCCGCGGTCGCTGGAGTCGCGTGCCGAGTCTTAGACTGATTAATGCTGCAGGTTGCAGTTGACAGATGACCATCATTATCAACACAAATCTGCCTGACATTTCACAGAGGAAGGTGATCGTTCAGAGGGGTGGAGACCCAGTACCGAAGCTGTATGAATTTACAGATCACACATATTCGGAGGAGTGAGGGTCCGGTTGTCCAGCATCAGTTTTTAATAAGCAAAGGACGTCAATTATAGCTTAGAACATGGTGATATATTGTCGAGGTCCCACAGGGGGTCAGGAAATGGTTGCCGCTGGGTCGCGAGAACATTTTTATCTGTTCTAAATGTACCTTGAATTAATACTTTTCACGTTTTTATTACTCTAATCAACATGATTGTAGACTAATATTGACGTTTTATGTAAATGTATGTTTTTTATTAATGAAATTAAACTCAACATAAAGCACGAAGGATTTTGGTGTTGATTTCAGATTGGGCACGTCATTAAAACAAATGTTTAGTGATTCAAAAAAAGATTACCTGAAGTTTATTTTATTTTTATAGCCGAGTAAAAAAGGACGCCGTGAATAAATGCGTGTTGCGTTGAAGGTTTTAATTTTGCTCCTTATTTTTTTTTTTTTTTGGCAACAGCGTTATGGGTTAGTCAAAGAAACTTAGAAATCAGCATCAGAAAATAATAAGAACATATTCCTCGGTCTTGCACACATGCAGTAATACCGGAAAAAATGCAGTGGCATGCTATTCCCAAAATGCCACTCTGTTCTTAAAGGAGCCACAACATATTTCACCCGTTACACCGTGTAACAGACACTGTCTCTCATTAAAGCCTGTGTAAAGTTAATTAGTTTCAGTGTAGACAATAGTTAATAAAACGCTTAATAGTCCGGAAATGACGGTACATATTTATTTGTTATTTTAATAGAAATGGTCAAACAGAAATGCGCGCTGCATTAATGGCGTGTTAATACAATTATTGCTGCAAACTGAATTTGCGTTATATATACACATATACAGTATCTTACATTTCAGCAACAACTTTAGTATAATCTTCTTAAAAGACAATGCTATAGAAAAGATACTTGGATATAGTTAAAAACAGTCAATGTGCAGCTTCTATAGCAGTCCAGATTTACTAAATAAATAACTCAAAATACAGCCGTTATAGTCTAATTAGCTGCCAACAAAAGTGAGTGCATCCTAAACTTGAGGAAGCCCCACAGGAGCTTAACAGGGTTCAGGTCTGGGGACATATTTGGTCACTCCATCACCTTCACCTTCAGCTTCCTCAGCAAGGCAGCTGTAATCTTGGCAGAACCGCAGCTCTCCAGTACCAGCAGCACTCATGCAGCCCCAGACCATGATGCTACCACCACCATGCTTGACTGTAGGCAAGACAATTTTTTTGTTACTCTTTGCCAGGGCGTCGTTACACATGCTGGACACCATCTGAGCCGAACAGGTTTATCTTCAGCCCACAGGACACAGGAAAAGGTTCCAGCTTTTGGACAGGTCCTCTTCAGCAAACTTTCTGAAGGCAATGTTGGCAGCAGTTATACATCTGTTTTTTGAAGCAAATTCTGCACCTTCTGATGAGTAGGATGTGTGGCTTTGCACGGTTACACGACGTACAGCTGTTATCACTGGGGGTGTACTCACTTTTGTAGCCATCTATTTTGACAATAATGGCTGTATGTTGTTATTTTCAGAGGACAGTGAATCTACTGCTATACAAACTGCACACTGAATAAAATACATCCGTCTCATTTCTATAGTATTATATATATATATATATATCTCAATTAGGGATGGTAAGATACAGCAATTGGCATGAAAGATGACGTTAAAAGAGTGAGCATCGGATACAAGTTGGCATTTGTATTGCAATCCATAATTTTGAACAGATTTGCATCAGTAAAAAATGATTTATTTAAATATAATTATTAGTAGACGAGACGCTAAAAGCTGTACTTTTATTATTTAGAAAATGACAAATATTCTCTATGTAGATCGATTTCTGTCGAGCGCTTTTGTTCTCTCAGAACTGAGGTTTGTCCTGAGAGTCACATAGAATACAGATTAACATGGCAGAGGTAGAGCTTCATCTTCCTGCAGACACAACAGGAAAATAAACTCTTTACTACAAAGGCACGTGTGTGAAAGGGGCTGTGGGTTAGAAGTCAGAAAGCACTTAAGTAAATTGATGATTTGCTGTCTGTCTGAACCAAAGGAATAAAAGCGAACTGTACCGTAGCGAATTGCATAGAATCATATTGCATTGAATCGCATTGTGTTTGATTCGAATTGAAACCGGATCACATTGTAATAGAGGTCGATCGTATCGTATTGGTAGCTGCTTCATATGTATCTTTAATGTATTGTATGGAGATATCAGTTGTGGAGATGTAGATATGTTTGGAGATATTCTCTCTCTAAATTTAAAGTGTATGTATTTATTTAATAGCACAGTTTCTCTACTGGTCTTTAATTATAACACCGCAGTCTTTTTACCGTCTCGTGCCCATAAAAAGAAAAAGTGACGAAAGTTACTAATATGGCTGAGAGGATTTATTATCATTGAACAAAGGCAGCACTAGTCAGTCTGTTGTGCCACGTCAATGTCAATGCGCCAGGCCCTGTGACAGCTTGTCACTTTGGACATCCTCTTTCCTCCTCTCATTTCTCCTGCAGTTAAGGAGAGGCTGCGCTGATTCTCACACGAATTGATGGCCTTCAATTTCATCTGCTAAAATCAGGAATCTGGCTATTCTCGGGCACAGGCACAGAGCGATCCGGCGCTCCGGCCCCCGTGGCGTTTGATTACGACTTCTATCTGACTTTGATTAGAAATTAGTAACGGAATACTCTGTGAAACACACAACATGCGTTAGGAAGCCGTTTGTTCTTCTGCGCTAGGAAAAAAACAGACTTTTTTTTTTTCTTTTTTTTTTTATCAGTTGCATAATAATACAATAGAAACCATTTTATGAAATAATTAACAATCAACGTTGTGAGCGCTATCTTACTAAGGGGTCAGTCAAAAGTTTGTGGACACCTGAGCATAAGATTGGGATGTTCTTCTTTTTGAACGTCTCATTCCACATGTAGTCCTCGTTATAATAAACTCCGCTTTTCTGGGAAGGTTTATTTATTTATTTTTTGTTTTGTTAATGCTTTTTCCTCCAGTCTCTACTATATACTAAGAACCTACAATTAACAGCTTTGATTAAGGAGTTGAATTATAATTCATTTCATAAGTTATAAAACACATATCTGACCTTCCCCATGTAATTACTATTCTTTTACTTTATTTTAATAATTTTTTTATTTATTCTATTTTCTTTTTTGTTTGTTTCTAATTTGTATTATTTACATATATTAGATTTTTTTTTTCTTCATTAAAAAGGTGGAATAAAAAAAGGACAAATTGTATGGCAGATAAGAATGTTACTACTCCTGTTTTGGAATAAGTATTGCTGTTTAT
This sequence comes from Silurus aristotelis, assembly GCF_946808225.1. NCBI lineage: Eukaryota > Metazoa > Chordata > Actinopteri > Siluriformes > Siluridae > Silurus > Silurus aristotelis. Next base: position 2,643,827 of record NC_139582.1, on the reverse strand, counting down.
GTACAAAAAATAAAAATAAAGGAATAAAGTTTAAAAGATTTATGTTCATGCAGCTGGATTTATGCACTGGGGCATTGTCATGCTGGAACAGATTTGGATCTTCTAGATCAGAGGGAAAATTAATGTTACATGTTTCATAGTTTCAAGTAAATGTTATATATATATATATATATATATATATATATATATATATATATATATTAAATGAATTATATGAATTACAGCAGTTGTGCAAAAATACGCAAAGAAACGTAGTGTGCAAGTACAGAGCACAGTGGTGTGATGTGCGATTATGAGGACTCGTGCGGTCCCTTTGTGTTAACAGATTGTAAAAACGTGTGTAGAGTCATACAGGCTGCAGAAGTCGGGCGTCTCAATACTTTTGAACCCGTTTTGTCGTTTTCAATCCGATTTCCCTGTGCGTTTTGATGTCGCATTATAGCTGCGCTTTGATGTTCACCGTCTCTCCTCGTTCTTTATTCCTCAACCTCCTCAACCATTGCGCTAATTGGGCCATGCTTGTAATTGTCCTCTTAACCCAGTTTGCTGTGGGGGCAGGCGGCTCAAGTGGAGATCGCTTTAAGATGCGACACGCTTCAGGAGGTAAAAGGAGGAGTGTACACTAATCTCCTGTTTGTCAGACTCCGGGTTAGAGCTCCTCTTCCATCTCGCTCTCGCCTAATTGGCTCTCGGGCTGCGGTTTTAGTGCCTCGGTGTGTCAGGCTCTCTGTAACAGCCGAATTAAACCAATGACCGCCTCCTTACACACACACATCACACACGCTTCTTCTCTCTCGTACTTCCTGTCCTCCTTACTCATTTGTTACCTCTCTGTCTGTGGCACTGATGTGCTCGACTGTGTACGGAAGCGTCCCTGAGCCCTGATCACACCTGATCGATTAGCAGGTCACCGCCGGCTGGAGCAAAGGCAATCGCTAGGTCAGGCTGATGGGATCGATTTCTCCTTGGACTTAACTGAGTCTCCTGACATGGCCACATCAATTAAAGGGCTGTAAAGGGGGGGAATTGGGGGGAAAGAAAGAAAGAAATTGAAAGTGTAATCGGGTGGGAAAAAACACAGCTTTATCCAGGAGAATAATCTTGAATAAATTTTGGCAAAACAAACATGGAAAATGAATGTTTTTGGGACTAATTCTTGTACTTTTTTAAAAATTCCTCATTGTGTTATATGTTGCCCTGCAGTCTACTCTGCGCCCAGACATGAGCTTGACCAGTCCAGGGCCTGCGACCACTGCCGGGAAGTCAGCAGCTCCTTTTTATTCCTTCACAGGCTCCAATCCGCGACGACGTGCCCTCCAGGACTCTTCTCCACTGGGTTTGTATCTGCATCCTACTCTCAGGAAGGTTGCTTTGCTGTATTTGCAAAATATTTGCATGATACTTTCAGGGAAAAAAAAAAAAATCACTCTCTGTATAAGTGAACACGGCTCGTTTCCATTTTTTTTTCCAAATGAACCTTTAAAAATAGACTCTTAATGAAGTACATTCCAGGGGTTGTATTGGGTAGGGGTTAGCGGGAAACTTGGAGTTCCTCTTTCAGGCAACAGGGGGCTCGAAAATGACTCGCCGTTCCTTTAATGCTCTTTTCCCGCCATGAAAACAAAACCCTGTTTCATAAATCATGGTCCTTATTAGGGATGTATTAGGACGGTACACAAAGTTCACAATCCGGTTTGTACCCTGGGGTTTAAGGTCACGGTTCGATTTCGATTTCGGTGCAGTCAGGGGCGTATAAATGCAGAACACAAAACTGCTTGTCGTTTTTTTCATTAACGTTGTTTATAATTATTATATTTGTGAACATTGTTTTTTAAATGTATTAATTATGAATGCAATGCACGTTTTTATTAATTTAGTCGAGTAACTGATTAAATTGGCACAAATTAAATTGATTCAATAAAATAAATTTAAATGGAAAAATTTTATTTAATAGTTTACATTTGTTAGACCTCATTTGGTAATACCAATGTGTGTATATATGTGTGTGTGTGTGTGTGTGTGTGTGTGTGTGTTACAGCTTTACTATGTTTTGAAGTGTTTCTTCTGATCGTGTTCTTGGTGTTGTTTCGTCTCTTTTTAGATCCTCTACAGACAAAGAAAGTGCGCAAGGTTCCCCCCGGCCTGCCGACATCTGTAAGTGGAGCTTCATTTCCTTTCTTTACTCTGCTTTCATGCAAACACACACACACACACACACACACACACACACACACACACACACACACACACACACACACACACACACACGCATGTGCACTCAAACACAGGCACACAGGCATGCTTAATAAAAGCTGTTGATGTCTCAGCCCTTGGATGCACTTTGTTTTCTTGTCTTCAAAGTCATCCTTCATGACGGTGCTAGCACAGAGTGTTCTGTGTGTGTGTGTGTGTGTGTGTGTGTGTGTGTGTGTGTGTGTGTGTGTGTGTGTGTGTGTGTGCGAGTGTGCGAGTGCACGGCATGAGAGCTGCCACTGTTTTGCTAATCAGGCCTGGTTTACTGAATGCGACTGCAGGAGCGAGGTGTGTGTGTGTGTGTGTGTGTGTGTGTGTGTGTGTGTGTGTGTGTGTGTGTGTGTGTGTGTGTGTAGGACGGCTGATTGATTTGTGGTTCCGCGACTCCGAGGCCTCCTCCGTCTCCGGGTCTCGCGGGAGTCAGTCTCGGGGCCGTGAGCTGTCGCGGCCCATCCCCACTGCTGCTCTTTTGATGTTTAATTAGTCATTATGTTGCCTGAACAGGAGGACAGGCAGAGATTAATAGCGGCGAATTGGGCGAAGTTTCCACGGGCGATAATCCCACAGCAGAGCCGCAGCCATTAAGATGCAGAGGAAGTGCGGAGCTCAGCTTGCCTCCGCCTGCGCCGCCCGCTTCATTAATATGCATCAATCACACAGTCAGCTGCTGATTGTGAGGAAGCCCGGCCCGGCGCGTGGTGAAAGCCTCCATTAAGGCGCCAGTAGCGGCAGCACGGGTTTTTGTCAGAGTTTCTCCTCCTCGCTGCTTTCGCAGAGGGATTTTTGTTTCGCTCCTAGAACAAAAGCAGGGCCTTTGATAAGCCTGACATGCTGATGGGATTTGCTTTCGTGAGCTTTTCCTAAAACGTCCCTGTCGCTCCGGTGCTCCAGCCGGTGTGTAAAAACTAAAGAAATAATAAAAAGTCAAGCATTGGATATAAAGTCGGATTTTTGTGGGCCCTTTTTTTTTTATTCTCCATCTGCAAAATTTGTGTTTGAATACCAGAGCGGAGCGCGAGCGCGTGAGCGCAGGGTATTACGGGAGAACATGCAGCACTTTCTGGCTTATGCAAGTCGCGTGAACAAGAGAGGAAAGGCAGGAGGGGGACGAGAGATTGGTTGCCTTGCGGGGTGCGTCTCTTTGTTGTGTAAATGGACGTTAGGCTTTTATTTGTCAGCGCTTAACACATGGGCGCAGGTGCACTCGCGTGACTCGTAACTCAAAGCCGGCCAATTCAGAGCCGCGAGAAAGACCGGCGATAAAACACGGCGATAAGACGGCACGGCTCGGCTCGGGCGGAGTCTCGCTCCTCCGCGACGGCGGAGGCTGGCGTACGTGAAGGGGTCCAGGAGGGGACAGCGGTGTGGAAGCAGCGTGCATTTGAAGCAGCTTGTGATGCATGAGGAATCTGGCTGTTCGAAGGCGATGGCGAGAAGGCAACACCTGCAGGGCCATGCTGCGCCGTCAGGGCAGCTGTGTGTGTGTGTGTGGGGAAGTGCATGTGTGTGAGAGCGCAGTCTGCAGGGTACCTGTATGGTGGCAATGCAGCTGCAGATGCCTGAGAAAGCTTTTGCTTGTGTAAGCATCAGGGCCCCACTAGAGGCCTGAATAGCTGCTTGATAAACAAAATGAACACAATGCGTCCCATCATTAATCCCTCCGCAGGGAACTCGCACTCTTATTTCTTTCCTCCCCTCCTCGCACCTACGCCGCCTCTTCCCACCTCACCTAAAAATACCTTAACTATTTACATTTTAGCCTCGTCCACATTTCGTAAAGGGGGTAAAGGTTTTTTTTTTTTTTTTTTTTTAATAACGAATGTAAATATTTATGGGAACATCCGCATTGTGTTCGAGTGCTGAGGCAGTTTTTTTTGCGTGTAAGCTTCAGGAAAAGGCCGAAAGCAGCGCGATGAGAATTTACAAATGTTTATAAGCAGGCTCATTTTGTATACCGGGTTTTTTTTTCTGTATGGAGCGAAGAGCAAATCGAGCTGTATTAACCCCTTCACCTCGAAGATTCTGTGTCTAGATTCGTTTCGAAATACGACCCGGATATCGGACTTATCGTTGATTCGCCAAGATTCGGCAAGTTTCACGCAGGATTTCACGTTAGCACGCGGTCAGAATAGCGCCAGTTACACCATTAGCCTCGACACGTTTTTAGTACCACCTCGTCTATTATTATTAGCGTTATTATCTTGGTTATGCTGAATGGCTGTGAGGACGAGGGATTAGTGTTGTAAATACTGCACCAAACTCAATTCATACACGTGATCACAGTTTCAACTGTGTCAATTTGTTAGAATTTGTTAATATTATGCATTTTGTATAATACATATTGTATTATATCTACATGTTATGAAGAGTACCTAAATTTTTTGAACAGCTGGAGTGTCCCGGACAGAGCCCTGAACCTTGACCTCTCAACCTCGCTGAACACCTTTGGGATCGATTTAAACGCCGGTTTCATTGCGCTCTTATCAGACATCATGACCTCTTTTGCTTTCTTGTGGCTGATTGGACAACAGCCATGGACTAGTAGAAAGACTAAAGAATAAAACCCTTCTATAGAAGCCGGCTATCACTATTTTAATGTTTATTAATGCACTCCAGAAGTCAGCACACTATTGGGAGTGGAGCGTAATTGTAATTCATTTTCCTTTATTCTGTGTTAACTGGTTTAGTAGCGTGCCGTAAATTGCGGGGAAGTGCTAGCTTAGTGGATAAGATGTTGGACTTCCGATCAGATGGTTGTGAGTTCAAATCCCGCCACCTCTACTAAGCGGCCACTGCTGAGTAGGGTTTCGGATTAATTAAATGTAGCTATAATCATGTTTCCCTTCAAATAAATGGTTAAATGGTGAAAGGATTCCTGAGCCAACATGGCAACCCACACCATGCAAATCCGTCTAACTGGAACCGAGAAAATGGAGTGTTTATTGATCATGAAATGACCTGCACAGTCACCGCACCTAAATCTTATTGAACTGCTCTGGGATGAACTGAATCACAAGAACGTGAAGAAGTTTTACAAGAGACACGGCGAAGTATTTCAGCTGAATGTTTGGAGAAACGAATGAAGAGCTGTTCTTCATGCCAAAGGAGATGCGATATTGGACTAGGTGTTTCCAGTCTTCTGAGAGGCTCTGTAGGACAGGGCAAGCACACTGGGGCTTTTGATTTCCCTGGTTAGTACATGACCTGGTTATTTCATTTGTCCATCCTTTGGTTGGGTTTGTTTAAGAATCAGGTAGAAATACAGGACGCATGTTTATTGGTAAACCAACACTAGTTTGGTGATCGAGTAAACGCCAGTCAGCAGGGGTGGACAATAAGGAAGTAAATGTAATTCACTACGGTATTTAAGTAGCTTTTTCACGTATCTGTACTTTACTGAAGTGTTTCCACTTGGGGAGACTTGAACTGTAACTTTGCTACATTTCAAAGTCAAATATTTAACTTTTGACTCGAATGCATTTTTGAGATCAGTCCCTTTTTATTTACGAGAATTTTAAACGTAACTTGTTGAAACACGCAGCGATCCACCAATCAGGATCGAGCGCTCGCCCTGTTTAGAACTTGTGCGCTGTTTAGATGCTCGGTGCATCTACTGATCACCAACATACAGTTCAGCATCAGTCCAACAGAACATTTAGAGAGGAATAAACGATGAAGAAACTCCAGACTCGAACTCGCCACGACACACGTGACCTCATTTACACGTTTTTTCTTTAAGGAGCTGCAAAGATGATTTTGGGCTCCTGATATTTGTAATAGAAATCAATCAGTGTTTGACTCATTAATATCATTCTATTAATAGATCAGTTAGACATAATTGATTAATTAAAGAGTATTGGGATAAAAATGATAATAAGAACATTATAGTCGTAATAAATCATAGCACTTTGGATACTTAAGTACATTTAAGGGCGAATACTTTTGTACTTTTACTCAAGTGATAGTTTAAAGGGGACACTTTTACTGGAGTCACATTTTTCTGATTGAATCTCTTCTTTAACCACATGGTTTGTGTACTTCGTCTATCACTGGGAGTCAGTGAGCAGCGGCTGCTGTCAGGCAGCTGTTTGGGCACCTGTGCTGAAGGACCCAGCTTGCCTGTCTGTCTAATAGAGAGTGAAAGGGGGGAAAGTTCAGCATCTCCGACGCTCTGGGCAAGAGAAGGTCTTTCTTGTAGGAGATTCATGCATGACTGTGAGGCTGGAGCTGTAAAAATGCCCAGGCTTTTTTAAGTGCCCTTGTCATCAGCTTGTCGGCTTGATGTGGCAATGAGCCAAAGGAGAGGACTGTGTGTGTGTGTGTGTGTGTGTGTGTGTGTGTGTGTGTGTGTGTGTGTGTGTGTGTGTGTGTGTGTGTGTGTGTGTGTGTGTGTGTGTGTGTGTGAGAGAGAGAGAGCAGAGGGGTTGGTGAAAGGGGGTGGAGGGACGACTTACACAGTCAAACCCCTCCTGGGTCTTTTGCAAGCGAGAACCCTGGCTGTGAATGACAAAAAAGATTGTCATTCGCTCTTGACATATCATTCAGACCCTTGTTTGGGTGCAAGTTGCACTTAGCGGTAAAACGAGAGGAGGGTTAGACCGCGGGGAAGCCGACGAAGACTCCGCTCTCGTCCCTAACGTCGCCTCTAATGACACTGAGAAGAGTGTGTGTGTGGGAAAGTGTGTGTTCTTCCTGTAGTGAACTGAATGCAGCTCTTCCTTTCAGAACTACTTAGCAGGATTTTTGACTAGACAGCCATCTACAGGCAGCAGACGCATGTGCAGCATGTGTGTGTGTTTGTGTGTATGGCTTTGTGTGTGGTTGTGGGTGTGTGTCTTTGAAGCTAGGGCACTAATGCAGGGTCAGGACCTGACTGAGCAGGCTCTGCAGAGATGGACAAGCCTGGGGAGAAAATGGTGCACTAAAGCTGTGTAAGAAGTAACTCCCGAGATTGTGGTTTGATGTGCTGCTTTCATGTGGCCACCGCTCTTTGTTCTTTAAAGAATCTCTGTTCTTCTTTCTTTTTTTTTTTTTTTTTTTGTTCTTCATCAGCGCCATTTTTTTTTCTCTCCACTAAAAGCATAAAGCCGATTTCCCATCGCACTTCTTATACGACAGACACCGAACACGTCTCGCTTTTGTTTGGCTTTTGGAAGACTTCACTCAGTATCTAATTTTCCAAGACCTGGTGAATCTTGGGTCATCAGGTCATCATTCCTCCACCAGAGGGCACTGATCTCAGTGGGCATGTTAGGAGGGACACACACACACACACACACACACACACACAGAGGGAGATGATCTCATCAGATAAGTGATTGGATAGATGCTTGTGCTTTCGCTCGTGCTTCTGAACAGAGATGTGTCACCTCCTGGAGCAGCGCTGTTTATCTCGGTTTGGGCCGTTAAAATTTCACACTGACGAGAATCCTAGATAATGAAGGTGACAAACAGTCCAGGCCCATGCTTGCTTTCATCTGCGAGAGGGAAAGAGAAGGAGAAAAAGAGCAGAAGAACCGAGAGACAAGATTAGCCTCATTACTCACATTCCACTCTGTTGTAAATAATTTATGCGAGAAAGGTAGGAGACACGTTCACATACCTGAGCTGGTGCACACGTGTTCCTCGGTTCTGCTGCAAAAAGCCTGGAAAAAAAAATCTACATTTATAGGTTGGAAAGACCTACTTATCCAGAACACTCATTCATACAACTGAGCAGCTATGGGGTTAAGGGCCTTGCTCAGGGGCCCAGGAGTGGCAGCTTGGTGCTGGAATTTAAACTCATGACCTTCAGATCTAAAGTCCAGTGCCTTAAAATCTAAGCTACCACACTCCCATCTTTGCTGGTTTCTGAAATCCAGAATAAAGGTGGACTTTTGGTAACTGGCTGCGTTTTGATTGGTTTTCATCCCGCCTGAATTCGCTGCCTGGCACAGCGACAGGCAGGTCAGACACGGACAAAAAAAAAGCTTGGCAGGTTACGTCGAAGCGTATCCAAGCTCCGGTTTGATTTTCAGCCCGTGTGAAAACAACTTTACATAACAACCACATTTGGATATCTACTTATACCAGTCCCCTCGTGTTTAACAGCAGCAGGCGTTTATGAAGCGCGACTTCGGAGGAAGGCTGAAATGGAAAAAGCTTTTCTCGAAAGCCTCTTCCTCAGATTCTTTTATTTAAAGCATAATATTCTCTTTGAAATCTAAAACAAAAAAAGGTCTGCAGTTACAACAATTAAGGAACGTAAATCGTGGACTATCCTGCCGTTTAGAGGGTTAAAGAAAAAAAAAAAAGAAAAAAAAAAAAAAAAAAAAAGAAGTCATTGGATGTATGTGGGTGGGGGTGGGTGTTGGTCATCTGAAGAAACATCTGGTTCTCTGGTCTGGGTCTCATTTTGGCAGCTGGATCACTATAGGGTGTGCGTGTTTACCCAATAGAACAGCGATACTGACTCAAGTATCTGTATTAGCCGTGATTGTTAGGCCCACACACCGGTGACACTGCACACTGTTGTTCATTTCCACCTGTTTCACAGACCAGTCTAGTCTCAGAGCTTCCTAATAAACTGCGTATGCACTTTTATGTAGCAGTCGACCGATTAATCGGCACCAATAGTTTGTCATTTGATTACTGTAACTGGCAGCTATATGCAAAAATCCATACCGATTCCGTTTACGAGAGCGGCCTCTACAGGTGAACCACTGACACCACACGCTGTTTGTACACGTGAGATGGCGTGCTGCACGGAGAGCGCTATATTATATTTATTATGTATTATTTTAAAATAGGGTCCAGGGTCCATGGTGGTCTAGTGGTTAGGATGCGGTGCTCTCACCGCTGCGGCCCGGGTTCGATCACCGGTCAGGGAACCAACCCCAGCCACTTCCAGTGCCGGTCCCAAGCACGGATAAATGGTGAGGGTTGCGTTAGGAAGGGCATCCAGCGTAAAAACGTGCCAAATTGAACATGCGGAGGATCCGCTGTGGCGCCCCCTAATGGGAGAAGCCGAAAGAAAGATTTATCATTTACTAATTTAGTAATACTATTTAATAATGGATATATTTATATGTATTTCATTTAGCACATTTTCATGATTCAGTACTTTTTTTTTCCTGTACATTTTTGTAATCAAGTTAACTACTATTTTAAAAACTTTCGGTTGATTTACTTGGTTTTTTTGGCAAGTCCGGTCCAACCTCGCTATCAGTATCCGTAAAATCCACTATCGGTATTTTTAACGCCCGCCAGATACCTGAATCGCCATGGAGATATCATCTTGGTGCTATTAGTGATATTGCAAACTGAGAACCGGGGCTTTTTTATGCACTGAATTCATGGAACAATTCCAGATGTGAAACATAATCTCCGGAAATGATGTTTCGGAAAGTAGACGAGTTTGGAAACAAGCTGCATGGCTGTAGTTATATTTGATGCAGAACTAAATTTGTCTCCACTAGGGGGCAGGTCAGAGCTGAACCGGCTCTCATGTGTAACACGTTGATGATTTAATTTGGATCAGTCATATTTCTTCTTTTTGAACATCCCAAATCCACACTTGGTCTCCATTTGTTTTTATACGATCCTCCACTCTTTTGGGAAGATGTTCCACTAGTTTGTGCTCATTCAGATACATGGGTGTTAGTAAAGTCTGCTACTGATGTAGGTGAGGTGAGAAGGCCCTGGAGTGCAGTCAGCATTCAATAGAAATGGCGCTCTAATCATCCAACACATGTATCTTCATGGTGGTGATTTTGTTCACAGGGGTTTTGTCATGCTGGAACAGGTTTTGGGTCTTGATTTGATGCCACCACAAACAGTGTTTGGTAACAGATTGGTGACAGAACCACCTACGGCTGGAATAGTCACGTACCCTGGTGTGGCATCACATTTAAATGTAGCAGACACATTAGAAGACTTGGAATATACCTTCATGATGCTTGGTGCATCTGATCTTCACTGTTGCTGGGCCAATCGTTCACTCGTGTGGTTTAACCCGAAAACTCGACATGCCTATGATTATTTTTTTTTTCTGCTTCTACTCAGTCATTCCTTTTCTTCCCCTCCATTGTATACTTTCTTTTCCTCCTTTGTTGGTCAACATATGGACAGGAGTGTTGATACCCCCGGACTGTACCTACAAAGTTGGAGGCACACAATTGTATAGGATATATTAAGAAGCAGAAGCATTAAATTTTCCCTTCATTTGAACTACAAAACCTGTTTCAGCATGACAAATCCAACTCCATGAAGATATGCTTTACATGGGTTGGTGTGAAAGATCTGTTGCTATAAAGCTCCAACCTGCACCCCAGGCCTCCTCACCTCACCTACATCAGTACCTGACTTTACCAACACCCTTGTGTTTCTGAATGAGCACAAGTCTCCACGAAATCTAGTAGAACATCTTATCAGACGAGTGGAGTTTATTATAAGAGCAAATGGAGACTCCGTGTGGAATGGGATTTCCAAAGAGTCAGGTGTCTACACGCTTTTATCTATATAGTTTAGCTTCTCCAGTGAAATGCTGGTATCTTGTATCGTCAGCTGTTTTGACACCAGTTGATGGGATGATTTTTGCCCCTCACACACTAACCTCATTTTTAACCCTGCGCGAGTATAAACAGCTTTATGTTACGAGGAATATGGGCATGATTTTCTCTGCTTGGGGTGTCCGTTGTTTTTTTTTTCTATTCTTTATTTATTTTTTTTTATTGTCTCTACTTGACGTTGCATTCCTTATCTGGAGTCGGTTTTCGGCGCCTTCAAAACCCCACACTTCTATCGCGGCAGCCTCCCTCAAAGCGTCGAGTTGAAACGAGTCCAGATTTTAAAACGGTACCAGCCCGTCGATTTCACGGCCTTGGAACGGTTTAAAAGAGTCTCGCTACGGAGAAGAAAGAGGGATAAATAATAATGGAATTAAGGGGGAAAAACATAAAGTATCGTTTTCAGAGACTGGGCAGGGAGGGGAGGAAGGGGGGCGGGGTGGCGGGATGTCTTTCATCTTTCCATAACAGTAATGTTGTGAATGGGTCTAGGGGGCAGTGTTTTGGGCCAGCACGCCTGCAGAGAGACACATGAAAGAGCAGGCCTGGCTGGAGTGGGCTTTAAAAGGACCCGGCATAACACACAGCATTCCCTCGTTCCTCCCCACAGCAGGAGATGTCGTTCTCTCTCTTTCTCTCACTCCCTCCTTCCCTTGCTCTGGTTTCCATTTCCATTTCTGTCCTTCCTTTTCTAGCTCTTCCTCCCTTCCTTTCCCAAATTGTCCACAGCATTCGCTCACCCACACTAGACTGTGTGTGTGTGTGTGTGTGTGTGTGTGTGTGTGTGTGTGTGTAAGTGAGAGACAGAGTTTGGGTTGTAACCCCCATGACTGTGTACGAGAGGCCCTCAAGGGGGACTGACGAGGACCGGTTGAAGAAAGGGAGCTGTGTGTGTGTGTGTGTGTGTGAGGTAATTGAGCAGCACTGTGAGCTCGCCGTCAGGCCGCAGTCCTTTGCAGCTGTTGGATGTGTTCAACAACTCAGTGTGTTTTCTGTGGCCGCATGGCGGGAAGCCTACTGAAACAACACTACTGACTACAAAGTTCACTCCAGAGCAAACTCGGTGTGAAGCCATGTTCCAGAACATGATGTATCAACACACACACACACACACACACACACACACACACACAGGTAGTTTGACAATTTAGATTTTTTTTTTCCTTACATTGATCGGGAGGTCTTGGGTCTCAACCAGGCATCTCAAATAAGTGTTTTTCCAGTCTCTTTCCCAGTCTTGCTCTCAGTTGCTCATATAGTGTCTCCCATAATCTCTCACCAAAGTCTCTTTCCCAGTCTCACTCTCAGAGTTTTCCCATAGTCTCTCCCCATAGTCTATCCCCATAGTCTTTCACTATAGTCTTCACATATAGTCTCTCCTCATTGTCCCTCCTCATAGTTTGTCCCCATAGTTTTCTTCCATAGTCTCTCTTCATAATCTCACTCCATTGTCTCACCTCATAGTCTCTCCCCATAGTGTCTCCTCATAGCTTCACCTCATAGTCTCTCCTCATAGTTCCACTCCATAGTCTCTTCCCAAAGTCTCTCCCCATAGTCTCTCCCTATGGTGTCTCCTCATAGTCTCTCCCTATCTTCTCTCCCCATAGTCTCTCCCTATGTTGTCTCCTCATAGTCTCTCCCCATAGTCTCTCCCCATAGTCTCTCCCCATAGTCTCTCCCTATGGTGTCTCCTCATAGTCTCTCCCTATCTTCTCTCCCCATAGTCTCTCCCTATGTTGTCTCCCCATAGTCTCTCCCCATAGTCTCTCCCCATAGTCTCTCCCCATAGTCTCTCCCCATAGTCTCTTCCCCATAGTCTCTTCCCCAGCCTCTTCCCCAGCCTCTTCCCCAGTCTTACTCTGTCTCTCCCCTTATTTTATCCCCAGGATTCTCTACAGATTCTTCCCCAATCTCTCGCACTCAGTCTCTTCCCAGTCTCTCCCTCAAAGTAAAAAAAAAAAAAAAATCCAGATGTTTACAGAAGATGATTCGATTCATGACTTCAACCTGCTAGAAGTCATTTAATGTGACACAACACCAGCTCAGGCCATTTCCCCCTAATTCCTGTCTGTCTAAAAATATTTATGCTTATTCACAATTTTACTCACCTTTTACTTCTCCATATTCACGCATTTGTTTTCACTCCCTCCCCCATTTCATTATTTCTCTCTCTCTTTTTTTAGCTTGGAAAACCACTAAACCATACCCTCCTCAGTCCCCCTCCTTCCTTCTCTACACTCCCTCCCTTTTTCTCCACTCCTTTTGGCTCAACACTTAGGAAGCTCAGGGGACAGATGCCCCTCCTCCCTAACCGCCGGCTGAAATGGTCCAGCCCCGTTTTTTTTTTTCTTTCATTTTTTTTGCATAAGGTCTCTGTGTGAGTAGATCCATGTGTAGAGGCCAAGGCTGAAGGAGTACGCGTGTCTCGAGCCGGCTGGATGTATGCCTAGGGTGGTGTGTTAGAGGTTTCCGTGGTCGTGTGCTGCTCCGAAACGGGCATTTGCTGAAGCTGAAGCGTTATCATGTATTGCGCCTACCCCGTGCCTGGAATGGGCAACAACTCTCTGATGTATTACTACAACGGGAAATCGGTGAGTGTTTGTTGTGGTTGTTTTTGTATGGAGAGCAGGAAAAGTGTGTGTGTAGGCGTTTGTGTATGCGAGAAAGAACATTTTGCTTAGTTAGACAGCTATTGGGTTTTATTGTCTTATAAAGAATATTGCTTGCTTCTTGCTTTTTAGAGTTGTGTGTGTTTGTGTGTGTGTGTGTGTGTGTGTGTGTGTGTGTGTTGTCGTGTGACGCCTAATGACATGTTTCCATTACATCAGAAAGACTTCATCGCTTCTAAAGATTTTGTTCACAAAGTGTAAATGGATTTTTTTTTTGCCGAGACATAAAATCTGTCACCGTGTCTCGATTTTCTCAGTCGTGTCTCACTGAAATTGTTTAATATGTTTTAAAAAAGCCATGTTTAAAATATTATTAATTATAATAAATAATTAATAAACATGATTTATTTAATCGGCCCCAAATTTAATTACATGTAATATTTGCACTAATCATTTATAAGGGTGTAAGAAGGACCAAGCTCGCTTTGCACACGTGTAAAAAAAAATATATATATATATATATATATATATATATCTCATCACTGGAACGGCATCACGGCTTGCCACCTCTCCTCTCTTCGTTGCTTTCTCACTTCTCTCGACTTGCAAACGCTGTGAGTGCGAGTTTGAGAACGGCTGCTCGCTCACCCGCCGCCGCTCGCTCAATCGCAACAATAACAAGTGGGAGTATGGGAATGATTAAGGCAAAGAGGCTGTCTGTTGAGGTTAGACTTTCCTGTTTGCCAATCGAGCTGGGAGCAGCAGCGTTGCTTTTATTCCATCTGTTTTGAATCAGTCAGGCATTTTTCACTCTACAGGGAGCCTAATGGTACTCCTCCACCTTGCTCACTGCTCCCAGCCTTTGATTTCTGCGTTCCTCTGAAAACTTTATTTCGGGATGCCTCATGCTCTCAGTCTCTTCTCCCAGTCATTCTTACGCTAGTCCTCCACCCCAACCCCCGGTCCCCCATGTATTTTCCCCCTGAAGTCTAGGAGTCTTTTCTCCTAGTCTCTTCCCCAGTCTCTTCCCGTCAGTCTTTCCCTCCAGTTTCTTTCTCCAGTCTCTTTCTACACTCTTTGCTCCAGTCTCATCCCCAGACTTGTCCCCCCAGTCTCTTCCTCCCAGTAACTTTCTCCACGTCTCTTTCTCCAAGCCTCTTCCCCAGTCTCTTCCCTCCAGTCTTTCCCTCCAGTTTCTTTTTCAAGTCTCTTTCTACACTCTTTACTCCAGTCTCTTCCCGCAATCTTTCCCCCAGTCTCTTCCTCCCAGTCCCTTCCTCCCAGTCTTTTTCTCCAAGTCTCTTCCGCCTTGTCTCTTCCTCCCAGTCTCTTCCCCAGTCTCTTTCTCCAAGTGTCTTCCCCAGTCTCTTCCTCTCAGTCTCTTCCCCAGTTTTTTCACCCAATATTTTCTCCCAGTCTCTACCTCACACTCTACCCACAGTCTCCCCTCTAAAAACTTTATTTTTAGGAGGAAAGGTGTGGAGTCTCGCTGACGGTGGAGTTTTGTGTGTGTGTGTGTGTGTGTGTGTGTGTGTGTGTGTGTGTGTGTGTGTGTGTGTGTGTGTGTGTGTGTGTGTGTGAGTGAGTGTGTTGGACAAAAACGCAAGCCAGAGAAACAGAATGTGTGTGACAGTGAGGGAAGATGAGTGTTTGTATAAATTCACACAACTCTGGTTAAGAGCAATGCATCAGCACACGTTTTCTCAAGAGCATTCTCCATCTGTTCGCTAAATTTAAGAATGAACCCTCTCCCTCTGGTCCTCGTCTCATTCGGTTCTTTCGTCATTCCCTCCTCGCAATGAAATACACCACCGAAGCGTCTGCCTGCGTAGAAACCGGATTCCGTTTCCAGCATTGAGTCATTCGCCTTTTCAAGGCTTTTGACAGAGTCCAGAGTCTCATAGCCCATTACACATAGCCCATTAAGCTCTTTGTTCCTGCAGCACAAAGCCCACTTTGATCTCTTTTCTTTTTTATATGAACTATTTCCAGGCTTATATTGCAACAGAGAAAATGAGGAGCATGTGGGCCGCTCGGGTCCCAGTCAAACCTTGTAATTCAAAATGATGATGTTTTATTATTATTTTTTTTAATCCCCCCCCAATAAAACTTCCCCTTTCATCTTTTTTTTTTTTTTTTTTTTTTTTTTTTTTATAAGTTTGTAGAACATAAGATAAAAAACGATGATGTTCATCTACTTCAGTATAGATGAAGTTTGGCTGCTTTCCCGGAGAGAACGTCTGACCTTTAATCTGAAAAAAAAAAAAAAAGATTTTCTTTGTGTGTAAAAGTGTAGAATTGTGTACCTGTTGAAATCCATGAAAAACCCCGGAACCCCTCAAGCGTGAAACTCCGAACATGTCATGCGTGTTGTGTCAGGACTGTGTAAGGTTGTACAATAGGGGCTCATTGTGTGTGAGCAGCATGCATTTTTTCCTTCGCTAGTGCAAAGTGTGTGAGACGAGGAGTTGAAAAGGAAAAGCCCCCGGGCCTTCGTCTGATTCCAAACAAGTGACGTGCAGCGACAGGATGTTGTGTTGTCACTCGCAGCCCTGCGGCTCGCCTGCCTTCCCGCCCACCCGACGATGTTTTGTGTGGCTTTCTCTTCGGCATCGCGCTGCTTTACCTTCTTCCGCTGTCGTTTATTTTTAAGCGGATGATTTCCCCCCCCTCTTCATTCTTACGTCTTTTAACCTCCGTCGTTCGGATTTATCCGTACGCTGACAGCTTAATGGTTTTTCCATGCGTTGTTGTGATGTGTCTCATGTGGAGATCAAAGCAAGGTGTGATTTGGGGGGGAGTTGAGCTTCTTGGTAAGGTGAGCTACACAGAGGAACCCTGCTCTAGTTCCAACAGCTGACACACTTTCAAGCAACACAAAGAAGAACATTCAACTGTTTCTAGTTTTGAAAATAGGGTTTGTAAGGCGGTGGAAAATTTCCAGGAAATTTCCAGAAACTTTGGGATTTCGGAAATATTAAGTTAAAACCTTACAAGGAATTTATGGAAGTTCAAGGAAATTTCTGGGAATTATTACAAATTTAAGGAAATTTATAAAACTATAATATACAGACATAAGTCTAAAAATTCTGTTTGGTCTTTAGCTGATTTGCATGCAAACCAATACAGATTTAAGGTTTTTTGATAAGACTTATTGTTGGGATACTTTTAATCCACAGCAGCTTACACACAGCACAAGGAAGATTTAAACATACATGTGTATGTCATGTTTTACGTGAATACTCGCTAAGATGGAAATGTTTTGACTTGTAGAAATGATTCTACACGTGTAGGGGGCGTGGCCTCAGTAGCGCTGCAGTAAGTGTGCTGTGTGCATGTGATTGATGAATGTGCAGGTAGAAAATTGAATAAAATTGCATTAAATCTGGTTTCTTTAACCAAAATTATCCTGCAAGATTTTTTTTCCAGCTACATTTTAAGGTTTTTTTTTTTTTTTACCTGCAATTTTGCAATTTTAATTCCCGTTAATTCCTGTGAAAAGTTTCCAGTCTTGAAAATTCCTGGAATTTTGCAGCCCTGTTTAAATTTAGACATAATGATATATTATTAAATATGATGATAATGATAACAAAAAAACATTAAATTCAATAGGAGTCCAGATCCGAGTGTATGGGATGATTGACAGCTCTTTAATCAGTGTCCTGGTCGGACGAAACACACACCCCGTTTCTTTTTGTCTCCTGGTGGTGCCAGCGTTGGGGCGCCCGGTGTTTTAAGGGTGGTTTATTAACTAGGCTGGTTAGCTCCAGCTAAAGAGGGCAATTAGCATTATCCTCGGCCATATGCTCTCTATTGAGCCCTGAGGCCGATCTGACGCTCCGCCTCGACCTGACGTCCCCTGGGGAAATTCTGCTGGCCGGGCCACATGTGTAAGCACACACACATGCAGTCGATCACATGGCACGACACTGCCGCCTCAGCAAGGTGCTCTGCAACGTCCTGGTGGAGATGATTCAGAAGCTGATGATGCGGGTGTGAAAAGAAGCAAGACAGACACAAGTGAGAACTTGAATAAATACCGTGTTAATCCCCAAACACGAGTCTGTCCAAAGCTGCATATTGTGGATTTAGAATCCCAGGAATAAATTAGGACCGATCGTCTCTCAAGCTGCTGACGTGCCTCGCTGAAGACATCTCGTGTTTGCCTCCTTGGGTCGGAAGGCAGGTCTTTTCCCTTGCGAAAACGGAAAATTGGAAACACATTGAGCGGCCAGCGAAGTCACCTTGCCCATCTGGTTCCCGTTAAAGCAAACTAACACGGCGATGCGATCACGTGGCAGGTGTACAGAGAACGATTCACGTGACAGATTCTCTCTCGCCTTTTTTTTACTCTTCTGTTTCAATCCGTTCCTGTTCTGCTCCCCTGATCTCCCCCCTCCTGCCTCCTCAGTGGTGTGTGTGGTGCTGGTTTGGCCCCATCTGGAGTAGATGAAGTCACAGAGCTACATTATGGGTTCTGGGTAGCTTTGATCCTCCTCTTCTAGGATGGGCAATGTTGCAGCTGCAACCACTGCACTGCTGGCCCAACCCGACAACCCCAGAGGGCCTAAAATACACCCTCCCCAAAACACACACACACACACACACACAGAAAGTACACGCATGAACAAACACATGGGTACACACTGCTAAATGGCCATACATGCACTTAAACAGTGTAGAAAAGACGCTTCTCTGTGCCATTGTGTTCCAATTAAGCTGTAGCAAACACACACACACACACACACACACACAAACCTCAAAGCTAATCCTTTCCGTTTTCAACACAACCTCTAAATTAGCCATCTGTTGCACGCTATGATTCGTGCGCCGACCGTATGCGACCACGTTACTAGTTCTCTACACGTTTTCATGGAAATGAACATCGAGACGTTTCTGTAATTTTACGGTAGTGTGAGACACACAGTCACAAAGTGTTTTTTTTTTTTTTTCTTCTTCTTTCCGGAGTCTTTTCTTACCGATTTCTCGACTGTGTGCAGGTGTACGCGCCGTCACCAAACTCAGACGACTTCAACAGGGAGTCTCCTTCCTATCCGTCCTCCAAACCCCCCAGCAGTATGTTCGCTAATACGTTCTTTGGTAAGGATTTTTCTAATTTCATTCAATAAAGTAAAACTTTTATGAGTATAAAGTATTTATACAGTTTTTCACACGCAGGCTGCAGGCAAATGAGGCCTCAGTGCATTGCAGTGGCTCCTTCTTTTCCTTCTTCTTCTCCTCCTCCTTCTTCTTCTTCCTCTGCTGCTTCTTCTGCTGCTTCTTTTTCTTCTCCTTTTTCTGCTTCTTCTCCTTATGTTTCTTCTGCTGCT
Source organism: Silurus aristotelis (assembly GCF_946808225.1). Classification (NCBI taxonomy): domain Eukaryota; kingdom Metazoa; phylum Chordata; class Actinopteri; order Siluriformes; family Siluridae; genus Silurus; species Silurus aristotelis. The sequence goes on along the minus strand of NC_139582.1, from coordinate 2,625,089 downwards.
TCTTCTTCTTCCGCTTCAGATTCTTCTTCTTCTTTTTTTTTGGTTATGTTTTTTTTCTTTTTTCCTTTGTTTTCTTTTTCTTCTTCTTTTGCTTTTTTTCCCCTTTGGTTGTTTCTTCTTCGTTTTCTTCTTTTCTGCTTCCTCTTCTTTTTGTTATATTTTTCTGCTTCTGCTTCTTCTTTATTATCATTTTCTTCTACTTCTTCTGCTGCTGCTTCTTCTGCTGCTTCTTCTTCTTCTATTGCTACATCTTCTGCTGCTGCTTCTTCTTCTACTTCTCCATTATGGTTGGCCCTTTTCATGTGAGTCTTCGATAAAACTCTTATGCGATTGTATTCACATTTCCCCCTCGTTCCTCAGACGCAAGCCACAACTCCTCGGACCCATGGAACTCGTCCAACGGTATAAGCCAGCCGGGTTACGGGGGAATTCTGGGAGGATCTTCATCTCACATGCCGCAGTCTGGAAACTACAGCCTGCACTCTCACGAGCGCCTGGTGAGAAAACACTGCTACACTTTACGTGCTTTTGTGGCGTACACCTTCAAACGAAAGTCAAAGCTGTGAGGGAGCTGATGCTTGCACGTGTCGACATTTATCACCCTGCAGTTCTCGCTACAGTGCTGTTTGACGTGTGTGTGTGTGTGTGTGTTTTGTAGAACTACCCACCACACACAGTGTCTCCTACGGACATCAATCCAAGCCTGCCGCCCATGTCCAGCTTCCACCGCAGCACCGCTAGCAGCTCGCCCTTCGTCACCGCGTCCCACACGCCACCCGTAAACACCACAGAGGGGGTCATGGGTAAGAAGCGATAGAACCCCCCCCCACCCCACCCCAAACACCACAAATATAAAATAATAAAATCCAAAAAATGCTCCTCAAAACCATCAGGAATGATTTTTTATGTTTATGTATTTTAAACACCCGGATCGTCCCAGTTCTCTCTAAAAAAAAAAAGTTATCCAATTGTGTCCGAGACGAGACGATACCATGTGCCTTAACCTTTTCATTACGGTCTTATCAGGAGGTCATTCTGTATTGTGTCATTGCAGCTGCAGCCAACAGAGGGAACGCGACAGGAAGCTCTCAGACCGGAGATGCGCTGGGGAAAGCACTCGCTTCGGTAAGCCCTCATCCTTCAACTCTACAGGAGATCAACTCCATGATGTATAAAATGAATGATCTCAGGTGTAAACCTGCTTCCCCTTTTCTGCTTTCATGATCAGCTTGTAACAGTGTGCTGTGTGTGTGTTCTAATATATGGTCTTTCCAAAGTTTGGGGGACTGAATAAGGTCAAAGGTTGGGTTTTGTGGATGTTTGTTCAACATAAACCAGGATGATTAGGCTCTTAATCGCCCAGCGGGCCAGAGTCAAAACATGAAATTATGAAGCCGAACTTGGCATCACGTGGCCTCCTTGTAGGGATAGTAAGATTCAGCGATTCGCATCGGCATTAAGTTTACGATGAGACGCATCGATTTTAAAAAGTGTGTATCGGGTACAAGATTCATTGTTTCGGAAAAAAAAATATATATATTTATATATAATTATTAGTAGATGCGCTGAACTTTTATTATATAGAAAGTGACCAATAATTGATATGTAGATTGTTTTCTCTTCGGTTTCAACAGTTTCTCGAGCGCGTTCTCTGCTACGTGAATACGACGCATCACAACAATACAGAGAGCGAGGCGTGTCCTGAGTCACACAGAATACAGATTAACATGGCAGAGGCAGAGCTGTGACTTACTGCAGACACAACAGGAAAATAACTTCTGGTTTTATTGCATTTTTATTTATTTATTTTTTTTTTCTTGCGCTAAGGTGGTTTAAAAGCCCATATTGAATCACATTGTGTTTAATCAAATTTAAATCAGATCGCACTGCTACGTAATGGTGAATCGTGTCGCATCGGTAGCTGCTTTATATGTAACTTTAACGTATCGCATCGGCCTCAGTTATGGAGGTGGTTTAATGGCTTTAACTCTGGCCGAAGGTCATGAGTTCAAATCCCACCCTCGCCAAGCTGCCACTTCTGGGCCGCTATGCAATATTAGCTGCTGTGAATTAAATCCTTTCTGGATAAAGGTGTCTGCCAAATGCGGCAAATATAAAACAAATACGCAGCAACGAAGCCTGTTATAGCGTGGGCGCTTATTTTACAGAACTCGTAAACGGCTAACCGGACAAACCGCCAAAAGCAGACACTCTGGCACATACGCGTACGCGCAGCCAGAAAATTGTGGGGCCGAACGATAATGGCAAATTAAGTCTTTTTGTATTCGCCGACTCAATACCATTAGCATGACAAAGCAGCAGCGAAACGGACACGGTGGGGCCCGGGCGAGGCCCGCCACGCTGCCCATTGTGCCCCCTTTTGTTGCCGCTCCTTTCAGAAGGGACGTGCTTATTGGCCCCCCGCTGGCAAAGAGCAGCGTGACTGATGAGGGGGCGGGGCTGAGTTTGTTGTTGGTAAAACGAGCGGTGTTAGAGCGTGAATGCGGCAGAAGTCGCCCGGGCCGATCAGGGTCAGGAGTCACAGCTATAGAGCGGCAACTGCAGCAAGAGAGAGACTAAGAGCTTTTGTTTGTTTTACTGCTTTGGTTCAGAGCACTTACTAGCGTCGTCACTAATACCCAGGTCGACCTCCAAAGCTTCATGTTTTCAGTTTTAGCATCTACTTTGTGAGATTTTGTAACATCTTTTGCCTGAAACTCCAGCCGCATTTTTCATTCACACGAGTACATTTCAGTTCAAGATCATCATCTGTGTGGATGAACAATGATTCTGTGCCTTTGAGACAGTGTGGGGGGTAAATTACTCTCTTAGACTCCACTTCACGCCACCCCCCCCCCCCCACACACACACACACACACACAAACACACACTCACACACCCAATCCTTTTACACTTTCTTTGTCCTCCCTTCATTTCGGTTTCTCTCTCTGTCTTTTCCTCAGTTTCCTCCAGGAGACAGATCTGATCGACTTTCTGAGCCTCAGGCAAGATTTCCACGGACTTGATTGAAACACAAAAGTGGCATTTAGGATTTAATACGCAGATTAATAATGATAATGATCCTACCAGCTTGCTTTCTTTTCTTTCTTTTTTTTTTTTCGTAATCGAAACGATCCCCTGCGAGATGACATCCTGCAACTTCAGACCCGTTTCGAATCAAACCCTACCAGATCTGCGTCGTGTCCATTCCAATTAGCCGGGAATCAAATCAAGTCCTCCAGCCAGGCCCCGGAATATTTTCCGTAGCGGAAACCCGAAAAACATTGCTATCAAAGAAAAAGAACGCGGCATCTGCTCTAATCCGGCGTTTGTCTAAACAAAAAACAAATCTGTTTAGGAAGTTTCGAAGACTTTAAAAGAAGTATTGGAGCATTAATCTGCATCTGCAGTGCATGTGCTGTCTGAAGAAGAGAAAATCTTCAGACTTATTCCAGAAGTTTAAAGGCAGTGCTAATTAAATTTTTTTAATTTAAATTAATTTTAATAATAAAAATAACAAAAAAAAAAAAAAAAAAACGGTGCGCATGTCTAAGCTGAGCTTTTCTTTACACTGAGTTTTGGTCAACTTTCTAGTTTTGGTGCAAACTTTGACCAATTTCATTTGCTTCCTTTTTAAACCACCTTTAATAGAATTATATGAATAAGTTGATGAACCCAGAACTAGATTTCTAATTCTCACTGAACACCTCAACAATGATGGGACTGTAATAAATGGACATTCTGTTCCCTTTTGAGTCTGGTTCCTCTCAAGGTTTCTTCCTCAGATCATCTCAGGGATTTCACCACAGTCGCCACTGGTTAGTTTATTAGGGCCCATTGGGAGTGAAAGTGGTACTGGACTGTACACAGTGGATAAAATGTTGGACTTCTGCCCGGAAGGGTCTTGGGTTCAAATCTCTGCACCACCAAGCTGCTACTGTTGGGTCCTTAAACAAGACTCTCCCCTGCTCAGCTGCATAAGTGAGATAAGTGTAAGTCGATCTGTATGAGGGCTATAGATGTAAATGCAGTGGCGAACTTGCAATGATAAGGAACAAACATATGCACATTTGAAGTGTGTACAGCGGTACATTGTCCATTGTTAGAATTAATTCTGATCAAATGATTATCGTTTGTCGTCACAATAAACGCAAAATGTCCCCAACATCAAATCTCAAACATTCAAGTACTAAAGTTTTTTTGTCATATACACAGATGTTCAGTTTGTACAATGAAATTAAAATCAAGTGAGACTACAGTCTACAGCAAATATTAAACAGTAAAGAGAAGAGGAGATATTAATAATAACGAAAAAGAACTACAGAGCTCATTGCAGTGTTCTGGCTGACAACGAAGTCAAATATGGAGGCAGAAAAGCTTTTCCTTTCATACACACACACACACACACACACACACACACACACACACACACACACTGGTTTAATGTGCTGTAGCTGGCCGGTGCCTGATGCAGGCAGACGCTGGTTATTGGGCAGGCAGAGAGACGAGGGTGCTGCTTTATTACCTCTCATCCATAACTGGAGATGAGACACGGCAGGAGCCGAGCAGCCACGGAGCCAGGCTTATTCACTCTAATGAGCTCCCAAAGAGAGATTAATGGCAGTGTCCTCTCTCTTTTCCTCTTTCTCTCTCCCTCTCTTTTTTTTCTCATTGCTTTATATTACTGCATCTCACGTTCTTTTTTTTTCTTCTTCACTCGCCATTGTAAATATATCTCCCAGTATCTCCTGCAAATAATAATTTGTATGAAAAACTTTGAATCTACTGGTTCCAGCTCTATCCAAGCCGTTTGCCAACGTCCACCGTGACGTCAGCAGGGTGTGTAAGCGAGAATTTGTCTTCCTAAAGCGCAGGGCATTCTGGGAAACAAGGCCAGAGTGCAGGTGTCAGGCAAAGCGATGTACACAAACGTGTTTTCCTGCGGTCTTTTTTTCTCCTCCTGTGGCCATTAGAAAAGGGCGGTGCGGGTTGTTAAAGCCCAATATGTATGCAGTGAGGCTTTTACAGCTTCTCAGCCAGTAAATTCAGCAAAATTGATGAGCCAATTGGGGCTATGGGACGCTAACCGAGACTATAAAGCTCCAAAAGGGGGAGCGACAGGTTGCTCTCAGAGAGCATCTGTGATCTTTCACTGATGGTTCTATCTCTTTTCTCTTTTTCAGATTTACTCTCCTGACCACACAAGCAGTAGTTTCCCTTCTAACCCGTCGACCCCGGTGGGCTCACCCTCTCCGCTCACGGCTCAAGCGGGCGCCGGGTCCGCAGGTACCGTGGTGACTGCTAGCGGCCCCCCTGGAAGGGCAGGTAAAGAATCGACATTGTCACATTATAGACACACACCTGGATTAACTTTTCTCTCCCTCTTCACTTAACTGTATGAAAAGAGTTAATGGATCTAAACGAACATGATATGATTTGCTGCATATCTGCGATCCCTAAGAATTGATCTGAAGGATCCAGGCTATTCCTCATGATCATATAACACGATCTGTTTCTGTGAAGGATGCTCTCACTGCACTAAATCGATTGCTACTCATCTTTAAGACTCGTGTCCTAAATATAGAAAACGAGCTACACTAAAAAAAAAAAAAAAAAAAAAACCTGGTTTAGTAAATCAGTGTATTTTATAGAACTGTAATAAATGGATGTTTGGTGATGAGGACGGGTTCCTTTTTGATCCCTTCACGGTTTCTTCCTCATGAAGTCTCGCTCATTAGGGATTAGGGATTACAATTATAAGGAACAAACTTATAGGCAGTAAACCTATACATTCTTTTATGAACTTTATAAACGCTTCATCTCTGTAAAGCTCCTTTGAGACAATGTTCTTTTTAAGAAGCGCTCTACAAATAAAATGTAATTAAATATATAAATGCGGTAAACCTCGGTACTCGTCATGTTATCACAACTGCAAAAAACATTTCCGCACTCGTCACGCGCTCAGAACTCGACACCGACTCTCGCAATGAAACTCTGGACCGCTTCAGTCTTGCGGTAAAACAGATGCATGAACAGTCTCATGTCAGCTCACGAACAGTGCCATTTAGTCCTGGGTCCTGAAGTGGTTAAAAATGGCTGTAAAAATCAATAAAAAAAAGTTTTTTGAAACAGTTTCAGCCCTCAACACAAATTCCAAAATGATTAAATGTAAAAAAAACACACACTTATACACACATCTGAATTACCCACATGGGATCTAACAAATGAAAACTATTTATTTAAATTTTTTTCATATATTAAATTTTATTTAATCAATTTTATTTGTGCCAATTTAATTGATTACTGAATTCACTAATAAATGTATAGAATTAATTTGATTTATTCGATTAAATTTTTTATAAAATATAAAATATTATGTTATATATTATTTAAGCAGGCATTTTTGTTATTATTTTTAAAATGTAAACTGTTGATGATCACAAATGTTAATAATATTAAACTTTGCTAATAAAAAATCACAAGCACTTTTATGTTTTGTATTTCTTCCCCCTAAACGTACCGAAATTGAACCGAACCGTGACTTAAAAAACGAGGTACCTACCGAACCGTGAATTATGTGTACCGTCACAGCCCTAATATATATATATAATTTCTTATGATTCACACGGAGGAAGAAGACTTTTAAAATGTCTATACTGTACTTCTACAGCGATGCCATTTTTCAGAATTTTCTTCTAGTTTTCACTTGGATTTTTGTTGACTCTTCATTTGACTTACAGTTTAATTATCACTCATGGTGTATGTGTAACAATTTCTGAATGTTTCTATACCACAAAAATAAAACATTTAATGTGTATTCTTTAGAATGTAGGATATGTAGTGAATATACAGAAATATAACATTTTGTGATTTATTTATTTATTTATTTATTTTTATGTAGGTATGTCTGAAGGATGTAATATGATATATAACGATAAATATTATAAACATTTATATTATAAATCTTATATAACAGAAAAAAAGAAAGTAAAAAAGCATTGATTTGAACACGTACATTTATTTCAGAGTTATAACACACACACACACGTGTATATGTGTGTGTGTGTGTGTGTGTGTGTGTATATGTATATATATATATAAAATGTGATAGTAATTCCGGTATGCACAAGAGCGAGTGCTCCTGCATGTGTATGTGTGTTTTGGTGTAATGGCGACAGCTGTCTCGGTGTCTGTCCCTCTCTTCAGCCTCAGCTGTTCCCCTGCTCCTCACACAGCTGTTCCCCTGTTCAGCGCGACCCACAGACCCCCTCATTTATTATCCTGACTGACTGCTCAGGGAGCGTGAGGGGAGGTGAGAGTATGTTAGACTCAGGAATGACTCAGCTGATGATGTCCATACACACGGAACGCTGTTCTTCTCTCGCAGCCAAACTTCTGCTCCCTTAAAACAGCAAACCTTCACCGACATTGTCCCCTGCCCTCATTTTCCTGTCACTGTGTGTTCAAATGCTGCATACGTTTATTTTGTTTAGTCAGAGCGGTTCATTCATCCATCCCGGGTCTGAAATCACCGCCGATTTGTTCCATGAACTCAATTTTCTTGTAGTCAAAGCGTTCTTTGTTGTGAGTTTGCGTTTTTTTTTTTTGATCAGCGGAGCAGCTATTCTTAGACGGCGCTACAGAATGCGGCATGATGTTATGATTAAGCGCAAACACCTACATCTGTTCTTCAGGATTAGTTCTTTAACCGAAGTATTAACCGGCGCTGCAGAACAGACTGCAGATTCCTGCTCCTGCGGCTGCTGCTTCCAAACAGTTTGACTGACGTATCCACGTCGGATACACCGCACCCACACTCATTTGTCTTTGCGTCCTCGTGTAATCGGAATAAAGAGAACAAGAGCAAGCCTCGTAATTTCCTGCCCCGAAGTCATTTTTAATAGGCCGTTAATGAAAATCTGTTGAGGGGTTGAGGTTCTTTTGGGCTTTGTGAACGCACATTCCTTCAGATGGGGCCCTCAGTTAGACGTTTCAGGAGGATGAATGCTTGGAAAGTTCTTACCTAAACACTCCCACTGAGGGGAGTGAGGGAGAGCGAGGCAGCGATGAAGGTTCATTAATTTTTGCTGTCTTTAAAGATCTCTAACTAGAAATGAGATCGAGAACATGCAAGCAGAGCATGGAGAGCATGAATATGTGAGGTCCGAGCTCAGTGGTTAAGACCTTTACCCAGTTGTGAATAAGTCGCTCTGAATAAGAACATCTGCCAAATGTCGTAAATGTAAATATGGAGAATGGAGTGTGGTTGGACAAGAGCTCCGGCCTGGACATTGTTTTTTTTTTTTCAACGACACGACAAAGTAAATAACCTGAGAGTTTAGTTTTGGTCCGTCGTCATTAGAAATGTTTGACCTTTTCTTCTCGTTCGATACACAAACACACACACGGAGTCCTTCGGCAAAGCATGACTTCCTTTAGCTGTTTGTTTGGAGTTGGAGCGCAGTACGATCCGTAATTGAAAGTAAAAAGGAATAGACGAGGGGGAAAAAATACCCCCCCCCCTTCCCTCCCTCCCTTTTTGATTTGCGATTAGCAGATGTGGATTCCTTTAGAGCGAAGATGATTAATGGCCAGTCAGAATCGTTGCACTTAGACTAAGAACAGGCCTCAGACATTTACATGGCCATTACAATGCTGAAATCAGACACAACCACTTTTGCATAACACACAAGCAAACAATTTTTACGTATATGCGCATGTTCATAATCTAAAGACGGAGTTTCTGCATCGTCCTCAAAAGTCTTTCTTTGTTGTTATTTTTTTCATGAGTCCAAGTATAATTCGCTGTATTACGCATAAAAATGAGAACAACAGCCAATCAGCTTGCTGCTATCGGAGCGACTCTCTCTCTCTCTCGGATCGTACCATAGACGTAAAACGGATTTTATTTTTTTTACAGCGATGGGGAGATGCGAGTTTAGCGATATTTGGCTTGAAGAAAAACGAATTTAGGGTTCGCTTAATGCCAGTTACTAACAAGGTGTTTGTGTGTTTTTGATGTCGTGATAAAGGTCTAAAATTTCATTCTTCATGGTCTTGAAAAGGCCTTTAAAAGTCAACATTTGTCATGTTGAAACCTGCAGAAACCCTGTAAAGATCCTTGAAATCCTTTTGTATTGAGAACTTTTTTTGTTTTTTTTCCAAGCAATGGTTTGCAATCAGCGTCAGGGGAAGTGAGAGCGGGTCTGAGCCAAACCTCTTATCAGCATCCTGCATTGTTCTCACGGCATTTTTAACCATGACTTCATTAACGAGCGGAAGTTGTGCAGGTCCCTCAGTGCTCCTGTGGGTGGTGGTACAGCCCCCGACCCCGATCATGTTGCAGGATGTTGCTTAGTCATAGGAAATGATGCATCTGGACCTGAGAGGGAAACAGCCCACATAGAGAACATGCTGGAAGAGGAAATGAGCCCCGGTCTCTGTTGGGAAGTGGCCTGAAGTGTTGATTACTTGGCTTTGTATTGTATCTCCAACTTTCATTAACCATTAACTTTTTTTTTTCAGGTTCTACTCAGTGGCCTCGTGCAGCTGGACAGACCCCGTCTTCCCCGAGTTATGAAAACTCTCTTCACTCTCTGGTATGAACCCACTTTTTTTTTTTACCCCCCCCCCCCCCCCCCTTTTCTATCACAGTGAGCACTATTTAAAGGATGCTGCAAAAGTGGATGCCTGGCTGCTGAGGATGGGGTATTGGGGGGGCATCATTACACACACATTCCTGACTGACAAATGTAAGAGAATGGTTTTGATGGGGGGGGTTGTGATACAGAACAATACTCATCCCTCGGGGCGTGTCTCCTGCCATCTGTCTGCTCCGGAGAATGCTGAGTGGGGATTGGCTAGGGTGTGTTTAGAGGAGTATGGGGATTGGGTGTAGAATTGGCTAGACTGTGTTTAAAGTGTAAAGAGGATTTGGGTTGGGGGATGGGGATTGGCAGCTGTTGCATAAGAGTAGTGTTTCTGGATTCCAGGGCTGACTGGGGAGCGAAACCTTGAAGGGGATCCCGTTTCACACACACACACACACACACACACACACACACACACACACACACACACACACACACACACACACACACGCGCCTGCATCATGCATTCACAACACGGGGTGTGAAAGACAAATATTTACCATATTGCCACCTGTGACTGCGTTTTTGTCGCGAGCTCCAGTGATGCAAAACAATACAAAAAACGAATACAATGTACCAGGAGGTTCTTCATCATCATCAGTTCCTTAAACAGGAACTCCGATGTTTATACCCAAGTGGATGGGTTCATGCCGTTCAGCCTTCCTCGTATCTTTATCCCTTCTCGACCTTTATCTTTCTCTCGCTCTCTGCTTGTCCATGTGTCCTCCAGTTTTGTAACCGTCTCAATGCTTTTCCCCGTTCCTGTCTGTCTGACTTTAGAAAAATCGTGTGCATCAGCAGCTGCATGAGCATCTCCAGGATGCCATGTCCTTCTTAAAGGATGTTTGTGAGGTATCCCTGCTTTTTAGCTGCCCTTCTTCACACATTCACCTTCCTCCTTAATATGAACTCATTCTTTTCATTTCTTCTCACTTCATCATTTAGTTGTATTCATTCCTATAGTAGGTCCATATGTGATCGTTTTTAATGGGGCATTGGGAATCATGGGATCCGTAGCATGACATGCTAGAAAAAAAAGTCAATTTTTTTATTAGAAGACCTCTGACTTCCATCACGTGTCATTTTTATTTTATTTTTCCTTCATAGATTTCATTCGTTTCCGTCCCATTTTGGATTGCTGTATAATTTAATGCTTCTTTAATAATGTCTTCATATTTAAAGTTATCGTCTCTTCTCCTTTTGTTTTCATCTCTGTCTTTTTCCAGTCTCGGATGGAGGATCGTTTGGACAGACTAGATGATGCTATCCATGTCCTCCGGAACCACGCGGTAGGTTCCACCTCCTCTCTGCCCAGCGACATCCACAGCTTGCTGGGACAGACGCACAACGGACCAATCGCGGCCATCGGCGGCAGCTTCCCCGCGTCCGGATTGGTCACCAGCAGAACAGCATCTATGGTAACAATCAGTGTGTTTATTCAGCCTGGAAAACAATAACCTAATTGTTTCAGAGCTTTCTTTGAACGTTTTTTTTTTTATTTATTTTTTATTTTTTTTATATTTCTGCCAAGTTCAAAGTCCCCCATCGATCAATGGCAGTTGTGTAAACAAAATTTACACCAATCAGCGAAATATGTCTGCTTTCGACTCGTTTGCAGACAGAGAAACGCACGCACTTTTTTCATCGTGTGCTTCTCCGAATAGGCTCATAAACAAGGCAGAGCCACCTGTTTAAAATGAATCCTCACTCATGTGCTAAAACGGAACCATTTTCCACAGAGGGCCATTTAACTTAAACCCACATACTTTCCATATGCGTAATAGCTGGCCCAGGGTATTCTCTCTCTCTCTCTCTCTCTCTCTCTCTCTCTCTCTCTCTCTCTCTCTCTCTCTCTCTCTCTCTCTCTCTCTCTCTCTTTCTCTTGCTCTCCTTCTCTCTCTTTCTCTCTCTCTCTCTCTCTTGCTCTCGCTCTCCTTTTCTCTCTTGCTCTCTCTTTCTCTCTCTTTTTTGCTCTCTTTCTCTCTCTCTCTCTTGCTCTCGCTCTCCTTTTCTCTCTTGCTCTCTCTTTCTCTCTCTTTTTTTCTTTCTCTCTCTCTCTCTCTCTCTCTTGCTCTCGCTCTCCTTCTCTCTCTTTCTCTCTCTCTTTCTCTCTTGCTCTCTCTCTCTCGCTCTCCTTCTCTCTCTTTCTCTCTCTCTCTCTCTCGCTCTCGCTCTTCTTCTCTCTCTCTTCCTCTCTCTCTCTCATGCTCTCGCTCTCCTTCTCTCTCTCTCTCTCTCTTGCTCTCGCTCTCTCTCTTTCTCGCTTTCCTTCTCTCTCTTTCTCTCTCTCTCTCTCTTGCTCTCGCTCTCTTTCTCTTACTCTCGCTCTCTCTCTCCTCTCTCTCGCTCGCTCTTGCTCTCCTTCTCTCTTTCTCTCTTTCTCTTTCTCGCTCTCCTTCTCTCTCTCTCTCTCTCTCCTTCTCACGCACTCTTCTTCTCTCTCTCGCTCTCCTTCTCACGCGCTCTCGCTCTCTCGCTCTCTCGCTCTCCTTCTCACGCGCTCTCTCTCTCTCTCTCTCTCTCTCTCTCATACTCTCTCTCTCTCTCTCTCTCTCATACTCTCTCTCTTTCTCTCTCTCTCTCTCTCTCTTTCTCTCTCTTCTCGAACGTAACACATTGGTGGATTGCTGGATTGGAAAAGCAGTTGAGTCGAGCTGGAGTTTAGGATGGTCCTGGAACAGCTCTACGCCGCTCAGGCTGTAAGGACCGGAGTGTGTCACTCGCTATAACACAGCAGCGCTCGCTCTTCCATCATCTTCACACACACATTACTTTCAGCCAAGAGCACAGCTGTAAGGGAAGGAACCCGAGGAGACTAATGCTTTCCCATTAATCCCATCGCACAAGTAAATAATCCAGGACGCTTGCTTTTTCTTTTCCCTTATAAAATGCCCATATTTGTCTCTGGAGGGAGGAGAAACAGATTATTCCCACTATGAAGTTCTTTGCCAAAACAGTTAAAAGTTCTTGGACATGTTTAGCTTATAAGAGCTTAATCACATCTTTACGCTCATTCATTAGAAAGAAAGAAAAAAGAGGTTGCTTCAGACGTGCTTGTGTGGATGTGCAGTCGCACAATTAAAATCAACTCGCATATGAAGATCCATGATGCTGCTGTGAAGAGTTCAGCTCAAGAACTGTGAAGATGGATTTGGACTTTATAGAAGCATTTTGCTACAATGGTTTAGGGCTCAACAATGGTGGAACTATTAGGCGTGGATTTTCAGATTCACCCTGGAGGTTCACCCTGAAGGTTACCTTTAAGGTCTGGTTTTTCCCGCAACACCACTTGGGTCACCACTGGGTTTCTCATTATTAAATGAATAGGGCCATGAGCATTTCTTCATACTTGTCTCAATTAGTGAACAGTTGATAACCTCAATGATGATGGAGGGATAATGAATGGATATTCGGGGGTCACCCTGATGAGGATGGCTTCCCTTTTGAATTTGGTTCCTCTTGATGTGATTCCATCTTGTTTTTCCCTCACCACCATCACCACTTGGTCGCTCATTAGGGATAAACTTATAGGGAAGTGGAAGCTCAGTGGTTAAGGCTCTGGTTTACTGATCAGGAGGTCGGGGGTTCAAACCCCATTCTCGCTAAGCTGTTACTCTAGGGCCCTTGAGCAAGGTTCTTAATCCTCAGTGATCCAGCGATGGCTGACCTCGTGCTCTGACTGCAGCTTCCTAACATCACTGAGATATGTGAAGAAAGAATTTCACCGTCCTGTAAAGTACATGACAAACATAAAACACCTTTCACTTTTTTTCCATGGGAATCAAATGGATCTCAGTAGATTCAAGGGTCAAAGCCAAAGGCGGCTCTGGAGTGAGAGAACCACCTGACGGCTATCTACTCAAGCGTCCGTGGATTTTATGCCTCCGTTCACAAGAAACTTCATCACCATGCGCTTTTTCATGCAGCGCACCAACACCGTCGTCTGCCATCATGATTACCGGTCTCTGGACAAGCCCGTGACATGCATGTGCGCCCCCTAGCAGTAATAGGATACGCTAGACATTAACTACTGCGTGTATCACCTCCATCCATTTCTATACCTGTAACATTAAAAGTGGTAGAACACGTCCAAATCCACAGACATTGCATACTTCCTACTATAGACAACTTCACAAGTATTGTGTAGACTTTTGACCTACAATTTCATACGCTAACGTGTGAAATTTGTAAAAGCGGATTTTTGAAAGGATAAAATGTAATTATCGAATAATTACGACACCTGGATGGAAACGTGGTTTCAGGCAGGTGCAGACTCTGGTCTGACAACACTTTCTTGAGGTGTTACGTCAACTGACAGTCGGCGCTACGTCCTCCAGCCTTCCAAACAACGTAAACGGCTTTAGGTTTAAATTTAATGTTCACTACTAAAGTTTGTTTTTTCCTCATCCTTACAGAACCGGAGCTTTTGTCTGGCTATGATTTCTGTATCAAAGCATGTGGGCTTTAGCGGTTTTGTGTGTGTATCAGAAGCGGCGATTGAGAGACGGATCAGCGCCGCTGGGACCCGACCCGTTTGCGTCCCTGTAAAAGAAGGGCTCTGTGTCACTGAACTGTGTGCTCATACATATAGAAACAGAGCTCTCCCTGTGAGACAACACACACACACACACACACACACAACTGAAATATACACTATAAGTAAAAACCCTGGTTCAGCATAGCTAATACACATGCTTTTATTGTGGCTTTACACACACACACACACACACACACACACACACACACACACACACACACACACCCTTGCCATCTATCTCTTTGCCCTATTTCCTAACAACTCAAGAAATCTGACACCTCACATGAGGGTGTGTGTTTTTGTGTGTGTGTGTGAGAGACCTAAGTCTCCAGCTGTATGGTAATCAAGCCTGAAAATGGCCGCCTTCTTCGGCTGGTTGCCCCTATCCCCCCCACCCCATTCCACCCCACCCACCCGCAGCTCCTCCTCCTCCTCCTCCTCCAGACCAGACAAAGAGTTGTTTGGCCACCTGTTGAGAGCCGATCCGAGATTAGTGTGTGCTGCTGGGGGAGGACGAGGGGTTTTCAGGGTTAACAGAGGCCAACACTGACTTAGGATCACATTCCTAAAGAATAAAGAAGGGAATAAACCTCCATACGTCCCTCATCTTCAGCTTCCGTTCCTCTCCCGTAAGGGAAATGGGAACTCTGTGGGAGAGAGCGAGAAGATCCCTACGGTGGAGGTACAGGAGCAAAGTGGCCTTCCTGACTCTCTGAAGGAAAGAGAAGTAGCAGAAATCTGGCAGTAAAGCGCTCTGGGTTTTAGCTCTGAAGCGACTTCGCTTGCCAATAACGTGATCGAATCCAGATGTGCAAGAAAGCAGTGTTAGTAAAAACCTGCTGTAATCTGCAACGGACATGGAAATCCTAAAGACGCTTACTGTTCTGATGATAAAAATGGGTTCCAGGGTTCAGCCTTTGATGACTGTCATGGTTTTGAAATAGAGGAAGAACTGTGTGGGTGAGATTTCTGAATGTACACCATCCGTTCTTCAATTGGATTAGTCTGTCGCTCCCATTCCCACATGCTAATCAGGCAGTAACCGCCACACCAACGTCACGTTGCTGTTGAAATTCTGTTGACGGTGTGGAAACAATGACAGAAAGTCTGGAGAATGAAGGACATGGATGCAGGTAGAATGAAAGCAAGTACCTGCAATACAGGATACAAGACAAAGACCGAATAGGAAGCATCACATATTATATAAACATTTCTTATGGAAAAACATTCAGCAAGCACATTAGGAGTTACGTTTTCTGTCTAGCTTGTCCTGATATCTCGATGCATAGCCAGCGATACGATGCATTTAAGATACATATGAAGCAGATACTGATGCGTTCCGATACGATTCGCCCATTACGATTCGATTCAACACCGTGCGATTCGGTGCAATGGAAAAAATGTGGTGCAGATAGTTTGCTTTTATTTCTTTGGTTCAGACGGAGAGCAAAACATCAATTTACTTAAGAGCTTTCTGACTTCAAACGCATGCTCCCTTTTACACACACGACTTTGTTTCCAGGGAGTTACAGCTCTACCTCTGCCATGTTAATCTGTATTCTATGCGACTCTCAGGACACGCCTCGGTCTCCATGGTGTTGTGACGCGTCATATTCACGTAGCAGCAGCGGTGTTTAGTGAGGAGAATGTGATCTACATATCAAATAGTGGTCATTGTTTTAAATAATAAAAGTATTGCGCATCTACTAATAATTCTATAGAAATATACAGATTTTTTACTGATGCAAATATGTATATAAAAAAAGATGTATTCGGATACAAACGCCAACTTGTATCCGATGCACACTTTTTTTAATCGACGCATCACATCGTTAACTTTTATGGTGACGCACCGAAAAGAATCGCTGAATCTTTCCATCGTTAACATGGTTTAGGCTGCAAAGGTCGTTCTTTGTGCTAGGAGCAGCGCTCTGCTTGGTTCTTCAGAGACGAGGCCATGCTCTACAGAAGGATCAGGAAAGCCGCAGCTCTTTGATGTGGAATCTCGGGCACTGTGCATAATTCTTTGGTTTTAATGTGAATGGAGTTTCTTTTTTTCCGCTCCGTGAACATTTTATGATCAGAAAAAACCCTTGATGTTGAAGTTCCGCTCTCTGGATCACGTTCTCATGTTCACATGGCGATGTGTTCCAACAGGGTCCTGCACATCGTGAAGAGACGGTCAGTCTGAACTCAAACCACACAGGGCTGCAGAGCACCTCCGGGACGGCCTCCGTCTCCGAGCTCAATCACCAGGCTGATACTTTCAGAGGTCTTTTTTTGTTTTTGTTTTTGTTTTTTTTGCCGCTCAGATTTAACTCTCGATGAACAAGTTGACATTTTATCACTTGGCAAGCACTGTATTACATTTTATTTGGCATAGACATCATAACTAATGAAATGCTTTGGGTTTCATTCACTTTTTAAACGCAGGACTCTCTGGAAGCCTGGCATCTCAGGTGGCTTCAGTTCTGGAGCTTAAAATTGAGAATCAGGACAAAGATGACATGCATGATAACCATTCCTCCGATGACATCAAGTCTGATGACGAGAGTGACAAAAGGGACATTAAGACGCCTAGAGGAGGAACTCGAACAAGGTATGTTAGGGAGCGAGGTATGTCAGAAAGTGGTAGGTCAGTGGTTAAAACGTTGGACTTTAGATTAGTCATGAGTTCAAACCCCAGCACCACCATGATGCCACTAGCTGACCGCATTAACTGCTTAATGTCCCAACTCCTTGCTACATGCAGCCCTAACAGAGTTTCTTGTAAAAATCAGTGTATTATTGTGTATCTGCATTCACACTCAGAACATACACTTTTCCAAAGTTTGCTTGATGTGGATTCCTGCCAACCTGACTCTAGCATGTATTCCTGTTTTCCTTCACAGCAGCATTAACGAGGACGAGGACCTGAACCCGGAGCAGAAGGCCGAGCGTGAACGCGAGAGGAGAATGGCCAATAACGCACGAGAGCGCCTGAGAGTCCGAGACATCAACGAGGCGTTTAAGGAGCTGGGCCGCATGTGCCAGCTGCATCTGAAGAGCGAGAAGCCCCAGACCAAACTGCTCATTCTGCACCAGGCGGTCGCGGTCATCCTCAGCCTGGAGCAGCAAGTCAGGGGTCAGTCACTGTCCGGTCTATACTACTGTGTGTGCATTTGATTTTCATAGGGTTTGGATATTAATTTTGAAATTAATCTAGCAAAGGCTAGAGGTCGACCGATATCGGTAGCTAGGTTGGATCGCACTTTCCGATAAACCATTAATCAACCGAGACTTTTTAAAATGGACACTGGATATAAAAACAAACCAATCCTATTACTCCATGTAAAAAAGTACTGGAGTTTATTACAAAAAAAAAGTAGTAATTTTTAATTAATTAATTATATTAATATATATTATGGAAAATAAAAGATATGCATTCAAACTGAAACAAAAAGTAATACTCCAAACAAATAAAAACAGTTGCAAAATGTATTTTTTTTTTAAAACAAGACCCGCAAATAAACAGCACGTGGAGGCAGTGATTGGCCTTTAGAGGCCGCTCTCGAGCTGTATAATGCAACCCGGAAAAACTATCGGTATGAATTTTTTTAGCGATAGTTCCAGAGAATCAACTGCGAAACAGATGAATCGTTTGACTTCTACCATATGGAGCAAAAAAAAATTAAAATATCGTATTAAAAAAAAAAAAAAAAAGAAAGATGGATGGATGTGGTAGCTAAGTGGTTAAGGCATTACATTTTGGATCTGAAGGTCATGAGTTCAAATCCCAGCCACACCAAGCTGCTCATTTGAGATGAATGAGATAAATATAAGTTGCATTGGATAAGAGCATCTGACAAATGCTGTAAATGTAATAAAGGGGATTTTTGAATTATTTAAGACCTTTATTTGAGTTCCTCTGCAATATAATGAATGGTATTATAGTATTTATAGCGTAGTGAAAGGAATTACCGATATCCAGGAACGATTCAGACGAATTTCAGAAGTAGAAGACTTTTTTGTGGCAAAAATATGTTGAGATATGAGCCAGGAAATGTAAATCTTTGTGTGTTACACCACCCCTACTCCCTCATCCAGAGCGGAACCTGAACCCCAAAGCAGCCTGCCTTAAGAGGAGAGAGGAGGAGAAGGTTTCTGGCGTTTCGGGGGAACCACAGCAGACTCATTCATCCGTTCACCCCGGGCTTACAGACACATCCAACCCCATGGGGCATCTGTGAGCACTAGGCAGGTAAACCCGACGATGCAGTGTGTTTTGGGGGTTCAGTATTTTGATGGAATTCCACTCACGGTTTCTCCGTTTTGACCTTTCAGATGGAAGTGAATGCCGATGAAGCGTGTAAGATTGCGTTGGTGACTTTGCTTTCCAAGCGCAGACAGGACTCGCAGCTTGTGACACGAATTTGAAAAGACAGAGACCACTCCAAGCTAAATTCCAGCCGAGCAAAGCCTGAGCTCGAAGAAAACTGGCAAATGCCAAACTTCCTCCAAAAGTCCAAAATTGTATAGCGAATTTCTGCCCTACGAGAAACACACTTACAAAACAACAACAACAAAACACCCCCCCCCCCCCCCCCCCGAAAGCTCTTCAGCACATATCGCTGTCTGCGATGCAGCGTGTCACATCTGTACAATCAGAGACTGTCGCAGTCCCCCTCCACCCTCCACGTGGAAGTTGCATTGTGCCTAAAACTGAATTGACGAATGCATTGTAACAGCAATTTTTTTATCTTTTTTTTTCTTATTGGTTTGTTTTGTTTCATTTTGTTTCCTATTTATTGTTACTGAACTCCTATGTTTTAAAGGGAAAGTTACGACTTTAAGAAGAAGCTGTTTGGCATTTCAGTAGATCTTCAGTTTGCCAAGCCGAGCGATTCTCCATGGAAACGACTCCTCCGGATCGGATCGTCCTCGCGTCCGTGGCGTCTCAAACGATCAAAGTATCAAACGGTCCTCCCCCCCCTTTTTTTGTCTAAAAAGAATAATATATTATTTATATTTATGATCGATCCATTCTACAGAACAACAGCACGAAAAAACCAAAACTACCTATAACGATGCGTGTTTAGTCGAGACTCCAGGACCCAGGCGGTTTTTTTTTCTTCTCCTTTCCTTTTTCTGTCCAACAGACTCAAAGTCCCGGATGGCAAACTGGAGCTTTACTGAAAAGTCAGAGGTCAACCACAAGGCAGACATGTTTATAGTCATTAGTGCGTAGTTCAAACCCAGAGAGCAGAGCAGCTCCTAGACCTCCCCCAGCATTCCCTACATACTTCATAGTGTCTTAACTGAAGGAACGAAGGAACCGACTGCGGCTCCTTCGAACTTTTCAGCCATATAGTGTTAAACGGGAAGAAATAAAAACACGGCATATTTCCATTTATAGCAGTTCGTTGGGATTTTTTGTTACATTGTTTGGTCTCTGCTCAGTCGGACGGCGTCGGCCCTCGAGCTGAGAATTTAGTCGCAGGCGGAGTAGACTCGAAAACAAACGATGACCACAGCATCGTCTGGCCTGAATCGAAGTTTTGCTTTGAATTTCTTTTTGTCTGAAAGCAGTAACATTTTTTTAAAAAAGACAAAAAAAAAAAAAAGACCATTACTCGAAGTAACCACGCCATTATATGTTTATTTGTAATTGTATACAAAGCATCTTTCTAGGCTTCATAGTAAAGCGTATACTGTCCTGTGTGAGAATAGAAGAAAGATATTCTAAGTTACTTAGGATGGCTTTTCCCCCAAAGCAGTGAAGTACTTGATACAGTGATCAGAATGTGTGTGTGTGTGTGTGTGTGTGTGTGTGTGTGTGTGTGTGTGTGTGTGTGTGTGTGTGTGTGTGTGTGTGTGTGTGTGTGTGTGTGTGTGTGTGTGTGTGTGTGTGTGTGTGTGTGAGAGGGTGATGTCCAAACTACGAATGCTGTGACGACAAAAATCAGCACCCAGGTGAAACCATGAACACAAACATTTCTTTTTTTTTATTTTTTATTCAACATCAACTGTTTTGTGTGTATTTTTATTTCCTTATTGGTCTTAATTATTTCTCTTTTCTTTCCCCTTCCTCTCGCCATCCCTCCATCCTTCCGACTCGTCTTCCGTCTGCACATTCAAACATAACTGCCACATTAGAAAGACAAAGTCTGAAGAACAAACAAACAAACAAAAAAACAAGCCTGTCTAATCAGCACATCAAACCCTCCATCCTTTCTTTCCGTTTCTTTTCATCCTTCTCTTTTTTTTCCTCCCCTCCTCACCGAAAAATCCTCATGGTAGCTGTATTGGTCTTCGTGACCTTGTTCTACATTTCAGTATTGAAGAGCTCGTGGTGGTGTTGCTGGCTGGCTGAAGCCCATCGAGTGTTCTGTCATTTTTCTTCATTTTTCATTTTTTTTTTTTTCTTTTTCCTGCTTTCTGCATTTTTTTTTCTTGCTTTTTTTTTGTTCCTTCGCTCCTCTGTTGTATATGTTAGATATGTTTGTTATAACGCCATGACGCTTTCCCTCTATAAAAAAAAAAAGAGAAAAAAAAGAAGTATATAAAAACAAAAAAGGAAAAAAAAAAACATTTGGCTTATTTTTCACTGTAGTTAGCCTTTTATACGATACTATTGTAAGAACATTTCTTGAATTCTAAATATTACTCTTTCTAGATTTTTGAAATCGAAAAAGTTTTGAGTAAAAAGTTTCTTACTTTATTTTACTATATTAGATAGTAAAGGAAAAAAACAAACAAACACACACACACACACACACACACACACACACACACACACACACACACACACACACACACACACACACACACACACACACATGCAAATGTACGGTTATTTCCCAAAACTGAGAATTTATGAATAGCATCTTCAAAGCGCAGAAGCTAGTAGGAGTGTAGTGTGTGTGTGTGTGTGTGTGTGTGTGTGTGTGTGTGTGTGTGTGTGTGTGTGTGTGTGTGTGTGTGTGTGTGTGTACGGGCTCCATGTTCAATAGGATGTGCTCTGGCTCCAGTTTTTGCGTTGTTGGTGGATGAACAGATTTGTACTCCTGTAACCCCTAAAAATTCAAGGTATTGAAGAAGAATGAAAGAAAACCAGCAGCAAAGAAGTAAAAAAAAAAATAAAAAATTCTGTCTCTGTAACAGAAAACACAAATATGTATATAACATTTATGTAGCAATAAATGTGCCATCTTTTTTTTAACCAGACTGTACGTGATTTATTTCCTTCTCCGGACCTTCCAGCGCTTTCGGTTCATTGATTTGAATTTGTTTTCTTATGTTTGTTGAGCTCGTGTACAAAAAAAAGAAAAAAAAAAACAATGTATTAATAAAAATCGGGTTGTTACTGTACGTATGCAGTCCTGCCACAGCATCTCGTCTTTAGAAGACTTTTCTACAGTGGATTTAGGCCAAATGAAGAACTCAGACATGCAGACGAGTGTGTTTTCTACCATGTTAACTGATTCTTTTTTTTATTTTTTTTTATTTGAAGGCATATCAGTGGACAATTGTAGTCTGTATCAAAAGAAGTACTTATGGAGCACATGTTTCTATTTTTAATAAAGTGTGATAGCAGCAAGCCTGCATCCGGTGCCATGCTTTAAAATCTTGTCTCACGCAGTCTTCCACTTTCTTTTACAGTACAAACTGTTGTTTTTGTTGAAAGAGGACAAATCCTGTTGTTGTTGTTGGAGGTAGGAGTGTGTGTCGGTCTTTAACTTTAACTTTCACAGTCTTTACTACATTACCAACTCCAGCACGTCCGTGTTGGTCTGGAATTCAATATTTTAAAAAAATCTGTTTGTTTTTTCTTTGTTCTTCAAAGTGCTGATGTCATTCAAATCTCCTCGGTTTCTCTTTGAAGTTCCATCGAAATATTTCCAAATGCTCTCAAAATATGACAAGGTGAGGGAGGCGAGATTGAGATGGTTTGGACATGTGCAGAGGAGGGACATGGGGTATATCAGTAGAAGAATGCTGAGGATGGAGCCACCAGGAAGGAGGAAAAGAGGAAGACCAAGGAGGAGGTTTATGGATGTGGTGAGGGAAGACATGCAGGTAGTTGGTGTGAAAGAGGCAGATGTAGAGGACAGGGGGGTATGGAGACGGATGATCTGCTGTGGCGCCCCCTAATGGGAGCAGCCGAAAGAAGAAGAAGAAGCTCTCAGAATATTAGCGAAATATTCTCAAAGGGTTTTTTAAAATGTCCTTTAAAAAATGGTGGTGAAATGTCCTCAGAATCTCTTTAAACGTTCTTAGGTTGTCCTCAGAACAAGCTTGAAATGTTCTGACATGCATAAAATATTCTCAAAGGCTCCTCAAATTGTTCCTGAAATGAAAAACATTTTTTTGTTAATGTTTCCAAAAATCTCCTTAAAACAGTTTATAAGTCCAGTGGAACCTCGACACTCGTGACCTCGATAGTTGCTGACTTTTCATTTGGAACCGGACTGAGAGTAACTTGAAAAGGAGTCGAAAACCTCACCATTTTATGTTATGTTACTCGCGAGGAGGCAGAGAACGTGTGACCCCTGCGAGTATGGAGGTTGCACTGTAGTCCTAAAGATATCTGTATGTCCTCAAAATATCTTTCATTCTTAAGGCAGAAAACGGAGCCCTTAAATTGCTTTCCTTTTTCTAGTGAATTGCGGCGTGATCGTATTTGGTTCGTTTTTCCTCTGTTGTCTAAACTCAGTGATGTCTGTAAAATGTCCTCAGAAAATGTCCCCAAATGTCTTTGTGTTCGTTAGCAGTAAGGTGTTGAGAAGCACAGCTATTCGGATCTGATTTGAACAGTGAATCGTGGACAGGAAATACGTCCCCTGTCTCATCTGTGCGTGTTTGTGCGCTGACATCAGTCCTGGCTGTCCAATTAAAAGACTAAACTGCTTGTCTCTCCGGTCCAACACATCTGGCTCGCATTAGCTTTCTGTACATGTGAGAGCAAGATGGTTTCTCGTCGTGTCCGTGGCGGGTCTGATCGCGGAGTCACGCTCGGGACGTGTCCAGCTCAGTAAAACTGGATGCTCATGTTGTCCTCCATCCAGTGCGGAGACACCTCATCTGGGGCTCAGAGAGGGTGGGAAGACTTGGCCTCATTTCCTGTGTGTGTGAGTGTGTGTGTGGGTGTGTGTGTGAGTGTGTGTGTGGGTACGCACTCCTTCCTGACTCGAACATGCCATTACGTGTTTATTTGCGGTCGCAGAGTGAAACAGGCATGTTTTCTGTGAGCTGAAGACCACCAGGCCTCAGCTCTGGTGTGTTTGACTGAGACGAGCCAGACGACTGGCACGGTTCGCGTCACCGCCGTCTGATCGAACGCCGCCATACGCCAGAGCGTATCCTTTACTGGACGGTCCGTTTGGCTCGGCGGTTATTTCTCTTGGCAGGACATCCTGATTTATATATTTGCTTTTCTGAGACTTTTAAGCCAAAACAAGCCTGAAAGTTCAAACCTGAGGCTGTGCGAAGAGAAAAGTAGCTGAGTCGTGGAAACCCAGCAGTAACCAGTGCAGCACCTGTGCACCACCCTCATCATCATCTTTATCAACTTCATCACCAACCCTGCTGCACCTGAACACACGTCCGGGCCGTGCCTCAGATTTTACTTTATTTTTCTCTGTCAAACTGTTTGCACGAATGTATAGGATGCCTTTGGATGCATTTTCCCTCCACTTGAACTTGAAGATCTGAGCTCTATGAAGCTCTTTAGAGATCTGACCTCAACTCCTTTCGAACAATGAATGTGAACGCTGACTGCACCCCAGGCCTCCTCACCTCACCTACAGCAGTACCCGACTTTTACGAACACTCTTGTGTACCTGAATGAGCACAAATCTCCACAAAATCTAGTAGAACATCTTGCCAGAAGAGTGGAGCGAATTAGAACAAATTATTATCTTTAAATCCAGAAAAGCTGAAGATTTGCCAGGAAGAGGAAACACGAGGCGTAATCTATACGGTGTCTTTGGTTATAACTATTGAACACAACGTCCATAAAAACTGAAATCCGCCCCCTACAGCTGATATCATGCTGTACATCACAGCGAACTATTGGCATGTTGCGACTGCAAACAATTGAAATTGCAGCTGTTGATCCAAAATCTCGTACCGTAGGTTTGACACTTATTCAGGCCCAAAACGAAACATTGATGTTTGCAACCCAAATGAAGTCAGTCAGCTTTTCTTCTTTACTTTTATAGCTGACGGTTAAAGAAACCACATGGCCTCCATATTAGCATCATACAAACCACATTCCTAAATCGAAGTCGTGTGTCGAGTTGTTTAGTGTAGCTGAACTGCGTTTGTGGTACGGGTGGAGCTTCGTATACTTTATTTTTTGGCACAGCCGTTCCATTCCTGACCAGAATCAGAATTCTGGATCAGATTTGTGCCGAAAAGAGAAAGACAGCGCTCCCTAGTGTACACAAGCGAACAGGGTTTCCGCCCTGAACAGAGAGACGATTGTATAGCTGTGTAACTTGACTTTAGCACTAGAGTTCAGAGCACAACACTGTCCTCCCACACACACACACACACACACACACACACACACACACACACACAGAGACAGGGGAAAAAAGCACTGAGCCACAACAAAAGGAGGGGGGCAGCTGCATCTCTATACAATGTGTTGGCCAGAAAGCATTTAATATTTCCTCAGTGTCCTTGAGTCCGTGGCCATGAAGCAACCGAGGCCTCGAATGCAAGCAAATGGAAGGAAAAATCACTTTTCATTCACGTACCTCACCTCAAGGACTTCAACTGCTGATAGAAGCCAGAAGATGATGGATTGAGAAACTGCATGTGTGGCCTGAAAAAAAACCCAAATCTCACATATTACAAGTGTTCAGGAGGAACAAGAAATAAATGCAGTCGATTTTACGTAATAAATCTCATGCTGATTTTAGTGCAATCTGTTGGGATCTGATCTGATCTTCTTGCATGTAAGAATTTTGACTTTTAAATAAAAATACCAAACACACAGTGATAGGAAAATTAACTGAAACAGAACTGAGTTGACTTTTAAGGGACAGAGGGACAAAAGAAAGAGAACTCGTTTACATGGCCATGAGTATGTGTTAACTCGGCCACTAGATGGAGCTGTTGGTATTTAAATGTGAAGTTCTTCATACGTCTCTAAAAAGTTCAGCGCTATAAAAGTAAATCATAATTTATTTCTAATAATAATTATTATTATAACAACAACAACAGTAAGGAAAAGAAGAAAAATGTGTATATATATTATGTATGTATAATTTACATCTAAATAATTCATAATATATAAATAATTTATTTAACTTATATGAATGTATAATGTAAGTAAGTAAATAATGTATGATCATGTATTTAATTATTCATTAATTTATTTATTCCACATTCCTTTGCTATTAAAGAAGCACTTAATTCTTTATAATCATCAGTTTTGTGAATATTTCTCTCAGGAAAAAAATTAGGACGCAAGCCTTTGTTTGATGTAAAAATAATTTTCATAGAGATTATAAAATGAAATAAAAAATATTGTTCGTTTTTTTTTTTTTTTTTTTTTTTTTTGGTGCAGGTTAATTGAACTCTGAGTCTGTGAATGTCCACATATTTTAATAATGTAACTTTTTTAAGCTGTATATTATTTAAAAAGAATAAGAATAAGGGTGCAGATGATGATATAGAAGTTATAAACAGAAATATATATATATATTATTATTTTTTTATTATTTAATTATTTATTTTTTGCATACATATAATTTTAATTCATTAGTAAATATTAAAAACCATATATATATATATATATATATATATATATATTTTATATTTAATAATTAATTAAAATTATATGTATGCAAAAAATAAATAATGCATGTTTATTTATTTATTTATGTATCTATTTATACCACCTTCTAGTAGAACTTAATTTTGTTTTTTATATAATAATTAGTTTTGTGTATATTTTTCAAAGTGGAAAAAAAATATAAAATCGCACGCCTGTTGTTAAAGTAAAGTGGTTGCCATGGTTCCAGGTCATTTGCAATTCTAACGTTATCAGAGTCTCAAAAGAAAAAGTAAATAAAGAAACCCCTGTAGACAGAGTGGGCGGGGCGAAAGGCGGCGAAGAAGGCGGGGTTTCTGAGTACTGATAGAAGTTATCGGCGCTGCGTTTTTGATGGTTTTAGGGGCGTGGCTACGCGGAGCGGAACAGACAGAGGGGTGTGAGTAGTGGGCGGGGTATAGGGATGGATTGGGGGCGTGGTTAAAGCTCCAGCGCGTAACTGGTGGTTTAAGTGGAACTGCCCCTGAAAGCACAGCAATAGGCAATAAGTTTGACTTTGAGAAAGTCAGTGGGGCAGGGGCTCGGGGTTTCCTTCTCTCTGGGTTTATTATCGCAGCCTGATCGCGGTGCGGAGTTTTATTGTGATTAATAACTTGCTTTCGGTAAGTTTTCTCTTTCTTACCTTTTTTTTTTTTTGTTATATTGTAACTTGTTTTCTGAAGCATGGAAACTTTACAAGTCAGCATTCAGCGCAGAAGATCTCATGTACAGTAGATCAAGTTGTTCAAACTGCGTGGAAACTCATCAATAAAGTATTTCTGAGGGTGTGTTTTTTTATGAGCGCTATTTAGAAACAGTAACAGAATCACTTGGGATCATCTCAGGATTTTGGAGAGGAGTTTGGAGCTCAAAGTTTGTTTCTCTTTAATGCCTATAGTCATGTCTGGATTATTTAACACATGAACACATCTTCATCATCAACATCTACCCAGAGTTATTTATCTTCTGTAGAATGTTTATTAGTCCAAGTAGAAGATCCAGAAACAGTTTTCTACAAAAGAGGTCAGAGAGTTTCTCCTGGAGGCTTTCCGTTCTAGAAAACAGATCATACCGGTTTATTTCCTCTTAGCTGTATCATATGTAAATCTTATGCTTAAGTGATTCAGATCCCCTGCGAGATACCTGGAGATGCAGGTGAGGAGGCGTGAACAGCTTTCTCTCACCACTTTGCCCAATTCAAAATTAAATTTTGAGCGTAAGATTTTGTTTTTAGTCCCCTTTTAATGAGCTCCACTCTTCTGGAAAGATGTTCCACTACATTTCGTGGAGATTTGTGCTCATTCAGGAATGAAGGTGTCGGTAAAGTCAGGATCTGGTGTGGGTGAGGTGAGGAGGCCTGTTGTGTAGTCAGTGTTCACATTCAATGTTCAGTAGAATTGAGGTCTGTAGAAGGCCACTTCGAATTTTCCGCACACTTCCATCCTATGAAAAGCATATCTTCATAGATCTGACTTTGTGCACCGGATTAATGTCATGCTGGAACATGTTTGTGGTTTAACTGAAGGGATTATTTCGTACCACCACATCCAAAGACGTTTGTGGTAACAGTTTGAAGAACCACATATGGCTGGAAAAGTCAGGTGTCCCAATACTTTTGCCTGTATACTGTTTATTTAAATGTACTACAGGATTAGAGTCAGGATTTTAACTACTGAGAATCAGTGCATGTGTCTTTTTTTTTTTTTTTTGCATTTGAACTCATGGCATTACGTCCAGAAGTCCAAAGTCCTAACCAATGAACTACAGCTTCTCCTGGGATCAGTGCAAGTCAAACCACCACCACCAAAAACCCAGGATAACTGGAGTTCGTTAGCTGGTTAACGTTATCAAAACTCAAGACGAAGCGAAGGTCTTCTAGACACAGAAAGAAGATTTGTTTCTGTATACATATGCAGGTTGATTTAGAGAAGGCCATCAGAACATGGTGCAGTTCGGTCGCTCCTCGATCTTTAGATGCACGTGGACGCCTGTCAACGAGAAGGTCTGAGTAGCAGTTGGTGAATTGTTATAATTCTTGATCTTGAGTCTTCACAAAAATGATGAACTTGAAAGTATCCGCTGGTCATGGGTGAAGACCAATGACCTGAAATCATTTCCAGTCCTTCTGCTCTGTAAGCAAAGAGACGCTTCATTATCTGAAGCTCAGACGTCAACTTCGTCACAGCTGGAATTTCCTCGCAGATGTTCCAGGGTTAGATTAGGGTCAGCTTCATTGTTTTTTCAAGCTTGAAAGTCACGCTTTGGCGTCGTGACATGACCCGTGGCTTCGGATGTAAGATGCAGCGGGGATGCAGCAGGTCGTGTCGGCTTCCTTGCCATCACACTGCAGAACTTTAGCACTTCCAGAGGATGCAGTAAATGGGAAAAGTGCTGTGTTATCACTCTGAAGTTCTTGCACACGGAAAAATGTGATCCCGAGCCTTAAAGCGAAGTATTTCCCTCTTTTTTTTCCTTCCTATTGGACATCTCATTGTTCTCTCTTTTCTGGACGGGTCGGGATTTTCCGGTTTTGTTGCGTGTTGAACCAGGAGAAAGTTCTTTACATGCTCTTTTGCATTTGAGTTTGTGTTATGAGGTGTAGTAAGAAGAGACCATGCGGGGGTATTAATATGCAGATCTAGAGGTGAGGTGTTTGTTGTGGTCAATGTGGTGCTTCGTCATGGAAACCTTTCAGTCTCAGGCCTGTGTAAAGTCGGGGTTTAAGCGATCCAGTGGGAAATGTGTTTATTTGTTTGTGTTATCACTGGAGTCGGCTGATAACAGGAACAATGACGGTCGTGTCGTGTAGATAAAGGCGTTTTACCACCCTGGCGCCTGCTAGGGGGTGATATGTGTATTACCGTGGGGTCAGGCACAACCCTGTTTATTAGTGTCCTTTTTAGACTAAAAGATGTGTAACTTGAGTCATGACTGGTTGGCATGTAGGGCAAATTGTAGGTTACACAGCTTTTAAATATCTTTGGAATGATGCCGTGTTGCCCAGCTGGGGTGGAGTTTCTAAGGGCCCTTGTTGAATTTTTGTATAAAAAATATATTCTGTGCCCAAAATATTTTCAATACGCCTCGTTTTAGTTTTGCGCCATCTTTTTCTTATGATTTTAAGTCAAACCTTTGGATTCTTGAGCAACCCAGATGTAAAATAACTGATCAATCATTGGCCCAGAATCCATCAGTGGCTCCATTTAACATTCCAGCTTCACTCCGAAGTTCATACGAATCAGTATGTACTTTTCAAAAGCAACAGAAGAATGACAGGAAATGGTGAGCAATCCTGAACAAGATCTTCAGACGCTAGTTGTAGAACAGCTCCGCCCCTTGCCCCACCTCTTGCCCCACGCCCTGCACCATGTTTTTGCTAGAATGTCTGCGATCTCTGAATATGTTGCTCTAGTTTCTTTTTTATCATTAATTATTTGCCTAAAAGGCTCCAGATTGGAGTTTATCTACCAGAAAATACACTTTTTCAATTTTCCCAGACTACCCCCACATGGTACAGATATTAAACAGGCCAAAAAAAATAATCCTATTACAGATGGTCGCCGAGTTATGATGGTTTCGACTTACGATTTTTTCGATCTTACGATGGAGATACGACAAAATTGTAAAAAATATAAAACATTTCATGCAACAGTCATCAGCGTACGATGTAGGATACGTTGGACAGGCAGCTGGGATGAGCGAATCTTCCGCCCTGTGAGACGCCCCACTCTCGCTAGCAGTCGATGGAGTAAAGTTGTCTAAGTGTGTATTTTAGTTTAGTTTCAAACAGCAATTTAAGTGTTAAAAGCATGTCTTCCAAGCGCCCGAGTATGTCTCCTGGTTGTAGTGAACCTCCTGTAGTGTCTCCTGGTTGTAGTGTAGGAAGGCAGGAAAGACTCTCAGTCATAGTACCATTTTTGACTTACGATGGGGTCGTCGTAACGTATAGAGGACTACATGCATTCTTATTTCATTAAGAAGACAAATACCGATTTGTTATAACTTCCTGTGTATTCGGCATGCCCATGTAATCCAGCGGCTTTGGCATGTACTGTACCTGAATGAACGTCTTGATTGAGTCATTGCTCCAGAGGTTATTATGTGTCTGCTGTGTAATCACTGCGTTTATATAATAACTGTTTGTGTCTTTCAGCAGCTTTTATTTACAGAGGTTTGACTATTGCAATGCCCAGTGAAAGGGATTTTTAATCCAGATTACAGGCTGTATATGCATACACAGTATATTCACTCGATGAACAAATCAAAGGTCCCCAGAGGTCAAAATTACATTAGTGGCCAGTTTTATGAATGTTTCTAGAAGTCATTTGGATTTTAAGATATCTGTTTTTCGGAAAATTAACGGGTTAATGCTTTTTTTTTTTTTTTTTTTTTTGCAGAGGTGGGCATTTTCAAGGAGCAGGATTTGAAATTCATCTCTCAGCTCTCTTGATGGAGTCCTATAAAGTCGGTGGCCTTCCAAATACCGGACTACAATCGAGCTACACTCACCCTGCACGCCCAAGAGGCCAAAATAAAAGCGGCTATGGCCTCAGTATCAGGGTCCAGGGCATAGACGGGCACCCGTATGTTGTTCTGAATAATCAAGAACGAGAACTCAACCCTTATGCAGCCCCCACCAACAATAATGGGTTCAATGACACTGAAAGGTCCTTTATTGATAACTTTCAGGAATACGACTTCAAGAAAACCAGGGAACGTCTCTCTGATAACCCCTTCGCTGAATACCGAGCCCAGCATCAGGTTCCGTATGTCAACCCTTATGGTGATATCTCTGAACCCAGAGATGCTCAGGCAAAGAAACCGTCCGGTCTGCTAAACTTCCAAAAGCATCCAGAGCTCCTCAAGCCTTATGACCCAGAGCGTAATGTGCTTGGTGACCTGCACAGCATTTCACCTCAGCCTCTTTCTGCTGCTGAGAGTAGAAACGCATATCCAGGGTCTCTGCCGAGAACAAACTCTCCAGGCTCCAAATCATCTACCCCGGAACAACCCAGAAGCACAGATCCACCAGCACAGGACATAAGAAAGTGGGCTCAGCCTCATTCTCTTCCTCAAACGTTCTCATCTAGAGTCCAGCTTCAAAAGGATTTATCTAAACCCCAGTCTCAAGCCAAACCTCCAGCCCAAGCACAATCCTCAATTAAACCTCAATCACAGTCTCAAGTTCAGCCACCGTCTACTTTTCAGGCTCCCTCCCAGCGACTTCCGGTTCCACAGGTGTCTTCTACAACCAGTGTTCCTGGAGAACCATTTTCCAACAGAACTCCGAGTACAACCAGCAGTACAAACTCCAGTCTGGAGCGAAGGCACAGGGAGCCAGACATACTTCCCTTAAGAAGAACCGACTCCAGTGGCCCTGTGCTTCAGTCCTCGCGCTCTCGTAATTCATCCATATCTTCTACCACTCCTACCAAGGAGGAGCAGTTTGAGGCACTATACGGGGACAGCATTAATCGCCACGAGAACCGCCGCTACATCCCTTTCCTGCCTGGAACGGGCCGAGACATAGACACAGGCTCCATCCCAGGAGTAGACGAGCTCATCAGTAAGTTTGATGGAAAAGAAAGCCACCAGAGACGAGGACGTACTGGTCGGAGAAACCGCATCAACCCGGAAGATCGCAAACGTTCCCGTAGCGTCGATAGCGCGTTGCCTTTTGGCCTCCAGGGAGACACAGAGTATTTGGACGAGGTGAGTCGTAACCGAGGAAGGTCTAATGAGCACGTCTTGAGGCCCTCACAACTTTTACAGAAGTCTCCGTTTTCCTCTATTGGACGAAGGACGGCTTACAGAGAAGTGGCCCAGAAGCGGATCAGCAGCGAACCAGGATCTCCCCAAGGAGCGATGCCTAGCGTCGCAGATTCCTTCATAGGCTATAAGAAACCACTGATTCGGCCCTCCGTTCTCCCTTTTGTGGATCACAAGGGAACAGAGGCCAAGAAAATGCCGCAAAGCACGAAAACTGTGACCAGCGTGGCTACAATGTCTTTGTTTAAAGCGGCTCCAAGCTGCGATAAGAAGGCAAATGAAATGGTTGCTGAGGTATGTGGGATTTCAATCTTATCACTTTATCTAGCGGTGTGAAGAGATCAGGTTGCACCGTAGCTGTAACCTTTGTGGAAGAATTCATTTCTCCTGGCAAAACAGCTCATTTATAGTTTCATGCACAAACCTGGTCTTTGGACCTAATGTTTTATGCATGACCTATTTTATGCTTTTTTATTTTTTCTCCTTCAGACAACACCTGATCTTCTGAAAGGCCAACAAGAGCTTTCACAACAAACGCATGAAGAGACGGCCAAGCAGATCTTATTTAACTACCTCAAAGATGGGTGAGTTTTCAAAAACAGGTTTGAATGTTTAGCGTGTATTGATGCTACTACAGTCATCGCTATGATTCTGAATCATTTCAGCAAAACACCAAAAATTTAATATACACATATTTAGAGTCTGTGTAAAGTTTGGAAACACCTCATCTTTTATGTTTTTTTTTAGAAACGCATGCGTGTTTTATTAGTTTCTATGCAACAAACTCAGTAATGTAACGCTATGAAGATTTCCTTTGATCAAAAAAATCTATAAATGTCCAGATGTTTTACTTTATTCTCATTTGAAAAAATCCTCCCTCTGCATGAAGAACGGTTTTACGCTCTCGCCATTCATACGGTTCTTTCTGCAAAAATTCAGCTACAATGTTTTTACACGAGTTCTTCTGTTGGAGACAAAACTGTCTGGACTCCACAGAACTTTCCAGATCTTTTTATCTAGTTTGTGACATAGAAACAAAAGAAACGTCTTAAAAACCCTTAAAACACTTCTGTACAACTGCACACCCAAAACTTCATCTCCAGGTATATACGATATACAAAACTTCCTGGAAAAATCACAACCGTCAGTGTAACCAATGAGACACACCAGTACGATTCTGGTTATCTTCAGCTTATGGTTTTTTTTTTTTTGGTATCATGTATATATACAAAACTATGAGGTGTTATTTTCTCCAGATGATTCATTTTCACCTCCTGCAGA
Source organism: Silurus aristotelis (assembly GCF_946808225.1). NCBI lineage: Eukaryota > Metazoa > Chordata > Actinopteri > Siluriformes > Siluridae > Silurus > Silurus aristotelis. The sequence goes on along the minus strand of NC_139582.1, from coordinate 2,592,046 downwards.
TACCATGGGTTATTATCCTACTCCCTACATGACTCACTCTCTGGAATTAAGGGAGGAACATGCGAGACTGTTACAGCGAGTTCGATTCGGAACCAGGCGTCTCCTTCCACCTGTTTCTGGAGATTTGTTCTGTCCTGCTGAACAAGGACTAAAAAAATCCCTGTTTCCTCTCCCTGTGTAATTCCGCTCTGCATTAGAAATACAATAGGAGTCCTTTAGTACTACAATACTCAGTAAATACATGAACGTAATCGTACACTCGGCTAATACAGAGTTCTCCGTCCTTCTTTTTTTGCACATTCCTGATGTGCTTGTTGCAGAAAGACGAAGCAGCGATTGTGGCTCGTGTGTGTTTAAAGAATAGGCGGAGCTCGGATCCGGTGTCCGTTCTTCAAAAGTAAGCTCAGGTTTTTGTTAGACAGCGCTCAGGTCAGTACTTAGAAAGAGGCCCATGCACGTGTGTCATGTCTGCGTCAGGAAAAGCATGTTTTATTCAGTGATCTCGAGCAGCTCCAGTCCTCAGTAGGTGATGACGTTAAATGTTGTTCAGCCAGGCGTGGACGCGGTGCGAGGAAGCTTCGGAAAAACAAAAGGACGTTTTAGAGAAACGCAACGCAAACACGCGTATTATTGCGCTCTGCTTCCCACTTCTCGAACGCATGTGCCTGAAGAGAAAGGGTAATTACGGTGGGCAGGTCATGAAGCGACACATCAAAGCGAAACGTTCTGCCCTTGCTGCTTAGGCTTTGAGCCAGAGTTCGTTTTTTTTTTTTCAAAAAAATGTCGGGGATTAAACTCTAAGTCTCTTTTTCCACACACACACACACACACACACACACACACACACACACACACACACACACACACACACACACACACATTCACACCTACAGTATATGAGAATAACATACACTACATGGGCAAAAGTTTCTGGACACCTGACCATGTACTTTTTAAACGTCCCATTCCATATTTAGTTCCCTTTTGCTCTTTAGTTTCACTCCTCTGTGAAGATGTTCCACTAGATTCTGTGGAGATTTCTGCTCATTCGTACACAAGGGTGTGAGTCAGGCCCTGATGTAGATGAGGAGGTCTGTGGTGGAGTTAGAGGTATTCAGTACGGTTGAGGTCGGCGCTTAATTATATCAGGAGATCTTCCAGTTCCAAACCATATCATCATGAAGTTGACTTTGTGCACTTTGTCATGGGTCTCCTTGTTGGAGAAGACCGCATCCTATACAATCGGGACCGGGACCATATAGAGGTGAAAAAGCCAGTTGTCCCAATACTTTTGCCCACACCTTGTATGTCCTTGTGTTTTCATTAGGAGCGGCGACAGCGACGACACCACCAAGAGGAAGGTCAACCTGGTGTTTGAGAAAATCCAGACCCTGAAGTCACGGGCCACGGGAAGCATGCAAGCGGAGACCAAAGTAAGCCGTTGTTGTGCTGCAGTAATTGGGCTTAGAACAAGGCAAGGCTACGAGCTACTTATCACGGACTGTCCACTCACAGTGGTTTTCACCTCACTGCCTGTATTTACTCAGCCGGCACTGCCATCGTGGCTAATGTTTAAACATGTGCATGCTGAATGAGAACGCTGTAGAGTACAAAATTTTGTAAGGAGCAACACGCTGCCAAAATCCAAACCTCTGCTTCTTGCCAAGTAAAATGATCCCCCTTTTCTTTTTCCCCGTTAATCGGATCACCGAGCAGCCAAATGAAACTCTTTGAACTTTGAGGTTGGATAAATGCGCATGTCATTGCATATGCAAAAAAAAATCATTAGAACTCTAGAATATTTTAGTCCCAATCATGAGCCTATCTGTTGCATAATGTTGATGTTACTAGTCACGTTCGAACGTTTTTCCTCCTGGTAGTCTCCAGACCTTTCAGCCCAGGCCAAAGCCCTGCAGGAGCAGAAGGAGAGACTGGAAAAAGAGGTCACAAGTCTGAAAAAACAACTAGAGGATGAAAACAAGGTAATTATACATGTACATTATAAACATATACAATATATATTTACAATGTAAAAAAAAAAAAAAGCCTGTTGATGTACTGTATGGACGAAAGTATTGGGACACCTGACTTGAAAATCTAGTGTATTTGTTCCAGGTGTCCACTAACTTCTATCCATATAGTATCGCTGCACAGACAGACTTTTATTAACTCGTATGCACTTATTATAATCGTGTACACTTATGATGTATGTATGCATGCATGACCTCTAATATGAAATCGTTCGAAAAACAGAAGCGAAAGGGGTTGACTGAGATGCAGGAAAAGGCTGGAGCTGGAGCTAAGAACCTGCAAAAAGAGCTGGAATTCAATCAGGCCGAATGTAACAAACTGAAGGACAAGTTGGTTAAAACCGAGGCTGATCTACGCACCACGCTGGAAGAGTAAGATTCACCTTCACTGGATTTGCGAGACACCGAAGAAAATCGGGTTTTCCTGAAAGTTTTGTTCAAAAGTTTTGTTAAATATAAAATAATTAAAAATCCAGTGGGCTGAAGCTTTGTTTTTACAAGCTATCATTAAGTCATTAAATATCACACTCCATCTTTAATCAGCTAGATTTTATCACCATAATCGGGTCATCACTCGATAAGATAAGGCATATTTTTTTTCATCTAGCATTCATTTTTAGCTAATTAGCTAACTTACCTAGCATTAGCTAGCTACAAATTGGTGGTTTTCTTACTGACATTTAGTATCAGATAACAAATGTTTTGCAGCGATATTGCGATGATTAGCGAGCTAGCAATCACTAGTTTAGCTATTTTGCAGTAATATTGCAGTGGTAAGCTTGCTAACATTCTAACGATGCTAGTTGTTAGCGATAATGACTGAATAATGAATGGAAAGTTTAAAGAATTCAGTATGACACCAAGACTGGGTAGGTTTGACTGCATCAATCATCTCCCCAATACTTTTCTAGGTAGTTCCACAGTGGCATGTCCAGCTCTTGATATTGATATTCACTCTTGGTAGGTTGGAGTTCTTTGAACCTTAGGTTCCTACTAGGGTTACTTCTCTCTAGAGCTATATGACAGCACTAGGGAAGATATTGGATTTCTGTCAGGAAGGTTGTGAGTTCAAATCTCAGCGCTACCAGTTTGTTACTAGGCCCCTGAGCAAGGCCCTTAACTGCTCAGTTGTATAAAAATAAGATCAATCTTTCTGACAGCGTAACTTTTTGACAGCGTGTACGGCAGAAATGTGTGGGTGATCAGTCCAAGTCTCTCTGATACGAGAGTCAAATCACCCTCAATTGGTTTCTTGTGTAAAAAGAAAATCACTCATTGACACAGATGTTGATCTGAGAACTTGCTGTATCCAGAGAACAGGTCTTGCATTCACAGTCTTTTTCTGTCTGTCTGCCATAATGGCTTCTCTGTGTAGCCATTTAGTGAGTAGTATTTCTCTACAGAGCTTCTTGCAGATGTCTTACCTGCAACTCTTCAGGCAGGTGGAAGAGTACAGGTGTGTGTGTGTGTGTGTGTGTGTGTGTGTGTGTGTGTGTGTGTGTGTGTGTGTGTGTGTGTGTGTGTGTGTGTGTGTGTGTGTGAGATACAGACCCAGTCAATGCTTAATAGGCTGCAAATACTCTATCAGTAGGCATTTTGAGATATAACAGTCTGCAGGTGTTCAAGTGTGGTTGTGTGTGTGTTTGTGTGTGTGTCTTGCAGGCTTTTCCAGGTGAAGATGGAAAGAGAACAGTATCAGACTGAGATCAGGGACCTGCAGGACCAGCTCTCTGAGATGCACGATGAGCTGGACGGAGCCAAACGCTTGCAATCAGACAGTGCGGAGAAAGAGTCCATGATGGAGGTGAACTGCACACGAGCAACTCACGAGAAAAACAGAGCTGAATGTTTTTTTGGTTTCAGTAGAAATTTCCCAGACTTCTTTTTCTTTGGACCATTAATGTAGGACAGAGGATCTGTAATCAATACAGTAAAGGGAGGGGTAGATCAGTGGTGAAGATGCTGGACTTCAGATCAGAAGGTTGAAGTTCAAATCCTTCCACCACTAAGCTGCCAATGTTGGGCCCTTAAGCAAGGCCCTTAACCCTCAACGGCTTATTTGTATTAATTAGATAATTGTAAGTCGCTGAGAAGGTCATGAGTTCAAATCCCACCACCACTAAGATGCCACTCCAGGGCCCTTGAGCAAGGCCCTTAATCCTCAACAGCTCATTTCAGCCTAGAAGGTCATGAGTTGATCATTTACCTATCTGGTCTTTTCATCTCGGTTGTTCGCTGTGTATCAGGGCTGAGATGTAAAATGATGCACTCTGCACCTCTATCAGGACCTCATGCAGCTGAAGTTGGAGCTACAGGAAGCAGTACTGGTGAAAGAGGAGCAAGAGGATGTGCTGAGGAGGCGCGAGCGGGAGCTGACCGCCCTGAAGGGGGCGCTCAAGGAGGAGGTGTCGTCTCACGACCAGGAGGTGGATAAACTGAGGGAGCAATACGAAAAGGAGACCCGAAAACTGCAGGCATCTTTGGAGGAAATTAAACAGGTAATATGATGCCAGAGTGCATTTGTTTTTTCTTTTCTGGGTTTCTTTCGGTATCGGTATTGTGGTGGTGTTACATTTGCATCACAAAACCCTCTAAGCATTATCACAGCTATTAAAGGAATGTGTACGGGTGAGAGTCATGGGGCATTTTATATTCCGATGAACCCGATGATGGACAAGATCATCGGAAAAGAACACGAACAGAAAAGAAAATAAAGACGACCAATGGAGAGATCTGCAGGGAGTTTGAACGTCCTGTTTGTAATGGGTGGAGCACCTTCATGTTCTCTCCTGCCAGACCGGGGGGCTTTTCCTCTCTCTGTGGCTCCCTCAATGCTAAGCTCACTTCCTTTACAATTCAAAAGCACTTCCTGTCCACAGGATTCAATTGTCAACAGATCATTTGTAGGAGGACAAACAGACTTGCCATAGAAAACCATGTGCGTTTTCCATGCATGGTCTACACAAGCCATACACTGGAACATATGCTGAGAACCACACATGGTCTACACAAGCCATACACTGAGAACATACACTGAGAACCACGCATGGTCTACACAAGCCATACACTGAGAACATACGCTGAGAACCACGCATGGTCTACACAAGCCATACACTGAGAACATACGCTGAGAACCACGCATGGTCTACACAAGCCATACACTGAGAACATACCCTGAGAACCACGCATGGTCTACACAAGCCATACACTGGAACATATGCTGAGAACCACACATGGTCTACACAAGCCATACACTGAGAACATACACTGAGAACCACGCATGGTCTACACAAGCCATACACTGAGAACATACGCTGAGAACCACACATGGTCTACACAAGCCATACACTGAGAACATACGCTGAGAACCACGCATGGTCTACACAAGCCATACACTGAGAACATACGCTGAGAACCACGCATGGTCTACACAAGCCATACACTGAGAACATACGCTGAGAACCACGCATGGTCTACACAAGCCATACACTGAGAACATACGCTGAGAACCACGCATGGTCTACACAAGCCATACACTGAGAACATACGCTGAGAACCACGCATGGTCTACACAAGCCATACACTGAGAACATACGCTGAGAACCACGCATGGTCTACACAAGCCATACACTGAGAACATACGCTGAGAACCACACATGGTCTACACAAGCCATACACTGAGAACATACGCTGAGAACCACGCATGGTCTACACAAGCCATACACTGAGAACATACGCTGAGAACCACGCATGGTCTACACAAGCCATACACTGAGAACATACGCTGAGAACCACGCATGGTCTACACAAGCCATACACTGTTGGAGTGCATTGTTGAAGCAATGCAATAAACTGGCTGAATTTTTTTCGTGTTTTTTTTTTCTTCTTACCACCGCTTCCTTTCTCTGCCTTTGTTCTTGCTGACAAGTCGGCCCCATGCAGAGAACAATGCTGGAAAGTGGAACACTAAAACGCCTTCCTCGCTGCTTAATTGCAATGGCAGGCCGTCACTAATATAATGAGGTGCTGATGGGGGAAAACTCGCTGCCCTGGGCCTCTCTTTTTCTTTATTTCCCTTTTTATTTTTCTTTGTACACTGCTTCGCTTGCTTGCTCTTGCGCTCAATCGGTTGCAAAGCCCCCCTTGTGAGGACACGTTACACATTACACAAACACAACAAGTGTTACAGAGAGGCGAAAAAGAAGGGGAGAGAAGACTAGAAGAGGTTTGACGAGGAGAATGTTTGAAGCCAAGGGGACTCTTAAGGGGGAAAAAAAATATTAGAGATAAGAAATGAGGAACCATCTAGAGACGTACCAGTGCCAATTGGATCCCACTACATGTGTGGAGTTTTGACATTGGACCCTCCTGGAGTGTTTAAAGGCTCTGGCATGGAGAAGCTGATGCTGGATCTGTGATGATCACAAATGTTGAGCTCAGTAGCTCCTAATTTTATACCAAAGACTGTTGAAAGAACATTACTTATAATCTTATACTCCAGTCCTCATGTTAGTTCTCACTCTCCAGTGTTCTGTATTGTTGAAAGATTTATGATCAAACTCTTGATGTCACCCAAATAAGGATGGGTTCCCCTTTTGAGTTTGGTTCCTCTCAAGGTTTCTTCCTTATAACATCTAAGGGAGTTTTTCCTTGCCACAGTCTCCATGGCTGCTCATCAGGGATAAATGCACACCATTCACCTTCACTGTTGATTTCTGTAAAGCTGCTTTGAGACAATGTCTGTTGTGAAAAACGCAATAGAAATAAACTTGACTTGACTTGAGAAAATGTGGTAGCAGTAAAAATAAGGAAAGTGGAAACTTCAGCTCATTGGTAACTAACAGGAACTGGAAACTAAGGGACGCTGAATATTAGGTAATGGGAACATCAAAAATGGGGGAGGTTTTTAGAAATGAGTGGAACGTGCATAATGAAGAAATGGACCATTAGCGACTTTCCAGAGAATGTGGAAGTGTAAAAGCACCGGAAAAACAAGAAAGCACTGATTACTAAGAAACTGTCAACATGCTGTAGTTTAGCTACTGTAAGTTCCACCTATCTGTAGTGTTTCTAAGTAACACTGGAGCTAAAGATGTTAAGGAGATCCACTGTGTCCCCTTCAAGGACCTTGTACTTGACTCTTAGGCCAGATAAAAGTCCAGTCTCCAATATTTCCTTATTTCCCACTGGAGAATATATGATGTGATTATATTTATCTACGTTTTAACACGAAGTTTTAAAATAGACCCTTGCACAGCAATCTTGCGCTCCCAGCACTTCTGGAATGTGTCCTGGAGGTCTTCTTTTCGAAGCGCGTCATGCTCCTTCTTGGTGGGTGCGGAAGAAATTGTTCTCCAACGATCATCATGCGCGAGTTGCTATATGGTTTCGCCATTTTCGGGGGTTGAGCCGGACAAAGGCCTTCCTGATTTTTCGTCGTCTTCCAGTGATGTTCTTCCACCCTTGAAGAGTGCGTGCTTCTCGAAACACCTTTGATAGAACCTCGTATCTTGGACTGGTCCTGTGTTAGCAGCTTATCTGTGGGTCAGTCTTGTTTCCTTAGGTTGACTGGGCTGAATGGGGGGAAGGGAAGTCCCACAGGACGCCATGTGTTTCCTCATCTAAGGAAATCATGTTGTACTTGTCTATTCTGGAATTTTCTATTGAGAAGGTGGTGGCGTGAGTGTGAGTGTGAGTGTGAGTGTGAGTGTGAGTGTGAGTGTGAGTGTGTAGGGGTAACTCTAGGTGGAATGAGAATCGATCAGTCTGAGCTTGTTGGATGCAAGAAAAAGGTGGGAGAAGGGAGAGAAATAATCAGTTTTTAATCCTTTTGATTGGAGCTGAGCCACAATAAACACATCTAATATTTCATCTGTTTTCTATCAAAACCTGCCCTTCCCCAGATCGGGTTTGAGTATGAGCTGGAGATTCTTTCCGTACAGCCTGTGCCTATGAGCTGTACGGGTTCTCTGACCACTTTAGCAATCTTTGCTATTACCTGTTTATCAAGTCGAGTCAAGTCAAGTCAAGTCAAGTTTATTTGTATAGCGCTTTTCACAACAGACATTGTCTCAAAGCAGCTTTACACAAATCAACAGTGAAGGTGAATGATGTGTGTTTATCCCTGATGAGCAGCCGTGGCGACTGTGGCAAGGAAAAACTCCCTTAGATGTAATGAGGAAGAAACCTTGAGAGGAACCAGACACAAAAGGGGAACCCATCCTCATTTGGGTGACATCAAGAGTTTGATCATAAAGTTTATCACTTGTTGCTGAGATCTGGTTAATGCTAAATGGGCTGTATGCTAAATCATTGTTGAAGCAGAACAAGGACAGGCTTTTTCAGTCTCCTGGTGTCTTCATCTCATTATTTTTCTTTACTTTTCTTTTTTTTTTTGTCTGGCATCATCAGTGAATCTCAGCGGTGGACAGTAATGAAGTAAATGTAATTCATTACTGTACTTAAGTTGCTTTCTCACGTATCTGTATTTCTATTTAGTGGAAACTTACTGTAACTTCCCTACATTTCAAAGTCAAATATTAGACTTTACTTAACTACATTCTGCAAAATCAGACCCTTTTTATTTATTTACGAGCGAATAAATCAGGGCCGAGCATTCGTTCAGTTTTGAACTTGTCTTAGAACATTTTGAGAGGAATAAACGATGGAAGAAACTCCAGACTTGAACTCGGGACGTTAATAGATCAGTGTGCTGAGAGTCACATTCGAGTCTTTTCACATAAACTGAGGTGATTGAGTAAAGAGTCTTGTGATAAAAATGATAACATGAACATTATAGTTATAATAAATCAGTACTTTGGATACTTAAGTTCATTTGTAGGCAAAAACTTTTGTACTTTTATTTAAGTGAAAGTGATATTAGTATTAGTTTAGTATCTCACCCTTAACTCAACTACATGGTTTTAGCACCACTGTTGAATCCATGATGAAGACTACTCCACTGGTTTGCAAGGCTGAGGTTTTCCACACGAACCCCCCAGAGAGCTCTGTGTAACTAGGCTGAGGCTCGGTAGGATTAAGATTAAGGCGTAAAAAGAGGATTTTCCCTTTAGATTCCCACCAAGATTGACTTTGCTGGCAGAACTAAGTTTGATGAAAATCCAAGATGTTTTAATACCAATTGCTAATTGAAGTTGTTTTGAATTATGATCGCTCTGCTGCACTGGGCAGGCAGATCCACGCATCCATTCTTGGACCGATTATTTTTGCAGCCTGCTATGGGGTTACTGCAGAATAGTTAGAATTGTTTTTGCTCCAAAAAAAAACATTTGAAAAATCCAGATTGTATCGCAGGCCTGTTCTTATCATTCGACTCTTCATCTGACGTGGAAAGCTTCAGCCTTTCAGGCCACTGCCGAACCTCTTCACACTGACTCTCAACAAACCACTCCTCAATCCGAGGACTTTCTCATCTCAAGCACATGAAACGAATCCAAGAGACTTATCCAGACTGGAAAGGAGCCAGTGGCTCTCAAGCAGCACCCTTTAATTTCCACAGTTCTTCTTCACCGCCCTCTGCTCCTGCTTGCTCTCCTGCTCCTCTGCATCTGTAAGGCTCTTGTTCCAGCCGAGGCCTATTGTAATGCATACGGCCAGGATGAAGGAACAGAACGAGGCTTATCCTGAGAACTGGAGAGAACTCTTGCTTTTTTTTTTTTTTTGGTGCTTCTGCCTCAGTCAAAGCGAAAGAAAGAGTGTGTACTTTGTGAGCAGTGTGATAAAGTCTTGGTCGGCCTGCCTTTTTTTTTTTTGTATCTTTATCTTGCTGTGAAGTCACGGTCTGTTGAGAGCCAACTTTGAACTGTTCTATATGTGCATATGAATAGACAGTCCTGGGGTGATGCACCGGGACTGTGAATAGGACTGGAATAAACAGCTTAAAGAGAGGAAGAGAGGAAAGACCTACAAGATATTCTGCCGAAATGCTCATCCTGGAGTTGAGTCAGGGAATTTTCACCACTGCAGTAGTATATTTCAGACTTCACAAACTGTACTGCGATCCTGTGTTTTATCAGATTGTACTTTTACATAAGGACACAGTGTTTTTCACCGTTAAATGTGCAGAGTAAAATACTTTTCTGCATTGCTGATCATTTACTCCTGTGCCTCATGAATCAGGTTAGAAAGCTCCAGGCTACAAGATGGGGTTCGACTTCGGCTTTTGTTTACCTCGGACAAATGCACAGCATCCGGCGAGAAGGATCTTAATGCAAACTAATCCTCGGAGGACTGCACTATATTCCACACCTAGGATTAAAATAAACGCTGTCATTGGTTCACTGGGGCTTTGAGAAAAATATTTCCTCTCAGATTGCAGCTTTTGATAATATGAGAGCGGATTAAGCTGATTTGTTTTGATTAGGAATGTAAAAGCACAGACGAATGAAACCCTGTATGTTCAGGTAGTGAATTGCAGTAGACAGGGTTTTTTTTTCGCAGTGTTTTAGGAGTATTGTAAACTCCCATTGTCAAGACTCTTGGCTCTGAATCTGATTTAGTGGGGAATGTAGAGTGGTGTGTTTTGTGGGTTTTTTTCCAACTGGAAAAAAAAAAACCTTCAGAAAACCATTGTTATTTTGATTAAGCACACCTACTGAGTCTCACATGGCTTCCAGGGTTGTTGGTGCTCAGCTTTTGTAAAGTTCTCACAATGCTGTTTAATGTCCAACTATGAATAAAAGAGCGAGGGTGAACTGGAGAGTCCTTCAGATCGACCATTTCTCACTCCATTCCTGAATTGAAGCCAAAAAAAAAACAAAAAAACCCAAAACAACATTCACTCCGACTCGCGATCTCACTTAGTTTACGCCTCTTCCCATTTTTCTGGGTTTTTTTTCCTCCTTCTATATTTTTCCTCGCATTTATGGCTTTTTTTTCCTTTTTTCTCAATAACTTTGTTCAATCAGTTTCTTCTTGGTTTCCATCCTTTCTCGAATTAATCCTTTATACCACTTTTTACACACACACACACACACACACACACACTTCTTTCCCCTTCCTTGCTTATTTAACAGTCTTTTTGGCCTCCTGTTTCCCATTTCCTAAAGCCTTCTTCCACTGTATACTATTTCTAATTTCCTTATTCTACTCAATGAAGTATAAGAAGCAAAAGACCAAAAGCATACAGGAGAAGTGACTCAGTGCTCAGTGACTCCAGAGTTCCAGCTCCAACCTATAAACCCCCCACCCCCACTAATATCTCCGCCACCTTCACCGCATCCTGGGGAGAAGTTTATTGTCCCATTCTCTGAGTCATATGAAAGGGTCTCCACTACAGGAAAGGACTCCAACGCCTTCCTGCTTTGATGTCACAGCTTTATTTCAGTATTTTCGATGCTGTTTCAATCAGATTATATCCTGATGTGGGTGAATACTGGATTTTGATTGGCTGAGGTCGATGCGATTCGCATCTGGAAGCAAAGCCGTCGATACGATACATTTAAAGGTGCACATGAAGCAGCTACCGATTCAATGCAATGCGATACAACTCAATATGTTACAAATAGTAAATCACCAATTTTCTTTAGCGCCTTCTGACTTCTAACGCATGGTTCTTTTACGAACACGCATTTGTAGTGCTAAAAAAAAAAAATAATAAAAAGATGAAATAAAACCGGATCTTTTCCTATTGTGTCTGCAGAAGGATGCAGCTCTACCTCTGCCATGTTAATCTGTATTCCATGTGACTCTCAGGACACGTTTTATCGAAGAGAAATCGATCTACATAGCAAATATTGGTCACTAATGATTGGTCACTTTCTAAATAATAAAAGAACAGCGCATCTACTAATAATTATATAGAAATTAATTGTTTTTTTACTGATGCAAACGTGTTTAAAAAGATGCGTTGTGATAACATGATATCCGATAAAAACTTTTTTCAATCGCTGCACTGCATAGTTCTCTTTTATTAGAATCGATGAATTGTGCCACCCCTAATGGCTTGAGGCACATGATGGATGAGAAATAGAAGAAAAAACTCCTGCCGTTAACTTCAACAGCTTCATTAATAGTGGTGACGCAGCACAGATGCACATGTGACCTCTACTCATGCGGTCCCCAAACTTTTTTGCGCCACGGACCGGTTTAATGTCAGACAATATTTTTAGGGACTGGCCTTTAAGGTGAGGCGGATAAATACAACAAAATAAAATGATACGACCATTAAAACTGGTATTTTCTAAATCTAATAATAAACGTGAATCCACTGTGTTTTTTGTTTATTTTGCTCTCTTGGGGGTTTGAATTTAAAGGTAATGTATTATGTGTTAGCGGCCGGAGGAACCCCTTTAAGAAGGTAGTGGATGGAGGTAAGACATGTGACCGAGGCATCATGACATGCATCAAGAGTAAGACATAGACAGAATTTTCCAAAATAAAACCGTTCAGAATCAGATAATAAATAAAAACGGAAATAATGTAAGTTATGTATACTTTCTGTGTGGCCCGGTACAAACTGACCCACGGACCGGGGGGCTGGGGGCCACTGCTCTACTCTACACTCCACTACCGTACCTCTGTGATTCGGAAGAGCAGATCTAACGAGCCGTATATAGCCATATTTAAGCTTTATCTTAAACCATTCATTCAGTTTTGCTCTGCAAACATCAGTGATCGCTTGAGATTCTCAATTCTGGGAAGTGACCATGGTAGAAGGTGATAATCCACAGCTGAGTGTGTGGATCTCAGCTTCACCTTAGGAGGTACTTTACCTCCGTATGAGGCACTAATGTCTTGTAACACCTCACACCTTCACTGGATCATGTCTTTACTGAGACCTGCATAAAATTGTCCAAAAGGTCTTTGGAAAACGTTTATACATCGGCAGTGTTTGTTCTTTTTTTCTTTTTTTTTTCCTGGCAAAATGAAGGTCAGCAAAAGATATGTTTATTGCGTGGTTTTGATAAGAGCTGCTCAAAAAGGAAGTGAGTAGGTGTTTCTTTCCCACCAGTATCCCACTAATTTCTTGTAGATGTTGTAACGAGTTGTGTTACATAACATGAAACATGGAATACAAAAAAGAAGTGGAAAGAGGACGATAATATTTGACATTAGTTACGTATATAACAAACACAAGTTTGAGGTACGGGTGTGTAATACCTGTTGGTTATTATAACTAGAAATAAAATGCACTACATGGACAAAAGTATTGGGACACCTGGTTTTTCCAGACTGAGGTTTTTTTAATAGGTGACATGAAGATCGCTTGCTATAAAGCTCCAACCTTATTGAACATTGAATGTAAATCCCGACTGCACCCCCAGACCTCCTCATCTCACCTCACTTACATCAGTACCTCAATTACTAACCCCCTTGAAAGTGAATGAGCACAAATCTCCACAAAATCTAGTGGAACATCTTCCCAGAGGAGTGGAGGTTGGTATAACTGTGGCCCATGTTTTCAGGGTCTGGATTTATTTTTTTTAAACACCAAGTTGACCTCGACAAAAGTATTGGGACAACTGGCCTCCACAAAGCCCCTGTGCACAAAGCCAGCTCCATGAAGATCTACTTTACATGGGTTGGAGTGAAAGACCTTGAATGACCTCAACCCTATTCAAGCTCACCTCACCTACATCAGCTCCTGACAACTTCCTTGTGGCTGAATTAGCACAAATCTCCACAAGATCTAATGGAACATCTTTCCGTTTATGTTTATTTTGTTATTTATATATATATATACACACCATATTGCAAAAGTATGGGGTCATATAAAGAGCTTTCCTGCTCTATGTGGTTCTTTTCCAAACCACAAAACTGGAGGCACTCATTTGTACAGGACGTCTTTAGATGGGAACTAATACAATTTTGCATTCACTTGAACTTGAAACCCAAAACCTGTTCCAGAATGGCAGTGCACAAAGTGAGCTTCTTGAAGATCTGGTTTAAATGCTTTGGAGAGGAAGATCTTGCTGCTATAGAGCTCTGATCTCATCCCTACTGAACACCTTTGGGATGAATGTGAACGCTGACTGCACCCCAGGTCTCCTCACCTACATCAGTACCTGCCTTTCATAACACCATTGTGGCTGATGAACACAAATATGCATAAACACACTCCAGAATGTAGTGGAACATCTTTCCAGAAGAGTGGAGGGAATTAGAAGAGCAGATTGGGACTAAATGTGGAATGCGATGCTCAAAAATCACATACCAGGTGACCAGGTGACCCAATACTTTTGGCAATATAGTGTATTTAAATCACATGATATTGTAATTACCACAAAACCTAAAAAACCGAATGTTCAGCAAAGGGCCAGGTTGAGAATACTTATGTTATTCGCCACTACAGAATAAAGATCTTATCGCTAAGACTCATTGTTCGGTTTGTGACATCACGGTGCATTTCTACGAGCGCAGAAACTCCGCCGAGGAATTTGTGCCAGTAATGTTGATTATCCTGTCGGTTTTGTCTCGTTTCAGTGGTAACTATGGCTTTTTACATGCGAAAGGTTTACGACCACAGCCGTTCGCTCGCATCCCTGATTGGCGTCCTGACCAAAAGGTTCTCAAGAACATGACCATATGATGATACTGATATAATAAACACTTCCTATTAATGTTGATATTGTGGAATTGATGATGTGCGGTAGGTTTGTGTGGATTCTCTGGTTTCTTGAGCTGTTCCGGGGTGAGATGTGTAGTAGTGCGGTGGTTAATGATCTCTTTCGTCCTGGCTGGCGTGTGATTTATACACCTCGCACACAAACAAAGAAACTGGACAAGGCAGCTTTTGGGACTTTGTACTGTAAACAGAATGGACATAAATCTTGCTAATAAGTAGTTGTGAGGCTGGACGTGAAATGCGCAGCGTGTGAACTGCACATACGCTGGAACTGATCGGTGGGGTGTAATTTCAGTTTCCTTCCAGCAGGGCAGAAGTATTTCAGGTTTTGTAGCTGCAGATAGTATTTGCCATGTGTGTGTGTGTGTGTGTGTGTGGGTGTGGGTGTGGGTGTGCACGTGACTATTTAGCCCGAATCATCTGGATATGTATAATGGCGCGTCTACGATTCAAAAAAGTTTTTAGGAAAAGTAAAAAAGCACTAAACCGTTGTACATCTTCTATATTAAAAGGCTCTCCCTCAACGTACATAATCATCACCTCACGGTATCCAGCCTCGTTCTGATTTGATGTATTGCGCATGTAAATTATTGAGGTCACAGGATTAGTTGAAGTAAATATACACCACAAAAGTGTCTAGTAAAAAAAAAAAAGCTGTGTTCCTGCTCTCGATAGCAAAACCTGTTGTTTGAGATGCCTGGATACACAACTAACATTATACCAGTTCTTCCGGTTCTTAAACAAACAGTGTATTAGTTTCCTGTTACCAGTGACAGGATACAAGCAGCTTTTCGCTTGACAGGGATTAGTGTGTAAAACGTGTCATTGTTTTCTTCCAAGCAAGCTGGGATATGCGAAGAACAACATTTCACTGTGCTGTAATGTATATGTGACAAATAAAGGCTATTCTATTCTGGCTATTCCATTACCTCGAGCTCTGAGATTAGCTACATGACCAAGGTTGATACTGTAACTGTAGATATTATACGACCAAGTATATATTGTATAAGTATAATAATCTTTCTTTCGGCTTCTCCCATTAGTTGTCGCCACAGCGGATCATCCGCATGATTGATTTGGCACATGTTATTACGCTGGATGCCCTGCCTAACGCAACCCTCCCCATTTATCCGGGCTTGGGACCGGCACTAAGAGTGCACTGGCTTGTGCAACCCTAATGGCTGGGGTTGGTTCCTTGACCGGGGATCGAACTCGGGCCGCAGCGGTGAGAGTGCTGCATCCTTACCACTAGACCACCAGGGGACCTTCTATAAGGATAATGAATATATAAAATATGGAAAAAAAAAGATTATTCTGTTATATATTAGAGTAGCGTAAATTGCTCTGTTTTGTGTTCTGGAATTCGTTAAATAATTAAGTCGGTATACTAATCAAAACTGATCACCATTAGTTAAGGGTAGGCTAGGCCTTTTCAAGTTACGATGGGGTCAACAGAACGCATCTCCATCGTAAACCTGGGACCACCTGAATGTCTGCAATTACACTGTATTTACACTTCAATTCGAGACCACTGGTTCCACATCACCAGCCTTAAGATCCATTAAGTTTCTGTTATTAATATCAACAGTCTGCTTCAGCGGCTCAGGACTACAGGCCTGAGGTTCCCTTTAGAGTCTGGTTCCTCTTAATGTTCTTTCCTCATGCCATCTCAGGGAGTTTATCCTTTTCCCACAGTCGTCACTGACTCGATCATTAGGGACAAACGTACAATTATAAGGAGCAAATGTATACATTCTTTTATACATCTTTATTAGCTTTATCTCTGTAAAGCTGCTTTGAGACGATGTCCGTTTTTTAAGGCGCTCTACAAGTAGGAACGAATTGAATTGAATGGAACTTAACGCTGATTGATAACCAAGCCGTCAGTGATGTTTGGCTAGTGTTAAGATTCGATCACGGATTTTTGGACATGAGCCTTTAGAAAGCTGGGATACAGTTTCACAGGAGTAAATTCCCCGAGCGGAGTCTTTTCATCGTAAACAAAGCCAACACAACACGTGCAAAAGTATAACACATCCCTGAAAATACAGGTTCCACTATTCTGAAAACTTTGGCACGAATAGAGTTGAAATAGCCCGATGCTAAACCAAAATTCCACGCTCGAATCCACGAAATGGAACGGGGCCCAATTTGTTTACGGACAAAAGCTTAACAAGGAATAAATACTCGAGCTTAAGGAGCCAAAAACACTGTTAACAAAGCAGGTGCATGGCCATTGAGAAACTGTAGTGGTCATGCTCAAGTGACTCTAAATGGACTGGACAGATTATCTGGATTGGACCACTCACTTAAATCTCCTCCATCTGTTCCTGGCAACAGTGCTTTTGTGTAAGGCCGGTGTCACTTCTAACAAGGTCTCAGGTGGTCAGCCTGGGAGGCTAAAAGCCTTGGAGGTTTCTCGTTTTTTTTGTTTTGGGATAAAATCAGTGCTTGAAACCTCCCGACTTTGTTCCGGTTGATAGTAAATATAATTTAGGGCTATTAAGGAAGCACTTTATGGCCGTATCAGTTTGAGAACGACTGATCTTGTCTGATCTCGGAGTCGGGGCTGGATAATACTTGGATGGGAGACCGCCTGGGAACACCAGGTGCTGTAAGCTTATTTGGGCGAGGTGGCAGTTCAGTGGTTAATTAGGGCTCTGGGTTACTGGTTAGAACGTTGGGGGTTCAAGCCCCTGTATCGCCATGTTGTCATTCTTGGGGCCCTTGAGCAAGGCCCTTGACCCTCTGTGCTCCACGGGCGCTATAACATGCCTGACCCTGCGCTTTGGAATATGCGAATAAATAATTTCACTGTACTGTTCTTCTTTTTTCCGTTCCTTTCCTTTCTTTCACTCTATCTCTGTTCAGAGTAATGCAGCAGTGTCTAAAGAGAAGTCTGAGGTGGAGGTGGCGAAGGGGGCAGCAGAGAGCCAGGCAGGACGGCTCTCGCAGGAGGTCGAGCGCTTGAGGAGGAGAGTGCAGGAGCTGGAGAACGAGGTGACCAGGCTCAACCGCATCGTCGACGAGGCCAAGCAGCATGAGAGCAGGCTGGAGGAGAAAGTCCGACGCTTGGATGTAAGAATCCCAGACACACACACACACACACACACACACACACACACACACTAAACCATGGATATTACAGGAAACCTGACCTGCCATGAATGAGCCTGTTTTGAACACACTTTTTTCAGCACAGGAACATTTTTGGGATTTCAGGCTGAACAGCAGAGGAATCAGGGTTTCAGGGATTCTAACTCATACTTGGGTTTAGTTTATGTACTTCACAAATAAAGCAATAAAGCGGAAAATATTGTTTTGGAGGACGAAGACTCGCCATTTGATCAAAACTAAAAATGTAGCTAGCTAGCATGTAACTATAAGGTCCTTTACAAGGACCATGTATGAGGTGGTATAAAAAAAGTTTTGAGACGCTTTTCCATCGTTCCTGCCACATCTAGAACGTGTCCTGGAAGTCTTCTTTCCGAAACGTGTCAAGCACCTTCTGCGATATTTGACGAATCTTTGCAATTGTGTCAAAAACCGTGACCTTTAAGCTGGAGCTCCAGCTTCCGGAAGATGGTGAAGTTCGCAGGAGCTAAAACTGGGTCGGTGTGTAAGTGAGATCGTGTTTCCAGCGAGAAAATCACACATGATGAGAGCTTGGTGACAGGGTGCATTAACGTCGTGGAGCATCCAGTTTTCTGCTGATAAAATCGCAGACGTGGGTAACGCACGTTGTCAGATTAACTCTAGTAGCACAGCTCCTGAGGTACACAGGACGATGTCTTTTGGCACACTGACTTGTTAAGGTCGGTGCTCCCCATGACTGTGCGTGCAGCCTTGTGCTGCCATCTGTTGGCATGTTACAAAACTAGTCTCAAAACTTGTTTTTGTTGTTATTTAAAAGCTAGTGCAATGAAAACACAAACAAATGTGCTTCTTAAATATCTTATTCCACATTTTTGTCCCCATTGGCTGTTATAAAAAGCTCCACTATTCTGAGAAGATGTTCCACTTGGTACTAATGTAGGTGAAATCAGGAGGCCTGGGGTGCAGTTTATTCCCAAGGAGTTCAGTAGGGTTTACTTAAGATTTTACCACTGCATCCCCTGTATCTTCTTGGAGCTTCATGGAAATTCCATATTTAGTCCATGTTTGCTGCTATAATAAGCTCCGTTCTTCTGGTAAGATGTTCCAGTAGATTTTGTGCTCATTTATACACAAGGTGTGAGTAAAGTCAGGTCCTGATGTAGTTGAGATGTGGAGGCCTGGGGTGCAGTCAGCATTCACATTCATTTTCTCAATAGGGTTGATTCAAGATCTTCTGCTCATCCCATGTAAAGCAGATCTTCATGGAGCTGGTTTTGTGCATTGGCATTGTCATGCTGGAACAGGAATGGGTCTGATATTTTAACCAAATCAATTGTTTGTGTTCCTGCAGAAGGAGAAGAGGCAAGTCGAGGAGTCTCTCAATGAAATCAAGGAAGAAGAAGAAGAAATGAGCCGTGCAAATCGAGCTCTGACCACACGCTTGGAAGACGTACAGGTAAATCATATCGATGTCCATCACTCGAAAGTGCCTGGTCAGAGGATAATCAGGATAATCAGGATGATTCGTACCTCTTCTAAATAAATCCTAACATTTATTGTCTATTCTCTTCAGAGAAGTTTGACCAAACTGACCCAGGAGCACAAGGACCTGGAGGAACATCTGAAGGAGGAAAAGAGTCAGAAGGAGCTGTTTAGAAACACAAAGAATGAGATTGAGGAGGAGAGGAGACTGCTAGACCGCACTGTGGAAAAGCTACAGAGGGAGGTGAGACACAATACTATACATGCAGGGTGACAACTTCCCTCACTGAGACTCACAAGTCTCACAGATACAGGAGGATCTCTAGATCTTTGATTGCCAACGTTAATGCAATCACTATCGCATCTATCCCACGTGTGTTTTAACTTAACACCAACCAGGGCTTGCGTAAATGTTTAATTTTACTAGTCGTCAAGTAGATCAAATTTTGGATAAAGTTATAAAGATTGTGGTAGTTCAGTGGTAGTTTAGTCTCTCACTCTTGGATAATCTGCCAAATTCCATAAATGTAACAAATGCTCCTGATTTGCCAAGTTCCCATGACCCTGGTGCTGGCTCATCGGTTATAAGGAAAGCGGTAGTTTAATGGCTGGGTAATGGTAGTTCAGTGGTAGTTTAGTCACTCTGCCAAATTCAATAAATGTAATGTACAGTCTACCAAGTGCCCATGACCAGTTTACCAGTTATAGGGAAAGTGGTAGTTCAGTAATAGTTCAAAGGTAGTTCAGTGGTACTTCAGTGGTAGTTCAGTGGTAGTTCAGTCACTCTGGATAAGGGGATCTGTCAGATTTCATACATGTAACGTAATGCTTCTGATGTGCCCCATGACCCTATTGCCAGTTCACTGGTAATCAGGAAAGTGGTCAGTTTATGGTAGTTCAGTGGTAATTTGAAGGGTAGTTTAGTGGTAGTTCAGCCACCCTGGATAGGGGCATCTTCCGAATACAGTGATCCTGTTGCAGGTTTTTCTGGTTATAAGCAAAGTGGTAATTCAGTATTAGGTCAGTGGTAGTTTGGTCATTCTGGATAAGGGCACCTGCCAAAATCCATAATTGTGCAAAGCTTCCATGACCCTGTTGCTGGTTGCCGGTTATAAGGAAAGTAGTAGCTCAGTGGAAAAGCTGTTTTGATCGGAATATCATGGGTTTTATTCCCATCACTGCCACGCTGCCACTGCTGGGCCCTTTAGTGTTCAGTTCATAAAATGCTCGTACAGTCCATGGTCCATCACCAGAGCCTTCTAATAGCCCATTGAGTGAACTTCAGCAGCTGACAAACCCGAACCTACTGTAGGTATGACTTCCACAAAGAGCTCTGCACTTAACCATGAACGTGATGAGAAGAAAAGAAATGTTCCTAGCACCTGTGTGTTTTTGTGTAGATGTGCGAGATCGTGGAGGCGTCTCAAGTCTCGACACAGGAGCTGCAGGAGCAGATCGACACCTACAAGGAGAAGAACAGGAGGGAGCTGGCTGAGCTCCAGAGGCAGCTGCGAGACGGAGGGCTGGAGCTGGAGAAATCTCGCATCGCTGCCAAGTCCCTGCAGGAGGAGGTTGGTTTGGGGTGGGGCACAGAGCTACTCATCATTAACTACTCCCCAGATCACATTCGAAAACTAATAGAAACCTGAAGCATGCTTGCTTTGTTTGAAGTTTTCCCAGGAATACCGTCCACACACACACACACACACACACACACACACACACACACACACACACACACACACACACACACACAGTCCATCTATTAAAATTTTTCAGTTATTCTACTATTCTATTCTACTATTACTATTCTATTATCAGGACTTCTGTCAGTAACAGCACACCATAACATACACACACACACACACACACACACACACACACACACACACACACACACACACACACACACACACACTGTAACACCACGCAGCCACGTGAAAAGCGTCAGAGCTCTTCTGAAGAAACGTATGATCACAAATACTCGTGTCATGTTACGACACACATTTTGCATAACTTGCATAAATATTTTCATTTTCTTTCCATCCTTTCCTTCTACATCATGTCCTGTATTCTTCCGTATTTCTTTCTGTTCTTTCAGAGTTGTTGTACCACCTGGAGGTTGCCAGGTTTATACTATTAGGTGTAGCAAAGTGTAGAAACGTTCTAAATTCACGCCAGATTTAAAACGACTGCAAAGCCGAAGCAGCGAATTTATTTACAGATGTTTATAAAAAAAAATTCACTCTTGGGTATTCCAGACAGAATTATGATGTATGTCGGTGTCTCTGAAAAACCTCTGGTGATCTTGGAGAGCTTGAGAACCTCACCATAACTCACAGCAAGCTGTATTTTATTACCAACTGTACAGAATGCCATAAGTTTGTGGACACCTGACTTTAAGATAATAAGATTCCAATGTGTTTTTTGATCATTCCATTCTACATTTAGTCCTTATTTACCCTAATAATAACCTCCACTCGTTTGAGAAGATGTTCCACTAGATTCTGTGGAGATCTACTACCTGGGGTGCAGTCAGCGTTTATATTCATTGTTCAGTAGGGTTTAATAGCTCTATAGCAGGAGATCCTCTACTGTAACCCATCTCTTAATGGAACTGGAGATGGCGTTGTGCACAGGGGTTGATCGGGTTTGGTCTCCTAGATCAAGTGAAGGGTAAATTTCCAGAAACCTCCTATCAAACAGTTGTGGAAGTACCACATATGGTTGGAAAAGTCAGGTGTCCCAGTATATTTTGATAACCCGGTGCTGCCCCACTCTGGTGTTTGTGACGTACATGAGCACTACGCCTACACGGTGCAGGAGATGTTAATTAATTCGCAAATCCAACTTACAACTGAAGTGTTCCTTCAACAGCTCTTTGAGAGTAAAGTAAAGATCTAACCCATTTCACACTCGACCAACCCAGCGAACTTTGACCTCGGCTCATGGGATGTAGTTCGCCCATTGCCGCTCTGGCATGCGAGGAATGTTATTCTTTGATAGGGTCTTTAAACGAGCATGCTGAGAGGAACACGTTGTCTAAAACCTCAAGTGGAGAGATAGCTACTCCTCATAATCAGCTCTATCCACACTCTCTGCTTTCCTCATGCTCTGGGTTTTCTACAGCTTCCATTAAACCTATTGGAAGAAGGAAAACAATAAAGAGAACATGCAGGTTCTAACCCCTGTCCACAGCTGTGTGTAGGAAGAGAAGGATGTGTTTTGCTCAGAAGGGAGTGTCTGAGGGTTGACCTTCTGACTCCTCATCCTCTGGGACTTTTCTATAATACAAGCACATTGAAGTTGTTCATGCAGCTGCATCCTCATCCCTGAGACGACTCCCTAAACACACAACCTTTTATCATACACAAACACACTGGAGCCAAACACACTCCTGCTACACATTTTAGACTACTGTCTTGTCTTACAGACCGCCCTTTTTTTTTTCACCTCTTTTTCGAAGCTCCGCGATAAATTGAGACGTTTTATTTAGCCGTATTTTTCTCTTTATCGGAAGTGTGAGTGTGTTTTGTGAAGGCATCTGTGAAGGATCTCAGTTGGCAGGAATGTGTGTTGTGCAAGCGCTGAAAATTGAAACATATGGTACAGCGTGTGATCTTGATTACTGTATTATAAAAAATTTTGCTCGTTCGTGTTATATAACGATTTCATGTTTGTCCCAAAAATCAGAAAATTTGCTACTTACACTGTTTGTGGTTTTTGAAGGACAATCGCATGTTCCTTTTGTTTCTATGAAGCAAACTCGGTTATGTAACGATATGAAGATTGACTTTGACCAAACAGAGTTATAAATGTTCAGATGTTCCTTTTATTTTTCATAAAATAATCCTAAAATAAGAACAGCTTTACACGCTCTCGTCGTCTGGAAAGTTGGTTTCTCCAAACGTTCAGCTGAAACACTTCCCGCCCCAGAAGATGTTCTTCATGGTTGGGGATTTCTTTCTAACCTTGTGATCCAGTTTATCCCAGAACAGTTCAATAGGATTTAGGTGCGCTGACTGGGCAGGTCATTCCATGAGAGCTATCACTCCAGACGAAGTACGCTTCGAAGTCCAGTTGTAAATGCATTGTGCTGAAGTGTGAAATGGTAGCCATGTTGATTCTCTTTCATTTGCTCGAAAACAACCCCAAACCATATAGTTTCCATCTCCATGTGTGACTGGGGGGTGAGGGCAGTATGATCACATCTTCTCCAAAGAACTTTCCTCCACTCATTCACTGTCCAGTTATGTTGTGTTTTTCATTTTACCAAGTTTGTTGCATATAAACAAACAGAACCTGGATAAGGTTTGGTGTTCCTGAACTTTAGGAAGTTCATAACCACAAGCGTCATGCAAACTGCATGAATGCGCCTAAATCACACTCATTCTGCACGTAAATACTATATACATCTTTGTATGGACATACAATCATCTTCAAAAGTATTAGAACAGTACTTTTTTGCCGTCTTGAAACTTGGGGTTGAGGTCAAAACATTAATTCATTCATTCATTTCCTCCCGCTTATCCGTAATTCGGGTCGCGGGGGCAGCAGTCTAAGCAGGCCCCCGCCTTCGACTGCTGCCCAATCCTCACAGCACCGTCCCTTACGGTCCCTCCTGCAGGTGGTGAGCCCACGGGAAGGCGGCCCCACGTCACTCCGACGTCACGGACCTTGATATTTCCCTCGTAAGGGACCCCCGGAGCATAGAGGGTTAAGGGTCTTGCTCAAGGGCCCAAGAGTGGCAGCATGGCGATACCGGGGCTTGAACCCCAGACCTTCCAAACGGCAACCCAGCGCCTTAACCGCTGGAGCCACCACTCCCCCCATATTTACATCTAATTTACGTGTTAAATGAGTAGAAACATGGCACAGTTTGGTTTAGTGCACGTTCTCAAAAGTATCGGAACATGCAACTGGTTTCTTGCTTATAGATTGATAGTTGAAGTTATGACTTTATTGTTGCTCTCAATGTCTACTCTTGCATTTGTGTACTCTTGAGCTCTGGCCTTCATCAGTCAAGACTATATTTGTTCTTAACAAGGACAAACCAACACAAAGACCAGAGAGATGTTTATGGGAGAAACACATGCCTTTATATTTACTTTTGAAAGATGCACTTTTTGCTTTGAAGTCTTTATTCATAAATATATTGTGGAAGTTTATTTGGTCACTGACTAAGAAAATCTGTCTAAAAGTCATCATTTTTGGAATACAATGTACAATGTAGAGTTTACAATAAAAAAAAAGGAGGGAAAAGCGATCAGAGCCTTTGCACAAGCACCGGGCAGCAAAAAAGTGGTGAAAAAACAAGAAAAACAACAGGAGATGATGAGATCTTGAACTGTGAAGTAAAAGTGACATCACCAACATCCTTCTCAAGGCATCATGATCCACCTTTCGAAGAAAAATCCAGAGCAGAAATGTAGAAGCAATATGACCAGATACAAACCGTTCACACAATCGAATATTCGATTTTTATTGACTTTAAGGTTCCAATACGTTTGCTGACCTGAAAACTGAAAATATTTAACACATGTAGGAATAAATGTCAGGAACTTCAAAGCTGAAAACTGTCTCCTGTTGGTCTTTTGATCTGGAACCTAAATGCTTAAATGAATTGAGTTTGTTGTTTGTGTCATTTCGGAAGGCACTGTAGATACACAAGGAAAGAACAATGCTAGCCAAATGTGTTGATGAGGGTTAAGTGCCTGATTATCTAAGTACAATGTTGTGTGTGTGTGTGTGTGTGTGTGTGTGTGTGTGTGTGTGTGTGTGTGTGTGTGTGTGTGTGAATGTAAAGGTGAGCCAGTTGGAAGAAGACCTGCGGCTTTGTAAGCGAGAGAGAGACGAGGAGGAAGAGCGAGTGAAATCTTTACAACAAAAGGTCTTTGAGCTGGAGTTGGATGCAGACACCAAAGTGCAGAGTAACGACAAAGCCAGACAAATCAAACTGTTGGAGGTACACACACACACACACACACACACACACACACACACACACACACACACACACACACACACACACACACACACACACACAAAAACACACAGTTCTTTTGCTCTAAATCAGTACCTAGATATTAAGCAGTACATTTCAACGGGGAGGTGGCTTAGTGTTTAAGGCATTGGACGTTATGAGTTCAAATCCCATCCACACCAAGCTGCCACTTTGGGGCCCCTGAGCAAGGCCCTTAACCTCATAGCTGATCTGTTGTATGAATGAGATACATATATACCGATTAGGCATAACTATCACATTATGAGTGGTGAAGTAAAGAACACTGATGATCTCTTCATCATGGCACCTGTTAGTGTCTAAATATATTTATTAGGCAGCAAGTGAACCTTTTGTTCTCAAAGTTGATGTTCGAAAGCAGGAAAAATGGGCGAGCGTAAGGATTTCAGTAAGATTGACGACTAGACGTCTAGACGACTGGGTCAAAGCATCTCCAAAACTGCAGCTCTTGTGGGCTGTTCCTTCCAAGGAAGCTCCAACAGATGAGCTCCTGTAGCTCAAACTGCTGAAGATGTTCATGCTGGTAATACTGGAGGGGTCACAACTGTTTTGGTAGCAAAAGGAGGACCAACACAATATACGGTGGTCATGAAGTTATGCCTGGTCAGTGTAAATCAGTCTGGATGAGGGCGTCTGCCAAGTGCAATACATGTAAATGAAAACTCGGAAAGGTCCTTCAACATGGAATTCTTATTTTATGTGTAGATCTTCTGTGTGAATTTCCTTCATGGGTGAATAAAGTGATCTGTCTGTGTATAATTTAAACTCGAAACCGAAGGTAAGCGTGCTCTAATCCTGGGCAGAGGGCAGAAGCACATCAGTGTGTTCGGAGGAGACTTGTTGAAGGTCCTTTTCACACCTTCATGTTCATTATTTCCATTTTCTTACTTTTATATGCATTAAAGATATAGAGAGGTTCATAGGTCATTAGTGTGGTTCAGACGATAATGGAGATGATGATAATGAGCTATGCTGTGGTCCTGCAGGAGCAGATATCGCATCTGGAGCTGGAACTGGATGAGGAAAGACAGAATGGGGACCTGCTAATGGAAAGAATCGATCGAGGCAGAGAACAGGTGAGTGTTTTGAAACTGGGAATCGGAGTCGGTTCAATTCTATTATATAAATATTAAACAAATACACAATACGGACAAAAGTATTGGGACACCCGACTTTTCCCGCCACGTGCAGTTCTTTTCCAAACTGGAACCCCAAAGTTGAATAAAATTTTCCTATTACTTCAACTCGGAGACTCAACCCTGTTCCACCATGACAATGCACCCATGCAGAAAACCAGCTCCATGAACATATGCTTTTCATGGATTTGAGTGGAAGACCTCCTGCTATAGAGCCTCAACCCAGGGGCTCCTTCAGAAATCTAGTGCAACATCTTCCCTTACCTATTAGAACAGCAAATAGAGACTAAATGTGGATGTGACGTTCAAATAGAAGCATCTTATGGTCAGTTGTTCACAAACATTTGTCCATATTGTGTATGTGTATGCTGCTTTGTGGGAATGGCTCTGTTGGTTTGTGTTGTGTGTGTGTGTGTGTGTGTGTGTGTGTGTGTGTGAGGGATTTGGATGATGGGATATCGTATTGTAAGAGGATCTTGTGTAATCGTCCTCTTTGGCAGGATGTCCTATTATATGGCTTGTCCAATTTTCCTGCACCGATTTGGACACAAGGCTTCGGCTAAAGCGTCTCAGGTTAGCCGACGCCTGGATTTGTGTTTATGAGACAGAAGTAATGGGAATCCCAGAGGAGGGTTTATCATGTTTCAGTGTTTGCGTGTTACTTGTATTGAAACATAGGAAGTGTGTGCGTGCGTGTGTCCGTGTGCGTGTGCGTGTGTGCGTTCATGCAGTAGGGAAAGTTCCTTTGGAAACAAGCAGTTTATTTTCAGCTTCGTACGCCACACGCCGAGGGCATGTTTACAGCTTAAACCTCTGCCCTGTTTCAGTTTCGCCTGGCTTTTCTTGCTCATATTGTTTTCAGACAACTCCTTTTTCCATGACATAATCTGGTCCGTCGGCGCTCACGCACCTGTAGCGAGCGAATGCCAAATCTGGATCCGAGTCGAGCTAATGATGAATAGATGAGGGAATGCAGTAGGATAGATGGGCCTGAATAATAGAAAGGGCCAACACAATGGTGCTATGAGGGGCCAGGGTATGTTCCCGTGAAAAGGTTTCGAGGGGAAGTAGATTAAAGGAATGAGGGGCATTAAAGCAGCAGCAGGGGCATAGATGAGGGAGGGGTGGGGGGGAGGGGGTATCAGGATGGTCACACCTGAGACCCGTGGCACCAGGTGCAAAATGAGAATGTCTAAATGAGAGTAATCTCCTGTGTTTTTCCCGGCCTCACCCTGTTTTGTGTGTGTGTGTGTGTGTGTGTGTGTGTGTGTGTGTGTGTGTGTGTGTGTGTGTGTGTGTGTCAGTCAGTCGCGTGTGAGTGTATTAGTCAGTCAGTCTGCTGAGTCGGCACCCCGCGGCACAGGGCAACTCACACACCCCATCGCTCAGCGCTGAGCCTCGCTATCACACACTAATTGGCATAAAAGATCATCCTCCATTACTGCCTCATGCCAGCAGGTAGTCGTCCTCTCATTGTTTCCCTATTGATCCTCCTCTCATCACGTTCTGTTCCTTCTGTCTGCATCACACAATGCACTTCTGTCCCTTTCGGTCGGAACGCTGTGGCCGCTTCCTCTCCATCACAATTGTAGCGAAGACATGATTTTCTTTTCCTTTTTCGGATTCATTTCTTACTCCTAAAGAAATGTGTAGAAGTTCTCTTATCGGAAGTCTGCCTCATCTAAGAGCTTCATTATCATTACTATGACTCCATTATGGACGTGATGATCACATCCTCGCCATCATCAGACCTGGCTGCTCGTTTTTAATGCGGTGACATTTTTTAAACCATGATTACAGAAGTCATACCGGGTACTGAATCACCACCGGAGTCTTTGTGGAACTGGATTACTGATCTACATGGAATATATTGGGTACCAGGTTACCAGGTTGTGTACCATTGGCAGAGGCCCTCAACCTAGAATGACTTATTTATGTATATACAGAGGCTGTCAAAAGTCTGGAAACACCTGGTTCTTTCATAGTTTTTGAGACTTGAGGATGTTCCTTTTTTGTTTCCATGCAACAAACTTAGTAAAAGACAAAAACACAAGAAATGGACGTTAAATAAATAGAAGAAAGAGTTCAAATGGGAGAGTTTTTCCAACTAACAAGAACTTGTGTAAGACAAACAGGAGAGAAGATGTGATCAGACTCCCTCACCCCCACAGTCACACATGGAGGTAGAAGCTTCATGGTTTGGGGTCGTTTTCGAGGCTAATTCTGTAAAGTGATAGGAATCCTGAACCAACACGGCTTCCATTCCATACTTACAACACCATGCAATTTCGTCTGGGCTGCGGCTCGTTGGAAGCGACTTCACCATACAAGAAGACGACGAGTCGAAGTGACGAATACGTCCAACTCTGTGGGCGTTATTTAAGTCAAGTCAAGTCAAGTTTATTTCTATTGCGCTTTTTACAACAGACATTGTCTCAAAGCAGCTCTACAGAAATCAACAGTGAAGGTGAATGGTGTGTATTTATCCCTGATGAGCAGCCATGGTGACTGTGGCAAGGAAAAGCTCCCTTTGATGTAATGAGGAAGAAACCTTGAGAGGAACCAGACTCAAAAGGGGAACCCATCCTCATTTGGGTGACATCAAGTCTGTGATTATAGTCTTCAAACAATACAGAACACTGGAGAGTGAGAACTAACATGAGCACTGGAGTATAAGAGCAAACAGTGGTGTGGAGTGTATCTATCATGGAACGACCTGCCCAGTCATAACATCTAAATCCTAGTAAACTGCTCAGGGATGAACTGGATCATAAAGAATTCTCCAACTAGTGAAGAACATCTGTGGCAAGTTTTACAGGAGGCACACCAAAGTGTTTCTCCTGAATGTTTGGAGAAACAGATGAAATGAGCATTTAAAGCTGTTCTTCATGCTCTGGAAGGATTATCACTGAGAATAAAGTCTGGAAATGTATACATTTGTTTGGTCAAAGTTAATCTTCATGCTGTTACCTGACCTAGTGTGCTGCATAGAAACAATATGAACTTGAATGTGTCTCTCAAAAACCATAAAGGACTTTCCAAACTCCCTGGAACTGAGCAGCTCAGGGTTAAGGGCCTTGCTTAAGGGCCCAGTAGTGACAGCTTGGTGGCGATGAGATTTGAACTTGCAGCTTTCTGATCAGAAGTCATCATTGTGGATTATAATTTAAAAAGCCGTTGCATTGTATGAATTGTGGTTCAGTCCTGCAGAATTCAACTGTTAGACTTTAGTGTTTAGACTTCATTCTTCAAAAGGTCCCTCCAGGTGAGGAATGATGGCGGCGTAAGAGCATAGCAGGGGGTGTTATCCCAGTGATCGTCATGTAGAGGAAGCGCGTTTCAGAATGCGGCCTGGCAAGAATTCCTGAGGAGTTCAATGAAACATGACCTTTTCTTTAGAACTAAATCATAAAAAAAAATGCAAAATTGCTCAGTAATTACACATGACATGACCTCTGGTAGGAATGGTGTCTGCGTACAGTCTGAAATGTTTCCTGTGTGGTGTTTGTTTACGGTGCAATGTGTCGATTGTGTGTTTGACAGATGGAGCAGTTGAGGAGTGAGTTGCTGCAAGAGAGAGCCAGCAAACAAGACTTGGAGTGCGATAAGATCGCCATGGAAAGACAGGTAAAAAAAAAAAAAAAAAAAAAAAAAAAAAAGCCTGGTCATTTTACATGGGCTTTAAATAAGAGTTAATTTTGGAGCACAGGTTCACTTAAGATTCTCCAGAGACCAGTTCTGTCCAAACATTTAAAATCTCTGATTAGGGCCAATTGACCTTAATTTGATCCGTGTAATGATTATTTTCATCACTTCACTTTTATTTCTAGTTTCTATCATCTCTTACTATATACTTTAAGATGTGATGAGATACGATATGATACGATGAGATCAAATAGGATAGGATGAGATATGATACGATACGATACGGAAAGATAAGGTACAATGATACGATATGATACGATACTTTGAGATACGATGCGTTACGATTCAATAAGAAGGTAAGATATGATATGAGACACGATATGAGACGATGCGATGCGAGACATTACGATACAATGAGACACGATATGACGCATTACGATACGATACGAGGAGATAAGATACGATACGATATGATGAGATATGATAAGAGACATTGATATGATATTGCGCATGGTTTGATGGTAAAATATTACACATTGTATTATATTTAAGTACATTGTAATGATTGTGAAATTTTGGTAATGTATTGTTTGTTTTTAGAATAAGGACCTAAAGAGCAGAATATCTCATCTGGAAAGCTCACAGAAATCTACTAAAGAGGGGCTGGTGACCCAGCTAGAGAGCCGTATCCAGGAGCTAGAGGAGAGACTGGAAGCAGAAGAAAGGTTAGAACCTACAATATAATAATAATAATAATAATAATAATAACAGTAGGAAAAGAGAAAAATAGAACCTTAGGACACCTATGTGAATGTTTCATGTCGAACAGGGACCGGGCAAACCTTCAGCTGGCGAACCGTAGGTTAGAGCGCAAAGTGAAGGAGATGGTGATGCAGATGGATGAGGAGCAGCATGCATTACAGGATCAGAAAGACCAGGTGAACACGTCAGGCACTGACATTTACGGGATCCGGAATGACTTACATTTATCTCATTCGTACAACTGAGCAGCTACGAGGGTCGTGGCAGGTTGGTGTGGCTGGGATTTGAACTCACGACCTTTGGATCCAAATTCCAATGCCTCAACCACTACCTTTTCCACAAACCTGCGCAGTGTTTATTGGGATTGTCAAGTTTGCCTTTATGAGTAGGGTTTACTCAGTAGTAGTGTAACATTCTTAATCATTATATGATGTGAACGTGTGTGTGTGTGTGTGTGTGTGTGTGTGTGTGTGTGTAGCTGAACCTGCGTCTGAAGGCTCTAAAGAGACAGATGGACGAGGCCGAGGAGGAGATCGACCGACTCGAGCATGGTAAAAAGAAGCTACAGAGGGACCTCGAGGAACAGCAGGAGGCCAATGAACAGCTCCAAAACCAACTCAAAGCATTACGCAGTGAAATAAGGTAACGGAAAACGTTTCAGAGATTACTCTGACCTTCTCAGGTGCTTCAGAGCATTTCTTAAAATTTCAAAAAGGTTTTTGCAAAAGCCTTCACTTTTCTCTAAATCCTTAGTTCATTTCTCAAAACTGTGTATGTGTATCAATAAACATCTCATCGCCATCAAAGTCTTTTAGTCAAGATTAGCGAACGGGATCGTGAAAATAGCGTTTGTTCGTTTCCTGGTTCATCTATTTTCAGAAATTGTAATTCTGTGTGTTTTGCTGTGTCGCCATTTAGAGGGTCAGTAGATTAACCTTTGACCTGTTTTAGAGAACTAGTTGATCATTGGTTGATCCGGTGCAGTTCACACACCTTCATTAGTGACATTCAAGATTTCAATTTAAGACATATTTACAAAAGATTGTTTTATAAAAATGTAGAAAGAAGCTTGACAGATTACGACAACTGAATTCTGCATTCATTGATTACGACTGTTCAGGTCCGAACCGGTAAATATATATTGATCAACACGACATAACCAAATGATTACGTAGGAAACAGCAAACAAATGTACACAATTATAAATTAATGTACCGAAGCATTTTGATGGATGCAAATAGAAATTGCTTTTATTGAGGGTTGCAAAAATTCTGGAATTTTCAAGACTGGAAACTTTCCATGGGAATTAGAGGAAATGAATCGGGAAAAACTGGGAATTTATGTTGGCCTATAACAGGGAAGTTAAATGTAGTTGAAAAAAAATTCAATTTCTATTGATTTTCTGCATACAGCACACTTACTGCAGTGCCACTGAGGCCACGCCCCCTACATCATTACTATTATTATTATTATTATTATTATCATATTATTATTAGTAAGCAGTTATTAGTATAACTTGTGCAAACTTGTTCACATAAGTGACATATTTGTATAACAAAATTATACTAACAATTAAATCAAATTCTTTAAATCCTAAAATCAAATTTTTTCAAATCTGTTTGTTTGCATGCGTATGACCAAAAAAAAAGAAAATTATATTAATGTTTGTATATAATACAGTTTATATAAATTTCCCAAAATTTCTGATTTATTCCCATAAAGTCCTGGTAAGTTTCCAACTTGGAATATTTCCAAAATTCCCCTGATTAATTTTCAATGGAAAATTTCGGAAATTCTCGGAAATTTTCCACCCAATTTGCAACCCTATTTTTATTACAGTACGTGCACTACATGACGTGGAGGTGAAACAAGAAGTATTGAGAATTTAGTTTTTGATTTCCGAGCAGGATTCAATTAAGATGAATGCCAAAAATGCCAAAAGCTGTTAAAAATATACTAAATATCCTGAAATAAATTTTTTGACCTTGAAAACCCTACTGATCAGATGAATCCATTAGTATTAGATAAAATGCTGCTTCAGCACACGGCACTGCTCTCTGAGACAGTAAGCGGTAATGATGCAAAAACATGACTACTCGTGATAAATTTGCAAAGCACGAACGCTGACCTCGGCGGTCTTTCTGTCTCCTCCCAAAGACGAAAGAGCAGCTCGGGTCCACTCGTTAACACCATGGACGAGTATGAAGACGACGACGATGATCTCAGCGCCGACGGAGACACCTACTTCAGCTCGTCGTCTGGGTATAAACGCTCCAGCAGTCAGGACGCCATCATCAACACGTTCTCCCTCTGAGTGGAGGACATGGTGAAGGTTTATTCTCCAGTACCTGTGTTTAATGTAATGTATTTTAAGTGCATCGATCGAGTATCAAAAAAAACGCCATACTTCGGAAGCTGTGCCTTTTTAAAGCATCAATGTTAAGGTCAAGGGTTGGGGGGAGTAAGTGGAGGAGGAGGAGGAGGAGGATGATGATGATGATGACGGCCGCTTTGTTAAATTGTGAATTTCTGTAATTTATTAATCACCAGGAAAATGAAGTAAGAAATGATTGAAGGCAGTAAACAT
Source organism: Silurus aristotelis (assembly GCF_946808225.1). Lineage (NCBI taxonomy): Eukaryota > Metazoa > Chordata > Actinopteri > Siluriformes > Siluridae > Silurus > Silurus aristotelis. Next base: position 2,558,700 of record NC_139582.1, on the reverse strand, counting down.
CACTGAACCTTTTACATACATTTTAAATCTATATATATATTGGGTTTATATCACTCACAATATCTGGACAAAAGTATTAGGACACCTGATGTTTCCAGCCATATGTGGTTCTTTTCTTAAACGTTGGAATCGCACGATCATATAGGACATCTTTGGAAGCGCCATGAACATGCGTTTTTAAAGTGGAAGAACCCTGTTGAACACAGACTGCACCCCCCAGGCCTCCTCACCTCCCCTCCATCAGTACCTGACTTTTCCTAACACCCTTGTGGTTGAACATAAAATCTCCACAAAATCTAGTGGAACATCTTTCCAGAAGAAGGTTATAATAATGTTCAAAAAAAGCACACACAAATCATGCTCAGGTGTCCACAAACTTTTGTCTATATAGTGTAGACCTCCAACAGTTTCCTTGTTCTTTTACAACAATCAAATATATATATATATGTGTATGTGTGTGTTTTTTGTTTTGTTTTTTAAATCAGTTTTAAGGCTACTTCTCTTTCTCCAAATAGAAACGTATCTCGTGCTGGTCTGCCTCATTTGTCGTCTTTTTTATTTTTATTATTTTTTTATATTAATGACCTGTAATCTCTTGTTCGAGCTCGTAGCTCCACTGAACGCTCATGCAAAATGTACACTAATAAAAGATAAAAGCCTGTGATGTGAACCGAGGTTTCGACACGTGAGTTTGTTCCTGAGGCTGTGAAACAGTGTTATGACTGTAATATGAACAACTCTACTCATATCTCCAGTGTTTTTTTTTATGATCTGCATTTCTGTATCTGTGTGGGAGAGAACGCTGTGCCTCCCTGTTAGAGCAGTGCATACGGCTAGATGTGCTTTTATTTGTTGTAATCGTTTGTTAAGTCAGATCTCACAGAATCCTTCATGAGTCAAGGTGTGTGTGTGTGTGTGTGTGTGTGTGTGTGTGTGTGTGTGTGTGTGTGTGTGTGTGTGTGTGTTCCTCTGGTCTTGCTTATGAATAAGAGATGGATATTGTGCTTCATACCATACAACCATTGCACAGTTTTATATTACATGTGCACATAAACACTTATGCATATCTATCTATCTATCTATCTATCTATCTATCTATCTATCTATCTATCTATCTATCTATCTATCTATCTATCTATCTATCTATCTATCCATCTATCCATCTATCCATCTATCCATTTATCCATCCATCCATCCATCCATCCATCCATCCATCCATCCATCCATCCACAACAGCTTGTTTTTTACAAAACATGCATATTTTTTCAAATCTATCTATCACCACACACCCAGCTCTTGAAGTCAGCGAATCCAAGATGATCCTTCTCAGTCAAGTGTGTGTGTGTGTGTGTGTGTGTGTGTGTGTGTGTATATCAGATCAGATGAAACTGTCTGGTGAATATACATTAAGAAGAACAATATCCACCTCTTATTCATTAGCAGAATAGAGGAATGAGAAACGGATGGCGGGGGGGGGGGGGGTTGGGGGCTCAGATCACTAGCTCAGGTGTGCAGGTGGGAACGATGCTGTTCTGGTTTGAAACTGTAAAGTAATGTCTGAGTTTCAGATTATCAGTGATCTCGTGTGCGATTTGTTAATTTTGCCTTGGAGGTTCACTCAGAGTTCATTCGATATATCAGGTGTATATCAGGGAGCGTCTGTGTTTGAGAAGAGAAAGCACTCGGTATTGCTGCAGTTCTGCGGGACCGTAGTGCCGACACTCCCGCGTTAAACAATGACTGACTGGAACGAACTCGAGCCGCCTTTATCAGTGAGCAGGTTCAGCTCCTCTGTTTGCCTGTAGGCCGCTGTATTTATCCACTGCTGGTGCGCTGACGTGATTTATTATTGAAGGCGTCCTGTGTTCATTTTATTGCATATTTCTGTGTTGACAATCGCCTTTTTTTTTTTTTTTTTTTTTTTTTTTTTTTTTTTTTTGCAATACACTGATTATTTGCACTGTATATTGTATTGAGCCTTTTTTTTTTTTTTTTTTTTTTTTTTTACTTCTGAGGCCTAAAGGAACATTCCAAATATCCTTATTAAATTTCTGATTCCTTAATGAATGTGAAGGAATTTGGCCAGCGAACTCGACACTCTTCACCCTGTAGATAAATAACTCGCACCTTGCCTTTACATAAAGCCAGACCGAGATTTTATCCTCGCCGATCAGTTCGGGAGTGCGCTAGATGCTCGCCATGTTCCTCCACATCGCATCTTCATACATGTACCTTTGAATTGTACCACCTGTATTGCGAGTTGAAATAGAATTGAAAATGCTATCGGCCTTGATGGGGAGGAGAACAATAAATCCTGCAATTCTGTCACTACCTCTATGTATGCATTTATATTTTAGGGAATATGTATTAAACCTACAAACAGTTAATCTCACCTCTGTGTCTGGTCATATTTTTGTTTTATTGAGACACACGAACTGATTTATTTCACATGATGCACATTTACAGCACTTGCAGGTGGACTGTGGGTTTGTACGTCACCTCTACCCTGTTCATCAATGAAAAAAGGACCAGTGGGGACCAAGTATTGTTTGGATCATGGATCTGTGTGTGTGTGTGTGTGTGTGTGTGTGTGTGTGTGTGTGTGTGTGTGTGTGTGTGTGTGTGTGTGTGTGTACAAACAGCACATCACAACATGTCACTGTATAAAATCCTTAATAAAATCCTATTTTGCCATCAGAAGTGCTTTTGTCATTGTTAGCATACGCCAGGGGTCTCCAATCTTTTCCAGAAAGGGCCGGTGTGGGTGCATTCCAACCAATCAATGGTCACAGCTGATTTGAACAGGTAGAATTTGGTGTGGACTCGCTTGGTTGGAATAAAAACCTGCACCCACACCGGCCCTTTCTGGAAAAGATTGGAGACCCCTGGCATACGCGATCATCCAAATGTTTGGTCGTGTTCTCAGTATGACGGCACACAGTTTCCGTATTTCCTGATATAAACTACTGTTTGATTGCGATGGTTAAAAATGCACGAGGCTAAATTTCTTCTGCATCTATGAATTTCAGCAGCACAAACGTACACTTTACTGTACGCTGGATGTTGATTGCAAGAGAACCGGACAGGATTCACACTGTATTTTACTGTACTGTATTAGTGTCCGTTCATTTCCTGGACGTTCATCCATTTGGAGAAATTGTAATTCCGCGTTTGCAGAAAGTTTTTATTTCCAGAGCTCCAGAGATGTTCGATCAGGTTCATGTCTGGACTCTGGCTGGGCCACTCGAGAACATTCACAGAGTCGACCCGTAGCCACTCGTTTGTTATCCTGGCTGTGTGCAGGTCGTTGACCTGTTGGAAGATAAACCGTCACCCCAGTCTGAGATCCAGAGAGCTCTGGAGCAGGTTTTCATCAAAGACGTCTCTGTACATTGCTGTGTTCATCTTTTCCTCGATCCTGATGAGTCTCCCAGTTCCTGCTGCTAAAAAACATCCTCACAGCATGATGCTGCCACCACCATGCTTCACTGTAGGGATAGTATTGGCCAGAGGATGAGCGATACCTGGTTTCCTCCAGACATGATTCTTGGCATTTAGGCCAAAGAGTTCAATCTTTGTTTAATATGGTCTGAGAGTCCTTCAGGTGTGCTATCGTGCCTTTTACTGAGGATTGGCTTCCATCTGATCACTCATACATTTGATTGATTAAATGCTGCAGAGATAGTGGTTCTTCTGGGAGGTTCTTTTCTCTCTACAGAGAAACACTAAAACTCTTTCAGAGTGACCATTGGGTTTTTGGTCACCTTCTCCCCGATTGTTTAGTTTGGCCGGGCGGCTCCGCTTTAGGAGGAATCCTGGTGGTTCCAAACTCCTTTAATCTATGAAGGCCATTGTGCTCATTAGGACCTTCAGTGCTGTTGAAATCTTTCTCTACCCTTCCCAAGATCTGTGCCTTGATACAGTCCTGTCTCGAAGGTCTACAGACGATTCCTTGGATTGTGCTCTGACATGCACTGGTAACTGTGGGACTTCATATAGACAGGTGTGTGTCTTTCCAAATTACGTCCAATCGACTGAATGTACCACAGGTAGACTTCAATCAAGTTGTAGAAACATCTTACGGATGATCAGTGGAAACAGGATGCAGCGGAGCTTCATTTAGAGTGTCATGGCGAAGGCTATTAATACTTACTGTATGCACGTGATATTTTTATTTTTTAATTTATCAAAAAATAAAAATAAAAATGAATTTATACAATTATTATCAGTAGATGCGTTGTACTTTTATTATGTAAAAATAAAATTTGTGACCAATATTTTATACGTAGTTTGATTTCTCTCTCGCTAAACCGTCTCTCGAGCGCGTCACAATATGACGCATCACAACCGAGGCGTGTCCTGAGAGTCGCATAGAATACAGATTAACATGGCAGAGGTAGAGCTGTAACTTCCTGCAGACACAACAGAAAAATTTGTACCAAATTGATTGCTTTTCTTTGGTCCAGACGAACAGCAAATCATCCCTTTAATTCTAACGCATGGCCCCTTTCACACACGCCTTTATAGTGCAAAAAACAAGAGCTAAAATAAAACCAGACGTTCTTTTCCTGTTGTGTCTGCAGGAAGTTACAGCTCTACCTCTGCCATGTTAATCTGTATTCTATGCGACTCTCAGGACACGCCTCGGTTGTGATGCGTCATATTGTGACGCGCTCGAGAGACGGTTTAGCGAGAGAGAAATCAAACTACGTATAAAATATTGGTCACAAATTATATTTTTACATAATAAAAGTACAACGCATCTACTGATAATAATTGTATAAATTAATTGGGTTTTACCGACGCAAATATGTTCGAAAACAATGCATTTTGATACACTTGTATATGATGCACCCTTTTTTTAATCGATGCATCGCATCATCACCTTTCATTAGAACGTCGAATTTTAATAATATATACTCCAACATGAGGGATATTTATTATTGCACTTCACTTCTGTCTTTCACCCAGTGACCCATTTAACACAGGTGTGTCAACAGTGCTTTCTCTTTAAAGTTTGTATGTTTTTCCCTCGCCCTGATATTCTTTATGTTCCATGTGTGATCTATGCCCCAGACTCTGCAGTGTTATGGGTCAGACAGCCGGAGGTCTGAAACAGACAGAAACAGGGGGAGGATCAGGAAGGGGAAAAAAATCAACCCCTCATGTTTCAGCTACATGCTGGAATGCAGAGGGGTGTGTATGTGTAAGAGTGTGTGTGTGTGTGTGTGTGTGTGTGTGTGTGTGTGTGTTTGACCGCCTTTACGAACACTGGTCTCATCCTTTTCTCTCACGCTTTACAGCTGAAAAGAGAAAAAGAAAAGCAGACAGATACAAGGCATTCTTAACCCGTCAATAACAAAAGGTCTGACGCTATTGTTCCAGCCTGGGCAACATGGGTGGTGTAAGAGCTAAAACTCACCACCCTGCTGATGGGAATAAAACATTTCTAATAATCGCTGAGGGCATCCACCCATTCCTGAAATTTTGGACTTCTTATAGAAATCTATTATGTGTTTATAGAAAAAAAATACAAGAAGTGCAAGCAGGCATCTAAAAGGGTTTCAAATATATTCAGAGAGCTGGAAGCAGTCAGAGTTTTTCCTGGTTTTTTTATTTTATTTTTTTAAGCTTTCAATGTGTCATTTACAGCTCTTTTCTGCCCCCTGGAGGCCAATAGCGCAGCTATTGTCAGGTCTTGGGAGAAATCATTACCAGAGCTACTGAAACAAAGAAGTTCATAAAAGTTCATCAGAAGCTGTTTATTTTTATTTATTCAAGCTCTTTTTGGACTGAAAATGAGGCCAACAGGGATAAAAAGTCAAAAAGAGTAAACGTTGCTAATATCTGTGATATTTAATAAAACTAGAAAGTAGCCAAAAAATTACTTAAGTACAGTAATGACTTATATTTACTCAAATACTTTACCCCACTGCTGCGTATTACACATGTAGAAACACTATAAGGACATAAGCATTGGGACACCTGACCTTTCCTGCCATATGTGGTTCTTCTCCAAATTGTTATCAGAAAGCTGGAGGCACTCAATTGTATAGGACAATTAATAAACTAATAAAACGGTGGGTTCACTAGAACTTGTTCCAGCATGGCAATGCCCCTGTGCACAAAGCGAGCTCCATGAAAATATGGTTTGGAGAGGAAGATCTCCAAACCATAACACCCTTGTGGCTGATCAACACAAATATCCATAAGAACACTCCAAAATCCAGTAGAACGTCTTCCCAGCAAATTATAAGAGCAAATTAGGACTAAATATGGAATACGATGCTCCAAAGGACCAGGTGTCCGCAAACTTTTGGCAATATAGTGTTTGTGCTTCATTATTATAAAAAAGACATAAGTGATTGTAGTTGTCCAAGATGTCCATGTCCATGACACGGCATTCAGCAACATGGAAAAACTTTCCATGTTTTATAATTTGACTCATCACTTGGTAGAAACTCGATGAATTGTCATGCGCGTGGGTGAAAAAGTGTAACCCCCTGGTGAACAGACATGTTTCTGAAGCCTGACGGAATCCTGCGGCCCTGAACACGTGGGCTTCAGAGCTTCAGAGACGAGGTGTTCGTCTGCAGTGTGAATGGAAATTGAAAAGCAGAGCTGCAGGCCATCACAGATCTTCTGTCTTCCTCACATTGTGTCTGAAAGCCGCTATTCATTCCCTTGCTGGTGGAGTGTGAAGTGTGTCTCAGCTCTCAGTGTGAGTTATGTTCCCTTTTCTTCACTCTACCACGGCCACATTGAGGACAGAGACACGGTGGGGACGTCTCGGGTCCTTCTCTTTACCTCCTTTATATGCTTTTTTTTTTTTACTGTTTTCATTTTCTTGGAATGTTTCTCCGCTCGTCTCACTGTCTCACCAAGTTTTTTTGTCTTTTTTGCTTTAGTTTCTATTTTCCTTTTCTGTTGCATTTGTGTCCTTTTTCTTTGGTTTTATACAGTACATATTTGTGTCCAGCGGAAAAATGTCCCTCACATCATTTCTCAACTCTTCTTTTACACTGAATATTACATGTTAGTCAGTATTACTGCCTAAATAATACATTATATATACATTATAGCAGAAAATATGTAAACAATATTACTTAGTCAGGTGCACTTACTTATAGACAAATTATATTGTGTTATCATTTTTTTTTATATTAGTTATAATATTAGTTAATTATTTAATATTATTATATAAAGAATTACTACTAATTACCTTCCAAACAATAGGTGACCCAAAATGAATAATGAGAAGATGCCCAACAAAAAAAAAAAAAAAAAAAAAAAAAAAAAGGGGGGGGGGGGAGATATATATTTATAAAAATAAATTAATATGGAAAAAAAATATATTTAATTGAAACTGTACCATACAAAAAAATATGTGAGATTTTAAAAAGTCTTGAGTGTTTTTTATTTTATATATATATATATTTTTTTTTTATTTATGGAATTTTTTTTTTGCTTTCCAATAATTAATATATTGGTACAGTAGATAGAAAAAAAATTCAAATAAAAAATAAAAATTAAATAAATAAATAAATTAATTAATTAATTAATAAATAATTAAATAAATAAATAAATAAATAAATAAATAAATAAATAAATAAATAAATAAATAAATAAAAATAAATTAATATTATATATGTATTATATATATATCTTTTTTTTTTTTCCCCTGGTTATCAGCCAGAAAGAATGTTTAGCATTTGAAGTAGCATCCTGCTGCATGCCTCAAGGTCGTCTGCAATTTCACGGTCAGATGTCACACAAGGAAGTGGATTTCTTTCGCTTTCTCTTCATGCCCAGCATGTCTCTGAAACCACCAGCAGTCTGAGATACTTCTTTCATGAAACTATCAAAGCCCATTCATGTACGATAAGCGAGACAAGAGCTGTCCTACAGGTTGGACAATAAACAATAGTGCACATGTACACCTGGACAAACAGCATTACTGGTTACTACGAGCAACAGCAGGTAAACAGTTCCAGCTCGTTCCAGCTCGTTCAACTGCCTCCCGCATGGACCAGATGTGACCAAATGATTCAAGCATCGTCTGATGAAGAAAACAGGACGCAGGATGTGTAACGTGTTGACGTTAACATCAATTTGCTGTACCTGATGTTTAACGTGGCATTACGTACAAAAATCTGCTAAATCAGGTTTTTCCGAGGTGCGTTCAGAAAAGTTGTGCTGCATTTGTGTTGTGTTTTTCCTCTTTAACCCGTCTTGTTGCTGAACTCGGATGTACATGAGCTGTGTATCTAGGAATCTCGCTCTTCCAGTATGTAAAGGGAACAAAGCTGGATGTTAAGAAAAAAAACGCCCACAGTTTAAACACTGATGGTAAACATGCTGGCAATTGACCTACAAGATGTGCAACTTTATCCATCGACAGTCTATTTTTAATTTATTTTTTATTCATTTGGCAGACGCCTTCATCCATAGTGATATACATTTATCTGTCATTCATTCATACAACTGAGTATTTAGGAGGTTAAGGGGCCTTGTTCAGGGGCCCACAAATGGCAGCGTTTCGATTAAAGTCCAGTGCCTTAACCCTCTACCACCCACCTTATTTATATTAAAAATGACTACTCATATTGGTACGTCTCCTCTCCTCGTTCAGGGGTCAGGATGGGGTGGTAGATTAGATTAGATGAGATTAAATTAATCTTTATAGTCATTGTTCAAAGTACATGTGTAAAGTGTGTATTTACAAAAAAAATAGCGACATGCTAAATTACTGTATGGGTCCATATGCACATATATGAATGTTTGTAGGATACAGAATATATATGGTGCAAAGTATAATATACAGTATATATATATATACACAGTACATAAGTTATGAATAATGCAAAGATGCATAGTGGATGTAGTGGCATTGGACTTTGGATCTGAAGGTCATGAGTTCAAATCCCAGCCACACCAAGCTTCCAAAGCCTGTAACCCCATAGCTGCTCAGTTCTACGAATCAGATCAAATATAAGTTGCTCTGGATAAAAGGGCGTCCGCCAAATACTATAAATGTAATTTCTATTAATATTAAGGACCTGGACTAGATTTCCAATTAGCCACTGCACCTCCAAGTCACAAGTCACATTATCAACCACACCTGCTTCCTATTTGTTTGGTGATAAGGATGGGTTCCCTCATGGGGTTGGTTCCTCTAAGGTTTCTTTTTCATATCTTCTCAGGATATTTTCCTTCACTACCCTTTACCATCTCCGATTCGCTTTTAAAGGATGACCTAAGTAGTGAAGACTCTGGATTATTTGCTCCTCAGTGTCTTGAAAGGAGTCCCTCCAAGATGATGTTTCTTCTCAGCTTTATCCATGCGCTTTCTCCCGGTCAACCAATCCAAGCAATTAATGGTGATGAATTTCAGCTGGTGTCCATTAACCAGGCAGAAAGAAATATAGCAGAAGAAAACACAAAAAGCAACAACAAATACAATCGTAACAGACAGACCAGATGGACAAAAGTTGACCATAAGATTTTTAGTTTAGTCCCCAGCTACTGTGATCCTCCACTCTTCTGGGAAGATGTTCCACTAGATTTTGGAGGCTGTTCTTAAGTCAGGTACTGATGTAGGTGGGGTGAGAAGGTCTGTGGTGCTATGGGGTTAAGGGCCATGCTCAGAAGCCCAAGAATGGCAGCTTGGTGTGAGTGGGATTTGAACTCACAATCTTCACATCCAAAGTCCAATACCTTAACCTTAACTTATCATCTACTCGTCCATGCCAGCCCATGTTAACCATATCTGCATTGGCATGATGGAGGACGTTTGGTCTACTAGTTCAAGTGGAGAGAAAATGTCATGCTCCTGCATCCAAAGATACTATTTTACACTTCCAAATTTGTGGTCAATGTTTGGGGAGAAACCGCATATGGCTGGAAAAATCAGGTGTTTTAGGAGGGAAAAAAGCAATTTCCACTAGAGATGAGAAGTGTAATGGAGCTGGTTAATAATTAAACATCTCCACAGTGTAATGTTTAATGATGTAGTTATTGAGTAACCTTGTTAAGCTCGATTAGATATCTCGAGTAGGTCAACAAAAAATCAGTTCATTCACGTTTTTATCTCTCGTACCCTTGGCATCTAATGTAGCTCTCAGTGTACAAGTGCTGACTCAGCAGTTCCCGTAAACAAGCATGTTTTTTTTCAAGAACTTAGGCAAGTGAATTGTCCCAAAGCAGCTTCACATAATTTAATAGATTGCAACTATTTATTTTAGTATGGCGAATTATCCCTGATATGTTTATCCCTAACGAGTGAGCCAGTGTGGTGACAAAGGCAAGAAAAAAACTCCCTGAGAAGATATGAGGAAGGAGCATCGAGAGGAACCAGACTCCAATGGGAACCCATTGACATTTATAGCATTTGGTAGACACCCTGATCCAGACTGACTCATTCATACAACTAAGGGCTATGGGGTTAAGGGCCTTGCTCAAGGGCCCAAGAATGGCAGTTTGGTGTGGCTGGTATTTGAACTCACAACCTTCAGGTCTAACATCCAATGCCTCAGCCACTTAGCTACCACCTCCCCCAACCTGTTCTCATCTGGGTGACACTGAATGCTCATTCATAATAGTTTCATTATTGTTATCGACTGTTCCATGATGGACACTTGAATGGAAAAAAAGCTGTTCATAGCCAGTTGTAGGCAAAAAACATCCACACTAATCACAGTCCAAATCATCTTCATGGAGATTAGCCATTCACAGCAACCACCTGGATCTTTCGGCTGATCATGTGGAACAGAAAAACGGAGGTGTTCTTGGCCCTCCTTCCTACCCTAGCTCTATCAGCACTTACCTTGGTCTCCTGGCTCCATCCATAAAACCCTGTGTAAGGAATTTGGGAGTAAAATCTGAACGCAAATTTACTTTTGAGAAACAGATAAACTCATTAAAAACCAGTTTATTTTAACTTTCCAAAGAGCAGTGGTGGACAAAGTAAATGTAATTTGTTACTTAAGAAGCTTTTTCACGTATCTGTACTTTAATGAAGTGTTTCCATTTGGGGAGACTTTTACTGTAACTTCACTACATTTCAAAGTCAAATATTTGACTTTTTCCTCAACGACATTTTTGCCAAATCAGTCGTATCTTTTTATTTATAAGGATAAAAATTTAACTGTTGAAACACGCAGCGATCCACCAATCAGGATTGAGCTCTCACTCTGTTTTAAACTTGTTTTGATCGCCGCTTAGTGCATCTACTGATCACCAACATACGGTTCAGCATCAGTTCAACAGAACATTTAGAGAGGAATAAATGATGAAGAAACTCCAGACTCGAACTCGACACGACACACTTGACCTCATGTGTTTTTGAGGGAGGTGAAAAGAAGGTTTTGGGCTCATGATCAATCAATCAGTGTTTGAGTCATTAATATCATTCTATTAATAGATCAGTGTGCTGAGAATCACATTCGAGTCTTTTCACATCAACTGAGTTGATTAATTAAAGAGTCTTGTGATAAAAATTATAATAGGAACATTAAAGTTATAATAAATCATAGCACTTTGGTTACTTAAGTACATTTGAAGGCAAAAACATGTGTACTTTTACTCAAGTGAAAGTTTAAAGGGACACTTTTACTGGAGTCACATTTTACCAAATGAATCTCTACTTTAATGTGTAATGTATTTTTTTTTTTTTAACTTCATCCACCACTGCAATTGACCACCTTCAAATGTACTTAAGAATCCAAAGTACTATTATGCCTATAATTTTTGACCAGTTAACTTCTCTACTGATAAAAATAATAAAGGAATTGCTGATTTTGCAAGATGTATGTAAACAGTCAAATATTTGACTTTGAAATTTAGTGAAGTTAAAGTAAAAATCTCCCCGAATGGAAACACTTGAGTAAAGTACAGACGTGAAAAAGCTTCTTAAATACAGTAACGAATTTACATTTACTGTTTTTAATTCCTAAAGGTTGTTATGTTTCATTTATTTTTGTTTTGCATTTCTTGACTGATACTTGGTTGTAAATTGTTTTAATTAGTATTTTTATTTTTTTTTTTACAGTAAAGCACTATGTTATAAAAGGTGTTCTATAAATAAAGTTCACATTGATTGACGTGGATCCGGTCTGAGCTGCAGCCAGTGGCCTCCAGGTGAAGAAAACTCATGTTGAAAACGTCAATTTTGAGTCGCATTCCCTAAATTTGTCTGTGAAACAAAAACTTGCTGGTATGTTCCATTGTCATGACAAAAAGCTTAGTTTAACAGAATGGATGTTTTTTGGGGGGAGGATATTTTCAGCATTTGGACCATTCTGTGCTCTCCATGTGAAATCATCATGAAAAGTTTTAATCATGAAAACATTGATTTAAAGGTTTTGACTGATGTTTAATAAAGCCACAGCCACGCTGTCTACTCTGTGGTGTGAATATTTCATAGCTTTCCACCTCTCACCCAGGTGAAGGATTTGGTTTCAGTATTGGAACGATGATTAACACCTCCCCAGACTACAACCCTTTGGGTGTGTGTTGGTGTGTTTCTGCAACACCCATGAGGCAGTAAAAGTAGACAGCAATTCCTGAGTTACAGGCAGGTGGGCGGAGACCAAAGTGCATGAGAAATGTAGAAGGACAGGTCACACCGGAGACACAGCCAACATAGCTGTATCACACACACACACACACACACACACACACACACACACACACACACACACACACACACACACACACACACACACACACTAATGGCCTTTCTCTCTAGTTAGGAGGAGCCTGGCTGTGTATGCATGTGGGTGTGTGTGTGTTGTGCATGCTTTTGTGTGTGTAACACACTTGGACTCTTTCCCCATATGCTGTAGATGTTTTTCCCTCTGTCCTTTGCACTCTGGAATACTGGCCCCTTTTTATTTTTGCTGCTTACCATCCAGAGGAAGGAATTCCAGCACAGGCCTGTTGCTCAAGGGAAACTTTTTTTTTTTCCATCCTGCCTCTTTTCACAAAAGTTGCTGAGTGGCCCAAAGCGGGTGGAGCAGGTGGCAGCATTGAGTGTGTGTGTGTGTGTGTGTGTGAGTGAGTGAGAGTGTTTGCTGTGGTGTGAAAGAGGTACAGTAATACAGAGACATGCTGCGAAAAAGCACGCCAGGATCCTCGTTCACTACCACGTCCACTGCGGACCAGAGGAGTGAGGTAAGAGCCAACTGAGACACAGCCACACTCACTTTTCTCATTTTCACTCCACTTTTGAGTTGTTGATTTGTTTGTTTGTCTGCTTCTTCTTCTCTTTTTTTGGCCTCATGTTCATCTTTTACACTCTAGGCAAGGTTTAACACACCATGGCTAATCATTCTCAGAGCTGGTCCCTGAACGGGCTCTAGGATAAGATTAGAACAGAGAGTGAGCAGGCGATGTAATGAGAGCCCTGTCATGTTTATTTTATCAGCGCCTGCCATTGAATTGTCATTCAGAGGGTTCTTTCTCACGGCTTATCTACACATGGACATTCAGTTCATCTCCATAAAAGTCATCATCCAGTGACTGCTCATAAATATATATACACACACACACACACACACACACACACACACACATATATATATATATATATATATATATATATATATATAGATTTCTGCATCTCCATATTGATACATACCCAATGATATGATACAATAAAGATACATATGAAGCAGCCACCTATGCGATAGGTTACATTTCACCCATATTACGATGAAGTGTAACCCAATTTCGCTTCAAAACAATGCAATTCAATACAATATGACGCAATAGAACAAATCCAGTATGGTACAAATAGTTAACTTTTATTTCTTTGGTTCAGACAGACAGCAAATTATCAATTAACTTTAGTGTCTTCTGACTTCTAACACATGGCCTCTTTCACACACACGGCTTTATAATGCGAAAAGAAAAAAAAATTTATTCAAACCAGCTCTACCTCTGCCATGTTAACCTGTATTCTATGACTCCCAGGACACGCCTCGGTCTCCGTAGTGTTGTGATGCGTCATATTTGCGTAAACAGTTTAGCGAGGAGAAATCGATCTACATATCAAATATTGATCACAAATGATTGGTCTCTTTTTAAATAATAAAAGTACAGCCCATCTACTGATAGTTATATCGAAATAAATAAATCTGTTTATATCGAAATGCCAACTTGTATCCAGTGCACACTTTTTTAAATGGATGCATCACATCGTTCATTTTTATGCCGACGCTGCAAATCGCTGAATCAGTTCCCGCACATACGGTGCATAAAATCCTGCAAGTTTAGGACGAGTTTTGGCTAAGGTTGACATAAGAATAAAGAAAAGGTGTGATCTTCGTGACTTTGATCGGTTTGGCATGTATTTTTGAAACTGCTGGGATTTTCACATCAAACAGTTTCTAGAGTTTACACAGACAAAACAAAAGCAAGATCAGTATCTCCAGTATCAGTACCTGGTTCCTCTTAAGGTTTCTTCCTTATGCCATCTCAGGAGGTTTTTCCTCCACCACAGTTGCCACCGGTTCGTTCATCAGGGACGACCTTACACTTATAAAGAAGATCTTTTTTATCACCACATTATCTGTGTAAAGCTGCTTTGAGACAATGTTTATGTTTAAAAGTGCAATGCAAATAAAAACAATTTGAATTGAATTATTATCAATTATCAACTATTATCAATAGCAAATATCCAGACTGGTCTGAGGTGACAGGAATTTACTTAGTAAAGCATCTCAGCAGCACCATAACTCAATTGAAAACTCAAAGAAGTTCAAAAAATCTGCCAATATTTCACTACTTCTGACCTCATGATAGCTTTAGATTTTTGTTCTTGGCTGGCAAGAGTGGAACTTGATGTGGTCTTCTGCTGTTGTAGCTGGTCTATCGTATGGTTTAGTGGTTTTTGCATGCTGAGATGCTTTTCTGTTCACCACGGTTGTAAAGAGTGATTATTTGAGTTAGATTTTCTGTCTTGGCAGCTTGAATCGATCTGGCAATTTTTTCTCAGACCTCTTTAACCAATACATTTTGTCCACCAATAGAAATGTTTATACTCAAAGCAGACCATCTGATGACAGAAGCAACAGCATGACGAATAAAGTTACAAAGATCAGACTTTTTTTGTTCCTTCATTCTGATGTTTGCTACGAACAGAAAACCTCATGAAATGAGCAGGTGTTCCTAATAAAACGGACAGCAAGTGCACCTCTTACTTCCCTATTGTTTCATGAAGCGAATAAAAACAAATGGATCGCGTAATTAATTGGAAACATATCGCTTTTCTCAATAAAATGAGGTCATTAGGTGGCTTCCAAACACGATGCCATGTGCTAACACTTTTGGCATCAGTGTTTCAGGGGCACTATTTTAGGAACTAAAGAACATTGTTGTTTATATTTCGCTCCTGTATGCACATTTGCAGCATTTGCATGGGGTGTAATTTGTTTGGACCGTAAGCTAGGGTGTGGTAGTTAGAGGCTGTTTATATCGCTAGTAAGGATAATCGCAAACAAAAGTGCAGTAATCATTATTGTGTTCAAAGTAATGACTACTTTTGGTAATACAAGGATTTCGAATATATAGAATTAACTAAAGCACTCTGGAGCTTTAGGGCTTACAGAGTCGCGTTTCTTGTTCACCTTGTATTTACTGTCCTCATTAGTACTAGTCTTGTTTTGGCTCAGTTTCGCCATGAGCCCTTCCTTCCTTCCTCTTTGACAAAGCATCTTAGACACGCAAACAATAGCATGACTTCATTCCTGTATAGTTTCCCTAAACACCAGAACCATCGAGCTGTTTTTGTGATGTCTATTTATTTGTACGAACTTCTTATGTCCCGTAATCGGTCTCCAAAACGAAATATTCAATAAATATCAAACAATTACTGTTCACATTTTTTAAACTCTGCTTACACAAGCAAACAATGAGGTTTCCAAACAGAGAAGAGCAGGGGGTAGGAATGAAGGCTTCCACTGGAATCAGACCAATCTTGTGAACTCGTATCTAAACAAACTATCGGTTTTTTTATTTTATCTGAGCGCACAATCCATAAATCAGCAAAATGATAAGAAATCTTCATCTGAACTTTCAATAACACACTAAAATATTCGTATAATGTAGCAGGTATGAATGAGGTCATAGTTTCACTGAAATGCTGTAGATAAAACTCTGATCTGCCATAACATCCACCGAAAATGAAAACGTTTACTAGACCGATAAAATGAGTAATGTTTGTGATGCTCTTTTTACTGACCTTTGATTACCCTGCTTGTGTGTGTGTGTGTGTGTGTGTGTGTGTGTGTGTGTGTGTGTGTGTGTGTGTGTGTGTGTGTGTGTGTGACCATAGAGAGGAATCAGGCGTCTTAGATTGACCCTGCGATCTGAGGACCTTCCCACTACACAGAATGAGAAGACAAAGAATTCTCTACGCTCAGTAAGTTTTTTTTTTTTTTTTTTTCTTATCTGCTGCTAAAATCTGCGCAGGTGCATAGTGACCTCCTCACTCAGGTACCTCATTTACAGCAAACCCCTTTCCTGCTTTACACTTTTTAAAGAAGATCCTTAAAACTGATTCTCTTCTCTTCTCTTCTCTTCTCTTCTCTTCTCTTCTCTTCTCTTCTCTTCTCTTCTCTTCTCTTTTGTTCTATCATATTTTATTCTATTCCATTCTATTCTATTCTTCAACATGCAACATGAATATATAATTACGTCTAAACCTAATAGTTCTATATTTTGCGAGATGTTTTACTAAAACAATTGCATAATTGTCTGATGATGTGCAGAAATTCTGAAATAGAAATGGTTGGACGATTACTATCATACTGAAAATAGATACCAGATTTAAAAGAATAGAATTGTCAGCAATTCCTTAAACACTTCCTGAAGAAATTTCCTGAAGAAATTCCGCATTATTTTCTGTAGGGAACGGGGGTCAGTGATGTGGTTGAAACAATGTGTTCCATTTACACGCATACCGATGATAACAGTGTCTCTGTCCATGACACACTGTTCTGTGTGTTCTGTCTTTTCTGTACCTTGGACTGATATGATTTCACATCGCATGCTATTATGGTGCAGACCAGTGGTGCAGTTTTGGAGATGCTCTGACCCAGTCGTCTAGACGTATAAGGCTGCCTTATAAATAACTCCACTCACTTACAGGTGCCATGATGAAGAGATCATCAGTGTTCTTCACTTCACCGCTCATAATGTTATAATGTAATCATGTTATGTTATGTGCCTGGTACAAGGAATTTGTTCCCTGCATACAGGTTCTTCTAGTACTTACATACAATGGGGTATAACATATTAAACAGATATATATGAAAGTAGAGAGCCTAGGGGGCAAAATTACAAAAAAGTTCGGTACTGAGGGCATAATCTGTTCAACGTGGCAAGAGCAGGTGGACGCTGTACTACAGTCCACATGAAGTGTTCGTGACAGAAAGAACCTGTGAAACAATGGTTCCTGTACCTGGTTATGTCAGTGCAGAACGCTCTGTAGCTTGGACTAAATGTTTGACTAAGTCATGGTTAAGGTTTCTGTTTCCTATCCTGACCCTGGAGAAGTTCTGAGAGGTGGCTGGAGGAGCATCAATGATCCGCAGAGTTTGTTTAAGCCTTCAGTGATCTGATTTGGTGGCTGAACCATTAATTTTTTTCCACAAGGACTCAAAGGCAGACACTGTGCTGTTTGTTATGGCAAGTTGGAAGAAGCATAAAGAGATTCTGTCTCGTGTCATCTCTAAAGTTGTGAGCATGCTCAGTGCCCAGGTTTTTTGGACTGCACCAGACAGCCGACTGTTTGACCTCGTCTCGTATCTGTCATCATCCTGGATGAAGCCGATGACTATAGTGCCATTTGCAAACATCAGTAGTTTTCATATATTGTATAGAGGAAGAAGAGCCCTAGGAAGAGCACACATTCCTGGAAAACAACATTATTGATTACACAGGTGCTGAATTTAGATTTCTGAAACCTCACCAGCTGTCTTCTGGAAGCTGGTAATTCGTGCTAAACTGAGATCCATAAATACAATCCTTGTAGAGGTTCCATGAATGGCTGAGGTGTAAGAGGTTATAATCTATTTTGAATACTACCTCCACTGACCACTTAGCTGGCTAAGAAACTAGGGTGGAAGCCAATAACGTTCTTCAGATTCATATTCAAAAGTCAAATATTTGACTTTTTTTCTCAATCTCAACCGGTAACCGGTCAAACACGCATCAATCCTCCAATCAGGGTCGAGCGCACGCTCTGTTTTACACGTGTTTTGATTGGCGCTTGGCATATCTACTGATCAGCAACCTACAGTTCAGCGCCAGTACAACATCAAGCAGAACATTTAGAGAGGAATAAATGATGACGAAACTCCAGACTCGAACTCGCCACCACACACGTGACCACATTTACATGATTTTTTTTAAGTCGTTGTTTCGGGTTCATGATCATTGTAATAATAATCAATCAGTGTTTGAGTCATTAATATCATTTTATTAATAGATCAGTGTGCTGAGAGTCACATTTGAGTCTTTTCCCAACAACTGAGGTGATTAATTGAAGAGTCTTGTGATAAAAATGATATGAACATTATAGTTATAATAAAATCATAGAACTTTGGATACTTAAATACATTTGAAGGCAAAAACTTTTGTACTTTTTCTTTAGTGAAAGTTTAAATGGACACTTTTACTTTAACTGGAGTCACATTTTACTGAATTTATCTCTAATTTAACTCAAGTACATAGGAACAATAGAACATGTTCATCTTGTCAGCCAGCTGTTGATTGTCTACAAAGTGTGGGGAAAGAAGCTTGTTTTGGCTTTTCAAAACTCTCATCTCTCTTCTCAATGTCTTTGATGCAGGATTATACCGAATTTCTTCAGCATAGCTGTAGGCATCTTCTCTAGCTTGATGAACAATATACTGAAGAACAATATCACCATCTAATGAATATAGTGCAAAGTCTAAAGATTCTTACACTTTATAATGAAGGATAATTGCAAGCAATATTTTGGTGATTATTTACTTAACCAGCCAGTGTTCTTTCTTCCTAAGATGCACTAAGATTCTGCACATCTTGACTGCTGCTGTATTTTTTGCACTACATTGTGTTCTTATATACACTCCTGAGTATAGTTTTTATAGTTTTTACAGTACTGTATAACCAAGTATACAGTAGGTTTACTGGTCGGCACGCTGTCTTGTCTTGTGTTGTCTGTCTGTACTGTTTATTGTCTGCACTGTTTGCACCAGGTTGCACTCGATGCACTTTATGTAGCTTGTGTTGTGTTGTAGCTTTATGTTGTTTAGTGTAGCACCAGGGTTCCGGAGGAACGTTGTCTCGTTTTTACTGTGTACTGTGTAAAATTGTGTATAGTAGAAATGACAATAAGAGCCTCTTGACTTGACTTGACTTGACTTGACTTGACTTGACTTGACTTGACTTGACTTCCCATTGGGTATTTTGTTTTATAGTAAAATGCCTTTAGAATCTTTTCATAAAACCACGCGGTAGAAAAGCGAGACATTTTATGGTTGTTGTTTTTTTTATCTGCTGAACATGTGTGTCACAGCTGGTAGTCATGACTGAGTTTTACATAATTAACAACCGTCAGTGACGCACCGAGCTTGGCCATGAGGGGAAAAAAAAGAGACAAAAGACAATGACGTAGAAGAAAAGAACGAGTAAAACTAGCCCGCTGAGAATCTGAACGTGTCACCGGAATTATATGTCGATGTTGAAGCTATTTTGTTAACGGCGTAACAATACTAAATTGATAGGGGTCCATCCTGTAATAAGATAGGATAGGCTGAGTAATTGAATGCTCTGTGAGTACACGCTACCTGAGAACAGCTTTGGCAGTGGCAGCTACAAAGTATAAGTTTCAGGAGTGAAGCTTTGTCTTTAACACAACTGGTGATGTTTTTATGATACGTATACGTACAAATGACCTGGTTTTAGATCTTTATATCTTAAATGGTATGTATATATATTAAATGTTTAGGATATTGCAGCATTTAAAAGGAAGTGGAGAAAAATGATTTTTTTGATGTTAGTTAGGATGGTTTCAGGATATTAACTAGCCGACAACACAACAGTTTTCCGCCCAAAATTAAGACCACCGAGGCCGTATCTTATCTGCCTGTCTGAGGTTACATCCAGGGTGTGCAGAATTCAGGGAGTCGCCTATGAAGACTCCAAAGATCAAACATCTAATGGGAACCGTCTAAGGAAACATATCTCTGTGCTTGACTGATTCAGCAGAAAGACAGAGCATGGCCGCAGTATCTAATGCTATTGGGTCTTTGAAGTCACTTTGATTGACTGGTGCCTCTCCCTCCGAAATTCCTCACGCCATTCGTATTTGTTTCTTCTGAACTCGCCCTTTGTGTCGTATCTCCTGACCGATATGTCTGGGATCAGGGGTTGTGAAAGGCATCGTTGTTCTCGTGTCTTGTGGTGTTCAGATCACTATGTAAAGGGTTTCATTCACATCCAGGACTTTGTATATAGATGCTGTAGATCGGCTGTAAGAGGTTTGAACGGAATGATGCTTATTTTGCACTGCGTAGGAAGTAAAACTGAAAAAGGCGCAGCTGCTTTGTGAATCTAATTGCATCAGTGATAAAGTATGTGCTCATCAGGGAAAAGGGAATACTACTTCCGGACTGCGAGGAAGCGTCTGGACTTGATTAGATGGAGAGACACGGCCTCTAAATCAAAACCTGTGAATATAAATATTGCGCTTTGCAGAAAAAGAAAACTCGATATTAACCCATTTGACCTTCTTCTAAATGGACCTTAAGGACTGCTGATATATTCTCAAGCTACTTGACATGTCTCAGTAAAAGGGTGGCGCACGATAATGGTACGAAGGTTGAACCATTTCGAGTGCCTTCTAAACAAATAATTAAATGAATGACATCTATAGTGTAATATTGTATGTATATATACACACTATGTGAATAAAAGTATATGGACACCTTAACATATGATACAATATGTGCTTATTTGGACATCCTGTTTCACATT
Source organism: Silurus aristotelis (assembly GCF_946808225.1). Lineage (NCBI taxonomy): Eukaryota > Metazoa > Chordata > Actinopteri > Siluriformes > Siluridae > Silurus > Silurus aristotelis. The sequence goes on along the minus strand of NC_139582.1, from coordinate 2,537,673 downwards.
TAGTTTTTATTTACTGTTATATTAACCTTCACAAGATGATTTTGTGGAATTTGTGCTCATTCAAAAATGCAAGATAGTTATAAAAATGGCGGGTACATGTGATGTAGGGGAGGTGAGGAGGCCAGGGAGCTCTATAGCAGGATTTTTCCACTTCAACCCATGTAAATCATATCTTCATGAAGCTGGTGTTCCAATACTTTTGTATTGGTACAACACACACACACCCACACACACACAAAAACACCACACACACCACCTCAATGACAATTAATACCACAGTTAGGAACAGAAAAAATGCTTTTATGAACATACTGCACATTCATAACCGATAATATGGACATTTTTGACACACCTGGTACTAATGATTGATCTGTAGACACAAATATTGAGCTCTGATGTGTGTTGTGTTGTAGGATGGCAAGATGGTCAACGGCACCTGGATGAAAAAGAATGGGCTCATGCAGAGAGAAAGACCTCCAGGACGAGAATCACCTGTTGAGGAGAAGGTACGGATGCCAGGCACGGCAACATAATTACACTGTTATAGACACACACGTGTCACACGAATGAACATGAAACAATATATGACCCTGGTTATGTTGTCTTCAAACACAGATGTTAGTTTTCACAGTCTTTACTGTTGAATCGTAAGGCTTATAGTCCACACATCAGTCATGGGATTGCCTCGTTGTTGGTTATGGAAACAAACCAGAGGAACAATATAACTCGAAGTATTATTGAACATTTTATCTTGGACCATGAGGAGTGAGTGGATCATTATTTGGCATCCAGAATCCCAACACTAGTAAACATGCTTTAAATCTAGTGGGTGATGATGAATAAAATTGCGAGTCAGATCATTGATATTATCACCGAATTCTTCATTTAATTTGTGCAACACACCAGGAAAGTGCAAAGTGTAAAGTTCTGAGAGACACGTGCATGTTTCTTTGGTTTCTATGCAACAAACTGGGTCATGTAATATTTTGAAGATTTACTTTGACCAAACTAATCTATAAATGTCCAGATGTTTTACTTTATTTCCAGTGAAAAATCCTCCCTTGGCATGAATTACAGCGTTTCACACTCTTGGCATAGAGACAGTTCAATTCTCCAAACATTCAGCTGAAATACTTGGAAAACCTCTCAAATGTGTTCCTCACTAGTTGGAAATTTCTTTCTGGTGATCCAGTTCATCTCAGAGCAGTTCAATAGGATTTAGGTGTGGTGGCTGAGAAGGCCATTCCAACTAAAACCCCAGACAACTTACAGCTCAAAGAGCTTGGACGTACGTTTCATTGTTTAATGGTGATTTTGGTTCCGATGGGCCACGGTCCAGACGGAATTGAAGTATGGAATGGGAGCCATGTTGGATTCCTTTCACTTTCCAGAATAAGTCTCCAACTACCGCTGTTCCAAAACAACACCAAACCAATAAGCGTCCACCTCAATTTCTGTGTGGGTGAGGCAGTCTGATCAATCTTCTCTCTGTTCTCCATATTACATAAGTTCGAGACAAAAATGTCACATTTGGTCTCTTCTTCCGGTCATTCATGGTGTAATTCTGTTTTTTTTTTTTTGTTTGTTTTTTTTTACCGAATTTGTTGCATATAAACGCAGTCTCTGTACAGCAACTAATGATTAGAGCAAAATGTTCTCGCAGCCCGTCTCTGGAATCTCCACACTCCTTATTCTTGTGTTTTCTATCGATGTGTTTCCAACCCACATCAACAGGTGCATTCCAAGAATTGACTTTGTTTGAAGCAGTGTTAGATAAATCCTTCATGCATTATGTATGGAATAACACATGGTGCTTTTTTTACTCTGCATTTCCTGGCATTTATTTTTCCGATTCACAGGTCCTCAGTACTGTATAGATAGATAGATAGATAGATAGATAGATAGATAGATAGATAGATAGATAGATAGATAGATAGATAGATAGATAGATAGATAGATAGATAGATAGATAGATAGATAGATAGATAGATAGATAGATAGATAGATAGATAGATAGATAGATAGATAGATAGATAGATAGATAGATAGATAGATAGAATGTAGTTTTTGTCATTTGTACATATCTCTCTCTCATATATATATATATATATATATATAGAGAGAGAGAGAGAGAGATATGTACAAATATATATATATATATATATATATATATATATATATATATATATATATATATATATATATATATATATATATATATATATATATATATATATATGATATAAACTACATTGGCATGTGAGGGAGGATTTATTTGAAGCTGGACATGTGTCTCATGGACATTCTGTGCCTTGAGCTGAGAGCGAGAGAGACAGCAGCAATGATGTAGAATGCTTGACACTATAGACGTATTGCTGAAACACTACACCATCAGTTAGGATTTTTTGTCATTGCTTGTTCACCAAATCCCATATCTGACCACTCAGCAACACTGCGCAGAAAAACAAAAGGCCTGAGCATGCGCGTGCTGGTGCTTTCTACTTCTCACGGTGCCAAACTGCACAGTTCTGTATATTTACACAGGTGTTATGAGACTGTGCACAAGGACACACGCTTATTTACACACATGATGTCCTCACGTGATATAAAATGAACAGTCACCTTCTCCAGTTTTGTTAACCACACACACACACACACACACACACACACACACACACACACACACACACACACACACACACACACACACATACACACAGATGGAAATCTGACCCCCCCCCATGATGTTGTCTTCCTCAGCACTCTTACAGTGTGAGCAATGGTGATGTTGCCGAGCGAGAGACGCTACCGGGACTCCGGGTGTACGGCGTGGTGCATCAGGAAGTGATGGCTCATGAGCGGCCTGCCAGTGACTTCAGAGATGAGATGAGGTACATCAGAGAGGTGAGTGCTGACAGATACGGAGAGAAAGAAACATGAACATGCGAGGAGACATGTGGGGGAAAAAAATTCTAGTGTCCAACAGTGTCCCCTCTTTATAAGACATGTTTGAGTGTCCTTGTATAGTAAATTAAAAACTCCACCCCTTTATAGTGTCTTGGATGCTGAGTGCTGAAAGGAAGTGACATCATAGTGTAGCCCTCAGTGATGCTACATACTCAGGCCTGGTCTTGAAGATCCAGGGCTGATATCCTGTATGCATGTCTTATATTGTCAGAAAATCCATCTAATTCAGACTCATTCTTCTAAAAATCTCCTAAAACTCCAGAAATTCGACATTTACATACATCTACATCTTGTAAAAGGGTATTTTCAGAAACATTTGACTTAAATTTCTCTCACTTCTACATCTGAGTAATTGAAGGTTAATTGCTCAAGGGCCCCGGCAGTGGCAGCTTTGTGACGCTGTGATTTGAACCCATGACCAAGTCCAACATTTTATCTACTGAGCTACGACATCCCCTTATTATTATTACTAGTCGTACCAGTAGTATTTTTATCTTTGATTTTAAAATTATTTTTCACGAATTTACTACATCACATTCTTATAGAATAATAGAGTATATTTTTTTATTATATTTTAAATATAATCAATATTGCTTTTTTCTATTGTCTACACATTTTTTCTTTTTATACATTTATTAAATGTATAATTAATTATTAATTATTATTATTATTATTATTATTATTATTATTATTATTATTATTATTATTATTATTATTCATTTAATTCAAATCAAATTTCATTTGTCACATATACATTCATACAGGTTTAGCGGATATTTAAATATTTAAAGTCTAAAAATATAAATAGAAGTATAAAGTGTAATTATAAAGTATAGCTATAAAGGATAAAAGGTAATATACAGTGAGGAAAATAAGTATTTGAACACCCTGCTATTTTGCAAGTTCTCCCACTTAGAAATCATGGAGGGGTCTGAAATTGTCATCGTAGGTGCATGTCCACTGTGAGAGACATAATCTAAAAAAAAAAATCCAGAAATCACAATGTATGATTTTTTGTAACTATTTATTTGTATGATACAGCTGCAAATAAGTATTTGAACACCTGAGAAAGTCAATGTTAATATTTGGTCCAGTAGCCTTTGTTTGCAATTACAGAGGTCAAACGTTTCCTGTAGTTTTTCACCAGGTTTGCACACACTGCAGGAGGGATTTTGGCCCACTCCTCCACACAGATCTTCTCTAGATCAGTCAGGTTTCTGGCCTGTCGCTGAGAAACACGGAGTTTGAGCTCCCTCCAAAGATTCTCTATTGGGTTTAGGTCTGGAGACTGGCTAGGCCATGCCAGAACCATGATATGCTTCTTACAGAGCCACTCCTTGGTTATCCTGGCTGTGTGCTTCGGGTCATTGTCATGTTGGAAGACCCAGCCTCGACCCATCTTCAATGCTCTAACTGAGGAAAGGAGGTTGTTCCCCAAAATCTCGCAATACATGGCCCCGGTCATCCTCTCCTTAATACAGTGCAGTCGCCCTGTCCCATGTGCAGAAAAACATCCCCAAAGCATAATGCTACCACCCCCATGCTTCACAGTAGGGATGGTGTTCTTGGGATGGTACTCATCATTCTTCTTCCTTCAAACATGTTTAGTGGAATTATGACCCAAAAGTTCTATTTTGGTCTCATCTGACCACATGACTTTCTCCCATGACTCCTCTGGATCATCCAAATGGTCATTGGCAAACTTAAGACGTGCCTGGACATGTGCTGGTTTAAGCAGGGGAACCTTCCGTGCCATGCATGATTTCAAACCATGACGTCTTAGTGTATTACCAACAGTAACCTTGGAAACGGTGGTCCCAGCTCTTTTCAGGTCATTGACCAGCTCCCCCTGTGTAGTTCTGGGCTGATTTCTCACCTTCCTTAGGATCATTGAGACCCCACGAGGTGAGATCTTGCATTGAGCCCCAGTCCGAGGGAGATTGACAGTCATGTTTAGCTTCTTCCATTTTCTAATGATTGCTTCAACAGTGGAAATTTTTTCACTAAACTGCTTGGCAATTTCCCCGTAGCCCTTTCCAGCCTTGTGGAGGTGTACAATTTTGTCTCTAGTGTCTTTGGACAGCTCTTTGGTCTTGGCCATGTTAGTAGTTGGATTCTTACTGATTGTATGGGGTGGACAGGTGTCTTTATGCAGCTAACGACCTCAAACAGGTGCATCTAATTTAGGATAATAAATGTAGTGGAGGTGGACATTTTAAAGGCAGACTAACAGGTCTTTGAGGGTCAGAATTCTAGCTGATAGACAGGTGTTCAAATACTTATTTGCAGCTGTATCATACAAATAAATAGTTTAAAAATCATACATTGTGATTTCTGGATTTTTTTTTTTAGATTATGTCTCTCACAGTGGACATGCACCTACGATGACAATTTCAGACCCCTCCAGGATTTCTAAGTGGGAGAACTTGCAAAATAGCAGCGTGTTAAAAATACTTATTTTCCTCACTGTATATATATATATATATATATATATATATATATATATATAAAAGAATAAGAGAAAGGGATGGGTGTCTAAAGTGTTTATATTAAAAGTTACACTGAGGTGTGCCAGTGCTGCCTTTTTCCTCTTTTTATGGCTTTATCCATTAGGGGGCGCCACAGCAGATCATCCGTCTCCATACCCCCCCTGTCCTCTACATCTGCCTCTTTTACACCAACTACCTGCATGTCTTCCCTCACCACATCCATAAACCTCCTCCTTGGTCTTCCTCTTTTCCTCCTTCCTGGTGTCTCCATCCTCAGCATTCTCCTACTGATATACCCCATGTCCCTCCTCTGCACATGTCCAAACCATCTCAATCTCACCTCCCTCACCTTGTCTCCAAAACGTCCTACATGCGCTGTCCCTCTAATAAACTAATTTCTAATCCTGTCCATCGTCATCACTCCCAACGAACATCTCAACATCTTCAGCTCTGCTACCTCCAGCTTCACCTCCTGTCTTTTACTCAATGCCACTGTCTCTAATCCATACAACATCTCAGGTCTCACCACAGTCCTATAAACTTTCCCTTTCACTCTCACAGATACTCTTCTATCACAAATCACTCCTGCGATCACTCTTCTCCACCCACTCCACCCTGCCTGCACTCTTTTCTTCACTTCTCTAACACACTCTCCATTACTTTGCATGAATATTTAATACAATCATTACAATATATTATATATACTATGCTATTGCTATTCATTCTAAAAGATCACAGTTGTTCCACTTTCTTATTTCTTTCTGAAGTGCATCAGCTGCTATTTCTCCCTTCACCACGATGAAAAAGTCACTGCAGATACGTTTCGGTTTGAGGTGTAATATTTGTATACTGGGTGAAATATTTGCTTATGAGGATGGTAAGTGTGCTGTGATGTTTGGGATGAGCGTTCGATGAGAGTTTATGGACACCTGAACATCCCATTCCACATTTAGTCTCCATTTGCTCTCATAATAAGCTCCACTCTTCTGGGAAGATGCTCCAGTAGATTTTGTGGAGATTTGTACTCATTCAGAAACACAAGGGCGTTAGAAATTCAGCGTTTAAATTCATTGTTCAGTAGAGTCGAGGTCAGAGCTCTATAGCAGGACATCTTTCACTCTAACCCATTTAAAGCATATCTTAAGGGAGCATATCTTCCAAAGACGTCCTATACAATTCTCTGCCTCTAAATTTGTGGTAACAGTTTGTAAAAAAAAAATGAAAAATAAAAATACAAAAATCGGGTGTCCCAATACTTTTGACACTATAGACTGCCTTGTTGGGAACAAAGTACAGTAAATGGCAAATAAAACCGATTCTGATTAAAATTGTGTCCGAACTGTTTCGCTTGCAGGTGCGGGATTCCTTGGAGAAGGTCCGAGAACGGATGTACGGTCAGTTTGGAGGGATGCAACAATCGATGCAAAAACTCTCGCAAGATTTAAAGGTAAGAATATAAAACATCATCAATCATTCAGTTTTCTTTTAATCATTACGTGACATTTTAACACCGTTTTTTGGTATATTTGCGAAAATATATTTTTAAATCATTAGAAAATTCATATATTCATATATTTCAATCCAAGAAAATACATTCACATGAAACATTTGAAGAAAATCTTTATTTTATTTACTTTTACGGCATTTGGCGGACGCCCTAATTTAGAACGACTCACGACTGAGCAGGGGAAAGTTAGGGGCCTTGCTTAGGGGCCCAGCAGTGTCAGATTGGTGGTGGTGGGATTTGAACTTGTGACCTTCTGATCCGAGGTCCAATGAGCCACAACCTCTTGACCCACCTACAATTTTATGTCTATAACATGTACATATACAGTAACACATTTCACAAATCAAGCAAGGAACATTAAATGTATTTATATTATAAAATATATATTTCTTATAGATACTTTGATCTCCATCCTCATTGTACTGTAAGGTTGGAAATGTATTTTATTGAGCATCACAGCATACAACATATATTTAAAATATATTTTAGCCAAAAAAATTTTTTTTTTTACCGTACTGGAATACATTGAAGATACATACGAAGCAGCTACTGATGCGATACGATATAAAAAAATATAAAAATAGGATGTGCCTTCACAAAAAATCTTTTGTAGTAAACCAGAAGTTCTTTTCCTGTTGAGTCTGCAGTAAGTCACAGCTCTGCCTCTACCATGTTAATCTGTATTCTATGTGACTCTCAGGACACGCCTCCGTCTCAGTGGTGTTGTGATGCGTCGTATTCATGTAGCAGCAGCGCCGCTGAGAGAACGACCTCGCTCGAGAAACTGTTTAGCGACAGAAATCGATCTACATATCAAATATCGGTCACAAATTATTGAATCAAATGTTCGCTGATGGACATTTATTTAGCACAAGTGTGTGTTAGAGTGTTCAATTGCGTGTTGGGTTTCGCTAATTAACACAAATTCAACCCGATCGGACAACCTTAACATCTGCCTCTTTCAAAACCAACCACCTGCATGTCTGCAAGTATGTTTCAGGTTAAAGACATTACACTGTGTGTGTGTGTGTGTGTGTGTGTGTGTGTGTGTGTGTGTGTGTGTGTGTGTGTGTGTGTGTGTGTGTGTGTGTGTGTGTGTGTGTGTGTGTGTGTGTGTGTGTGTGTTACAGATGGCGAGCTCTCATAATAGTTACCTGGAAGCAGAAGTGAGAACGAAGAAAGCGGCGCTGGACAGTTTCGATCAGATGAACAGCTCGCTCATATCAGCCAACATCGACCTGCAGGTATGCAATCAAGCACTCGCATCAACTCCCAGGATTGATATGAAGATCAAAAATGAGAATATGTGGACAAAAAGGTGTAACTAGATGATCTGTTAGTACTCAGGATTTCACACAAATGCCAAACGTGAGCATCCTCGTTGCACGGAAATGTGCACAACCGAACTCCATTAAACCGATTGTGCATTGTCCTTTTTGTTGAGTTGTGTTTGGTGTGTTGCTCGGTGTAGAAGTCGCTGCTGGAGAGCTGTCAGGGCCGTGTGGGGAACAGGGAGGAGATGAGGGCGCTGCGCACGTCCTTTGAGAAGACTGAGGAGAAGCTGAGAGAGAGGGAGAGACAGCTGGCTGCTGCACATGCTGAAAACCGCATGCTGAAAGAACAGGTACTGTGGGCACACACACACACACACACACACACACACACACACACACACACACACACACACACACACACACACACACTATATGGACAAAGGTTTGTGGACACCTGACCATAAGATTGAAATGTCCTTATTATTGAACATCTCATTCCACATTAAGTTCTCATTTGCTCTCATAATAAGCTCCACCCCTCCGGGAAGATGTTCCACTAGATTATGTGGAGATTTTTGAGATTTCATATAGAAACACAATGGTGTTAGTAAAGTCAGGTTCTGATGGAGGTGAGGTGAGGAGGCCTGGGGTGCTGTTACTGTTCACATTCATTGTTTAATACGGTTGAAGCTCTTTAGCAGGAGATCTTTCACTCCAATCAATGTAAAGCAGACAGAGATACAATACTGTGCCTTCGAGTTTGAGGTAACAGTTTGGGGAAGAACCACATATAGCTAGAAAAGTTGGGTGTCCCAATACTTTTGACCTAGCAGTGTACATCTTCAAAGAATATTAAAATGTTTTCATGGGTTGTTCAATGCATAGTTATGTGTGTGTGTGTGTGTGTGTGTGTGTGTGTGTGTGTGTGTGTGTGTGTGTGTGTGTGTGTGTGTGTGTGTAGATGGAGTCCTCTCAGGAGGAGAATGTCAAGATTTTGAAGGATATGAATGCTAAACTCCAGCAGCAGTATGACCAGCAGCTGCAGGAACAGCAGAGGAAACACGGACAGGAAATTGCAGCTCTGCAGGTACACAAAAAAACTGAGCCAGTGATGACCATGGCAAAGAAAATCTCCCTCAGAAACCTTAAAAGGAACCAGACTTATAAGTTAAAAATATTAATTACAGTCCAAATCCAGCTTCTTGAGTTGCTCAGATCTTTAGGCTGCTGATGTGATGTGCAAACGCACACATACACACAAACTCATCCAGGTATCACATGATTTCAGTATTCCAGTGTGTGATTAAATATATTCCTGATGATCAGTGATGGAGAAATTACACAAACCATGTAGTTAAAGTAGAGAACCATTTAGTCAAATGTGACTCCAGTAAAAGTATCCATTTAAACTTTCACTTGAGTAAAAGTACAAAGGTTTTTGCCTTCAAATGTATTTAAGTATCCAAAGTACTGATTTATTATAACTATAAATGTTCCTATGATGTTTTTTTTTTTTATCACAAAACTCTTCACTTAATCAACTCAGTTTATGTGAAAAGACTCGAATGTGACTCTCAGCACACTGATCTATTAACAGAATGATATTAATGACTCAAACACTGATTGATTTCTATTACAATGATCATGAACCCAAAACCTTCTACTTAAAAAAAAAATAGTGTAAATGAGGTCACGTGTGTCGAGTCTGGAGTTTCTTCATTTATTCCTCTCTAAATGTTCTCCTGATGCTGAACTGTTGGTGGTCAGTAGATACACTGAGCTCCAAGTTCCAAACAGAGTGAGCGCTCGATCCTGATTGGTGGATCGCTGCGTGTTTGACCGTTTTTTTCACAAAATGTAGTGAAAGAGTAAAGATATTTGACTGTGAATTTAAAGTCTCTACATTCACTTCCTTACTGTCCACCGCTGTTGACGACTCACTGAAAATAACTGAACAACAGTCGTTCCTCCTGGTAGCACTGATAAAGCAAATGTCCTTGTGGAATTCTAAAAACCGACACAGCTAGAACGAAACACGTGAACATTGATGTGCTCTGATAAATCCCAGGCCCAGCTGGAGGAGTACATGAGGCGATTGGACGAGGCTGAGACGAACATGAGGCTTGCTGAGGCTAAAATAGCTGAAAAGGACCAGAGGATCAGTGAGGTGGAGCGTCTGCTTGATTGCATGGCTCATGTAAGGCTGTATTAAAAAACAAACACACACACACACACACACACACACACACACACACACACACACACACACACACACACACACACACACACACACACACACACTTAAAGGGGAACATTGCTTAGATAAACGAGAGATTATGCTTTTTTGTTTTTTGCAGGAAAAGGCACACTTGACAGAGAAACTCTGTGAATGTGAGAAGCGATTGCGAAGCATGGGTGAAGATCAGCTGGACTCAGCTGGAGCTAAAAAGTAAGAATTATGGACCAAATGTTCTCTGGTTTGTGCTCGCTTTAATTATTCAATACAATAGTTCAGCATGATAAGAGTGTGTTGTGTGTGTCAGGGCGGAGCAGCTACAGAAGGAGGCGTCCGAGCTGAAAGACAGAATAAAGCACTTGAATGACATGGTCTTCTGCCAGCAAAGAAAGGTCAAGGGCATGATAGAGGAGGTAAGATCTCACGCTGTACCTCAGAACGACGTCCTCGTTTTCATTACTGCTCTGTAAGTGCACTAGACAAAGGTTTGTGAATATCCTATTCCATATTCCACATTTTTCCACAATCATAATCAACCTTCAATCTTCTGGGAAGATGTTGTTTCACAAGAGTTTGCATGTGGAGATTTGTGCGTATTCAGCCAGTATAGTGATATAGGTGAGGTGAGGTAAGAAATACTGAGGTAAAGTATGTGAGTAAGTTTTTCCCTGATGAGCGTGATGATCTCAGATGTCATGCGAAGAAACTCAAAATGCACTTAAATGCAAAGAGAGTTGAGCTGCTCAACAATTTCATGGGTTTTTAGGATGTGGAAGCAGTCAGCATTCGAATTTATCCTAAAGATGTTCACTAGGGTTGAGGGTCCAAGCTCTACAGCAGGAGATCTTACACTCCGACCCATATCTTCATGGATATGGTTTTGTGCACCGGGCCATTGTGATGATGGAACGGGTTTGAGGTTCAACAGGTCTCAAGTGAAGAAAAAATTCCACATATGTTTGGAAAAGTCAGGTGTCCCAATGCTCTTGTTTATATAGTGTCCCTACAGCATATGTACAATTATTATAAGAAATTCAGCGTTCAGTTCTACGAGATGCTGCAGCTCAGGAGTAGTAATGATGTGAACTTGAACTTCAGCATTGCCAGTGAACTGAACGACGTCTGGGCTTTGAGGAAAAAACGTTTAAACTTTGAACTTGTTTAGACTGGATGATTCCTTAGCCGTAAGTCAGACATTACATTATTTCATAGCCTTGTGTCTCTGAATGGAATTATGATAGACTCTATCCTGTCTGTTCAGGTGACTAAACTGCGAGCTGAAGTGGCACGGAAGGACGCGTACATTTCCGAGTTGTTGGACAGGCTGGCGATTGTGGAGTGTGAGGTAAAAGAGGAAAAGCTTGCGAGCTGTGGTTCGGAACGCCTTTCGCACGCACTACGCACAGAAAGGCTAAGCATTCTGAAGTTCTTCAGCATTCGGGCGGCCAGGCGGCGTGTGCATTCGCTGTTATTTCACAATATTTCATTCTTGCACAAGCATGGCAAAGAGGTCTTTTTTTTTTTTTTTGCTGTGAAGTTCGGAAAATCAGTTCTTTATAATAAATAATAAAATGTGCCTACATTTTTGTACTTTAGAAGAATTACTCGTTTTATGAATAGGCAAATCTGCTACTGAAGTGCCACTGAGGTGTAGCTTCTCAACCACTTCCTGTTCCACTGGAATACTCACGCAGCCTAATTTGCATATTGGAGCATGTTAAAATTTACGTCACTTTTAAACCGATGTTTACTCGATTTTCAGCTCCCTCCTGTTTTACAAACATATATACCCATCCTCCATATAATCAATTTCCAAAGTCACATGACCACCAAACACCAGTGGTGGATGTAGTACACCAACCATTTGACTCCATTTGAGCCATTTGAGTAAAAGTAAAAGCGTCCCTTTTTAAACTTTCACTTGAGTAAAAAGTACAAAAGTTTTCGCCCTCAGATGAACTTAACTCAGTTGATGTAAAAAGTTTTAATCCTCATTAATAAAAAGGAACGACTAATTTCGCAAATTGTAGTTAAGTTAAAAGTCAAATATTTGACTTGGAAATGTAGTGAAGTTAAAGTAAAAGTCTCCTTAAATGGAACCACTTCAGTAAAACACACATATGTGAGAAAGCAACTTCAGCACAATAACAAATAACATTTACTTCTTTACTTTCCATAATTATAAGCAAATAAATGATGTCACCACATACAGGCTTCAAGCCAACTTCACAGCAAAACTGCACATTGCTGATTCAGCATGGACGGCTTGGATTTTCTGAGCATGTCAGGATCTCTCCGAGCATGTCTGGTTGACCTCTGATTGTTTCTGATGACTTGGACTTTTCTTTTCTCTCTTCCGGTCTGACTGTGTGCTGTGCTTTTGCTTCTTCTCCCAGAATAATGAGTTAGAAGACAAGCTGAAGTATTTTATGTCTGTACAGAAAGCTACTGAAAACAAACCCCTCACAAAAGAGATCGGCGTCGGCTGCAACATTCTCGTTAGGTAATCAACCGGGATCAGGATGCTCTATTTATTTATTTGCTCTATTCAAGGCCACTGCAGCTTCATAAGCATCATCTTCTGCTTTTCCTTTTTTTTCCCTCGCAGTCACCCCGATCCTCAGCCGTACGAAGGTCCGGCTGGCCTGAGACATCCGAGCCGGCTGAGCCAGAGTTTGCTCCGATACACACCTTTGCAGTACAGCAGCATGCTCTCGATGCGCTCACGGGAAACTCTGGAAACCCATGAACCTGCGACGAGTCCTTCAGAAAACGTAACACAAGCTCCAAGGAACAATCACGAAACACAAACAGCGCCAGCACCTACCTCCCCAAATACGGAACTGTCCTCCTTTAGAAGTGATCGTCCCAGAATCTACACGCCATTCATGAGGCTGATGGAGATCTCATCCAAAATAAACACAGACTGAGCTGCGTGTAATGATTGAAAATTGGAAAAGTATTGATGTTTTATTCTTATTCGTTTTTTATATTTAAATATATATATATATATAGTGCCTGTCCAAAGTCCAATTAGGAGACACATGCATGTTCCTTTCATTGTTCTTCACTAGTTGGAGATTTCTTCCTGATCTTGTGATCCAGTTCATCCCAAAGCAGTTCAATAGGATTTAGACGCTGCGACTGAGCAGGTCATTGCATGATAGATATCAATCCAGACGTCTGTTTGCGCACTTAATAACGCTTACAGAGCTCAGACGTACGCAGTCCAGATGGCAGTGTGAGTTGAAGTATGGAATGGGAGTCATGTTGGGTCAGGATTTCTTTCACCTCCTGGAATAAGTCTCCAAACCTCCCTGCTCTAGAACAACCCCAAACCATTAGACTTCCACCTCCAGGTGTGATTGTGGGGGTAAGGGAGTCTGATCACATCTTCTCTCCTGTTCTCCATCTTACACACGTTCTTCTGTTAGAGACAAAAACCGTCACGTTCGGACTCCTGATTTATATTTGTCATATGCACATTACAGAACAGTGAAGTTCCTCTGTGCATATCCCCCTTGATGTTGATGAAGTAAGAACGCAGGTTCAACCATGAAAGAGCATCCCCAGAGCACAAAGCATTAAGGGCCTTCCTCAAGGGCCCCAAGAGCAGCAGCTTGGCAATACCCTGAGCATGAACCACCATCCTTCTGATCAGTAACCCAAAGCCTTAACCACTGCTACTCAGAGGAACATCCATGTGTTTCAATACAACATCAAAGTTTCCATACTTTTGACAGTCTTTACCCTGTATATATGTAGATACCGATGCACTTTTCACTTTGTTTACAAAACGACAGTGTAAGTAGTTGAAAAATTCTATGAGCTTGAAAGTGTATATTTTTTATTTAGCTCGTCTCGTCTCGCAAAAACAGTTCATTTCTCACCTCGCTCTCATTTTGTGTAACGGTATTTAAGTTGTTCACACTTGATGCAATATTAAAGCAGTTCTTCTCCAGATTTCATTAAAGGTGCTTTTTATTTGTCACGTGTACGTTACAGCACAGTGAATTTCTTTCTCTTATCCCAGCTTGTTCAGAAGCCGGGGTCAGAGCACACGGTCGCTCATGATACAGCACCCCTGGAGCACAGAGGGTTAGGGGCCTTGCTCAAGGGCCCAAAGAGTGGCAGCTTGGTGATACAAGGGCTTGAACCCCCTCTGACCTTATAATCGATATTAAAACTACCTGAGATTAAATATTTTTTACTCTGAATTTTAACTACAATATGTTGCCAAAAGTATTGGGACACCCAGTTTTTCCAGGCGTATGAGCTTCCTTATCAACTTCATCAACTCAAAGTTGAAGGCACACAGTTGTATAAGACGTCTATGTACACAGTAGCATCAAATTTTCTCTCTGAACTCGGAGACCCTCTGAGACCCAAACTTATTCCAGCATGAGAATTCAACTCTGCACAAAGTCGGCTCTATGGAGATATGCTTTACATGGGCTGGAGTGGAAGATCTTGAGTGAAGATCACTCAAGGTCTTTACTAACACCATGGTGGCTGAATGAGCACAAAATTTCCACCAATCTAGTGGAACATCTTCCCAGAAGAGTGGAGGTGATTATAAGAGTAAATTGAAATGTACAGTGTGTCAGAATTCTGTGAAATCAGTGGAACATCTGGAGCTTCTGGGAACCGTTCACCCGAAGAAGAAACAGTTTCAAGTGGAAAAACATCAACATTCTTTCGTTCCTTCAGGAAAACTTATATAGGAAAAGAAATGTAGAAACGTTATGTGACAGTTTGTCGTGAATGAGGTTTGTTTTCTTAAAAGTTTGTTTGACGAATAATATTTTACAAAACAGATTCATATTTAAAAATATGATAGATAGATAGATAGATAGATAGATAGATAGATAGATAGATAGATAGATAGATAGATAGATAGATAGATAGATAGATAGATAGATAGATAGATAAGAATAGAATAGAAAAGTAGACCAGTCAGACAGACAGACAGACAGACAGACAGACAGACAGATAGATAGATAGATAGATAGATAGATAGATAGATAGATAGATAGATAGATAGATAGATAGATAGAAAAGAAAATAAAAGAAAAGAAAAGAAAAGTAGACCAGACAGACAGACAGACAGACAGACAGACAGACAGACAGACAGACAGACAGACAGACAGACAGATAGATAGATAGATAGATAGATAGATAGATAGATAGATAGATAGATAGATAGATAGATAGATAGATAGATAGATCAAACAAATTAAGAAAGAAAGAAAAAATATAGACAGACAGACAGAAAGAAAGAAAGACAGACAGAGAAGAGAAGAGAAGAGAAGAGAAGAGAATGTTCTCTGTTGCACGATTTCCAGAAAGTTCATGAAGCATTAATGCCTCTACAGCGCCACTTCGCGCTCAATAGCGCTCATTGCCTATTAGCGATCCAAACTAATATCAAGCAGCTTTCCAAATATTTTTGTTTGTCTCTTTTTAAAAAAAAACACGTACAAAATGAATAATAATCCTAATAAAAATAATATAAAATAATAACATCTAAGATATAAATACATAAACAAGAATTGTCCACTCTCTTTTTTTATACAAAATTGTCTTTTATTTTGAAAAATAAATCCCACACTTCCTTCTTTCTGCTTACATACCAAACGACTTTATTATTTGTGTACACGTGCACTTTCTAGGGTGCGAACCGAATGTCTTTTACACCCTATCAAGTGCACTATGTAATTAACATTGTGTTATTTGGGATTGGGTTTCATTCGGGGGCAGTTTGAGAGTAGAGGTTTGGTAGCCATGTGTTTAGCAGGCGCTGATGGGGATTTTATTAAGATTCAGGAGATCAGAGGAGCTAAAAATGAAGTTTTAATGAATAATCTGGTTTTAAGGTTTGGATTTGGTTTAATTTAGTTGAGTTTAATGAGCTGTAATGGAGAGACAGACTGTTTTGCCTGATCTGAAGAGTCAGACTCCGGAGCAGCTCTGTGAGATTTTGTCTCGACAAGAAAAGTTATTAATCAATAAGTAAGTTAATTTTTCAGATCGTTATAAACATTATAATGTATTAAACATGTACGTGTATGATTCTTATTGTGAATAGGATTCATCTGCTGGTGATTGGCTTGACTGGTGCTGCTGGTGTTTGGCTTCAATCTCATAATGTGACGCTGAATTCACGTTTTTCACGTGACAAACTCTTTAAATTAACTCGGTTTCCATCAGCTGAAGTGATGAAGAAGACCTCAAATGCACTCTGCTAAGTTCAGGGGAAAGTACACACAGTGCAGGGTTCCGCTAGCGGCAGAAGGCGCAGTCTGACGTCATAATCGAATTAGCATATCGACCTTCATTTGCATATCATGACTACAACCTGTGGAAAGTGTGGAAACACCTCGTCTTTTATTGGGTTTTTGAGAATAGGAAAAAAGTCCAATTGTGACGTTTTTTGTCTTTAACAGAAGAAGTAAGACGGAGAACAGGTGAGATGATGTTACCAGATGTTGCCTGTTTTTGGAACTGAATTCACAATACGGCAGATTTTTTCAATGAGAATAAAGTGGAACATCTGGACTTTTAGAGATTTGTTTCGTCGAAGCTAATCTTCATACGGTTACCTGACCGAGTTTGTTGCATAAACACAAAAGGAAAATACATTTTCCTCTCAAAAACCACAAACGCTTCAGTGATTCCAAACTTTTCACAGGCCCTGTATTATTATTTCTACTGAACTGTGGTGGGAGGCTTGTCATTGGGAATGATGGTGATTGGAGGCTTGTCATTGGGAATGATGGTGATCGGAGGCTTGTCATTGGGAATGATGGTGATTGGAGGCTTGTCATTGGGAATGATGGTGATTGGAGGCTTGTCATTGGGAATGATGGTGATCGGAGGCTTGTCATTGGGAATGATGGTGATTGGAAGGTTCTTATTAGGAACGATGGTGATTGGAAGCTTCTTATTAGAAACAATGGTGATTGGAAGCTTCTTATTAGGAACGATGGTGATTGGAAGCTTCTTATTAGGAACGATGGTGATTGGAGGCTTCTTGTTGGGAATGATGGTGATTGGAGGCTTGTCATTGGTGAGCGAGTGGATTAGTGGCTTCTTACAGGAAACAATGGTGACTGGAGAGGTGTCATTAAGAATGATGGTGATTGGAGGCTTCCTTTATGGGAATGATGGAGATTGGAGGCTTGTCATTGGGAATGATGGTGATTGGAAGCTTCTTATTAGGAATGATGGTGATTGGAGGCTTCTTGTTGGGAATGATGGTGATTGGAGGCTTGTCATTGGGAGCGAGTGGATTAGTGGCTTCTTACAGGAAACAATGGTGACTGAACTGGTGTCAATGAGAATCATGGTAGATCAAAGGTTGGTCATTGGGAATGATGGGGGGGAAAAGCAACCTGGGGACAGCAAACAAGACTTTAGAATGGTTAGGAATTTAACCCAGTTGGGTATAAGTTTGCAGAAGGTCATTAGGTTTTCATCCCTTTTTCTTCTCATTATTTATATTTTCATAATCACTAAGAATTAATTTTGTCTCTGTAGGCGGTTCATTCAAACCCTCCCTGACAAAGGTAAGAAGATTTTCGAGTTTACAGAGAAAGTTCGCCGTGCTCTAGCAAACAAGGAAGAAGAAGAGAAGAAGCATGCCAACTTAGCCTTCGTACGAACAGAATTTCAGGCCAGATACCAGCAGGCTTTTACTCAGCCCCGGCACGTAGTCTCTGCCGACACGGGGCTCAAAGACACCGAGGACTCTATGAACACTGAGCCGTCACATACGGTGGAAGCTACAATCAGAGAGAACGGTGAAATCAGCTCCTGGACAGCTACACCTGGAGATATGTTTGTATCTGGAAATGCAGATGGAGCTGAAGACACGGATCTCACGGCGATGTTTGGACGGGTTACTTTATCCGAGGAGAACGCTGTTCCTTCCGGAGACTCGACCGGAAATCCTGTTTTGGGCTTGCAGCCTAAGAAGAAGCCTCATTACTTAGAAGTGTTGGAGAGATCAGGCGAAAAAGCAACAAAACCTCGATTCAGGCCCAATCAGTGAGTACACGTTTATTATTGACAATCAGCTTGATGTTTATCAGATGATTTATGTGTGTTTGAGTAGTAAAAATAACAGGTTTTAGAAGCATACATCATCTCCAGCAGAAGCACCGATATTCACCTGATATAACACCCCTGGGTTTTCCCTGCATTTTTTTTGTACATTACGGTTTTCATGGGATTTAAAATAAATGGCGAATCGTGTTTTTTCTGCAAATTCTACAAAAACACAAAAGTGTAAACAGTTCATGGAAAAGTGTAACTCATCAGCTTTTCTTAAAAATTCGTCTCGGTCAGTTATTGTACTGTGATTATGTGGACGCTTGTGCAGTTTGCTTCAGATACGGGGTGTGAGCTTTGACCGTCCAATCAAATAAGCTGAAAATGTTATTGTACGCCTGCTAGATGGCCCCGGTGTTGCCAAAGTTAAATTTGATTGGTTAAAGCCTTTAAGCAACCCGTTCATTCACTTTACCCAACAAGCGCTCGCACTTCTCATTCCGAAGGCCTCAAGGCAGATTTCTTTAACCCTAGCAACATGTGATGTGACCGCTGAAATCTGATTGGTTAGAAAATCTAACATGCAGAGACTCTTTTGAAAGCAGCGCAACCGAGAGAAACAGCTATGAAATGAAACGAATAGACAATTAGGAATAATTTAATACATATTCGTGGACAAAATGCGCTAATCATATATCGGATCTCTTTTTATATGCGATGTACAGCTGACTATCAGACCCATGTGTAGTTCTTACTCACCAGAAAGTATTGCCACAAAGTATGAAACACATAAGTCAAGTCAAGTCAAGTCAAGTTTATTTGTATAGCGCTTTTCACAACAGACATTGTCTCAAAGCAGCTTTACAGAAAACAACAGTGAAGGTGAATGGTGTGCGTTTGTCCCTTCATTCACCTTCACTGTTGTTTTCTGTAAAGCTGCTTTGAGACAATGTCTGTTGTGAAAAGCGCTATACAAATAAACTTGACTTGACTTGACTTGACTTATGTGTTTCATACTTTGTGGCAATACTTTCTGGTGAGTATTCTATACATAATTGTATAGAATGTTATGGTCTTCTTTCGGTGGCTCTAGACGGGGGTCGGCAACCCACGGCTTCGTCCCCAAGGGTTCCTGCAGCCTTAACGAAATGACGTGAATAAATGTTTTTTTGTATAAATTTTTTGTTACAAAGTGGACACTGTTTCAAGGGAGCACGCCTCATCTCAGCGTTCGAAATATAGATTTAACACAAAGTTTCAATATATTGTCAATCAAACCATAAATCGCTCACTGCCAACTTCGGTACGTTTTATTTGTGGGACAAAAAGGTACAAATTGCTAAAATACAAAAGAAATCACATTAGTGCCACCTAGTGGTGCAGCTAACACATCTGCACAAAACATCAAATGGCTTTATATCAATCAAAAGGTCAAAATAGGTTTTTGTGGCTCCAGAATCCAAAATGCTCTTTTGGTCACAAAGGTTGCAGACCCCTGATTTAGAGGCAAATGGGAGCAACAACACGGAACGTCCGATGGTTGTCTGGAGAGAAGAACGTAGGAAGAGCAGCGTAGTGGAAATTCCCTTAAATTTTTCTAAAAGAAAACAAAAACATTACCACCTCAACATTAATACCTGACCTCACTAATGTTCTCCCGGCTGAATGAACACAAATCTCCATAGCCCCGCCCCAAAATCTAGTGCAATGAGGTTAATATAACAGCAAAGCAGGATCAACGTCAACAAGAACATCTGGGTTTGATTGGTCAGGTTTCCGATTGTATGTTGTAATAGAATTTCCGAGAATATCACTTTTCACTGTTCACACTGTCTTAGACTGCCATTGAAGTCTGCTTCTCCATCTCCTGGCCAGTCCACTGGCAGTGTAACCCCAATCAGCGCTGAGGCCCGGAGACAGAGGGACAGGAAGCACCTTGATGACATCACAGCTGCCAAGCTTCCTCCACTGCACCACTGTCCTGCACAGTTACTGTCACTGGAGGAGTCGGTCATCCTTTTCAAGGAGCAAGCTACGAAACATCAGGTACAGCTGCAGAGCTACTGATAGAATAACCACATGGAGTGCTGTTACCTAGATTTAGTATCATGTACAAGGTCTATCGATAGTGGATTTTTGGTTGGATCGTACTTGCCGATAACCGATTAATCGAACGATAGTTTTATAGTAAATACTGGGTAAAAAAAAAAAAACTCAGTGTAAAATAGTGTTAAACTTTATTACAAAAATAAAAAATACAGTACTGAATATTGAAAATGTGCTATAAAATAAGACATGCATTTAAACTGAAACAAACAGTAAATCTCCAAATATAAACAGTTACATTCAAAATTTATATCAATAAAAAATTTAAATCAACAAAAAAAAGACACTTCAAATAAACTACACTTGGCATCAGTGATGCGCCTGTAGAGGTCGCTCTGGTACTGTATAATGACAGATGAAACCCGGAAAAACTATCAGTGTAGATATTTCCAGCAATCAACTACTGGTGCCAATGGGATAATTGGGTCGTGTGGTTAAATTTTATTTTTTTTTAAAGATCATGTAAATTTAATTTGGTTTATGATGATCTGCTGTGGCGCCCCCTAATGGGAGAAGCCGAAAGCAGAAGATGATGATGATGATGCCTGAAGTTCATTAATCTGTACAGTATTTATCGCTGGCCCCTTTAATTCCTAAGCCATTGTAGTAGAATGTTTATATTAAATGTTTAAAATTAATTTATATTAATTTTTCAGGAGCTGCAAGCCAAAATGGCTGCCCAGAAGCTGGCCGAGGGTCTGAGTGTCAGTTTAAACAGCTATAATCCTGAGGGGGGCGCTCTGGCTGCATACAGAGAAGTGCATGATGATGGGACACTTTCAGAGGAAGACTGAGCCAGGAAAGAGTCTGTGGTTATGGAGCTGAAGGATCAGTTTCTCTACTAGTCTCAGGCAGTTCCTTGAGTTGGATCATTCTGAAATTGCGTTTTGCACATCATGATGAACTTCTGCAAGGAGTCCAGATCTGACCCGCTTCCAGGGTTTGGTCAGTCTCAAATCCAGTTTGGCCAGTTTGGTCAATCTCAAATCCAGGCTCTAGAGACGCCGAGCACTAAATCTGTGTGCACACTTTGCTGTAACACTTTATTCAGCATCACAGGACTTTAAGAACCCCCACGTGAGAACGTGAGCTGGACCACTCGGAACACTTTCACATATTGAAACGTTAGGGTTTTTTTTTTTTTTTTTTTTTTTTTTTTTTTTTTTTTTTTTTGTAAGCCCTATTTTGCGACGTGAAGCAAAAAAATAAATCATGTTGATGGCTTGAGTGTGTGATTTGATGTCCGTTTGAAACCCTTGAATGTGGAAACACTTATTGTTATGTCACATGAGCGCAATAACCGCTTGAAAGAAGTCTCTCGTTCTCTGGAGTTGTTTTGTTAACCCCGACCCCACTTCGGTCGGATCGGAGCGGCGAGTCGGGCATCTTGAAAGGGCGCGATGTTATCGATGCAGGAAATCTGCGCCGTGCCTCTCGAGATTAATATATATGCAGCGTAAAACAGTGAAGCTCGAGAAATTTGCCCCGATTACCGGCCTTACATCTGGAGCGCGTTTGGGTCGTGTTACAGCAGAGAATGGCAGTGCGTGATGGGATGGCAGACATGCAGCAGACGGACATGACATATGGCGAATACAATCCACGGATAAGGAACCTCGAAGCCCTCCAGCTTTTGTTCGCTGAGTAAATCTCTCCGGAATGTCAGAGGTGCAGCCCTTTAAATAGGATTCGGTCCGGTGCGATGCTCTGCGATAACCTTTCCTGATTAACGCTGGGGAACCCGGCGCATCTGGCCCTGGTATGACGAGCTCCAGAGTGCAGACCTAATAATAAATATGTCATACGTGTCCAGGATGGATCTTCTCACTGCTGGTGTTAATTAAAAGCCCACCTTGTTGAAGGCTGTTATCAATTACCAATTTAAATTAGTTTGACATGAGCGTCGTCCACGGTCGCTCACGTATAGCGATTACGCCTGGCTCGGAACCCGGCGTCGGACCCGAAGCCAGAACCCCTTTAGCTGTATGTTTTGGCCGTCGTTTGCACAAGCAGCGAATTACACGCCCGTTCAGATTAATGACCCCCCCCCCCCCCCTCATTGGGGGTCTGCTTGTGATTTTCTCCAACAAATCACCTCCTCTGGGATTTTCGAATAACCTCTAGGAGGCAGAGAGGGGGATAAAACAATAGTACATAATTTCTCCGAAGGTCTTTTCTAAAGACGTGCCAGCGTGCCATTATATCGAGCGTGCATGATGTATATATTGGCAGTGATCAACATTGGAATTTTTCAACGCCATTGCATAATTTTTGCAACATTATAAAGGCTTAGTTCATTTTTCCTTTCATCCACTAGTGATTTAAAAATAAAAAAAAAAATATTTTTTTTCCTCTCAGGTTTTCAAAGTGTCGGAATAATAGTGATATAATGCAGCGCTGGGACATTTCCGAGGCTTCCTGAGGATAGGGTTTCACTCTATCTTCTTTTCCCAATGAAAACCATGTCTTCCCATCTCCCTTTCTCAATTTGGACACAAGTTAATCTTTTAGGTGCCTCAGCTTTTTTTTATTAGCATTTAGATTCATGCCTTGTCCGTGAAGTATCCGTATCCATGTCTGTTTAACTGTGTAAGTCTTCCAGAAGGTTTGCTTTGTCAATAAGTCTCTGGTGTGTTTCCCTGATGTAGATGTTACAGTGCAAACAATCCTCTCACACTCAAGCAAAGCCAAGAGCAGATGATACCACTGAATCCAACCCAGTGCCCTTCATCTCAAGTCCGACATCATGATCCGTACCGTCTAACTCAGTGGTCCCCACTTTTTTTTTTTTCCTGTGAGGGCCACATTATTTTTTCCTCTCCAGAAAATAACATGAGCCGGAGACACTAACGGTATTATTGTGGAGGTTTAATTATGATTTTAAAATGTATTTATTTTGTCTCCTAATACTTAGTTTATTATTCGTGTTCTGCAGCTTACAGATAAATAAATATTACTTTTCAAGAGATTTATATCACCTAATAACAGCATTATTACAATCATAATGACCTTTTTCATATTTATTCCTATTGAAATCAAAACTGTCAAATTACTTTCTTATGAATATTCATGTGGTTTGTGGGTAAATCTAACAAATAATAATTAGGCTACGCTAATAACTGGACGTCGACCGATGTTGGATCGTTCTTTCCGATAAACGATTAATTATACGATTTTTATAAAACATTTATAAAACTTTTTTTAAATGGATACTGGACAAAATAAAATAAAAAAAAAAAAAACACCACATGTAAAATAGTCAAATAACTGTAACAAAAAAAATGAATGAATAAAAAAAAAGCATGAATATATTCATTAATAAATATATTAAGATGTATGTTAATTATATAATTAATATTGTAGTTTTTATTTTTAAATATAGTATATCTCTATATTTACATTTATCATTCTGAAATAAAAAAAATTAATAAATGTAGAGCTCTCCGTGCAGCGCGGTCTCGCGTGTGAAAAAATAAACAGCACGCTGCATCAGTGATTCGCCTCTAGAGGCCGCTCTTGTAACGACAGCGAACCGGAAAAACTGCCGGTTTGGCTTTTGCTGATACTTTTAGCAATCAACTATCGGTGTCTCGTCTCTATTAATAACTAAGGAACATTTTAGCTTGAAAGCCAACCTTTATTATCAAATACAGATATGATATGAGTACAACACGTGTTTAAAATACATTTTTCAAAATATGTCTCTGGCATTGTTCAGAGGGTCGTTCCAAATGTGGGGGGTCGTAGTTGACCCCTGGTGTAGCCCATGTGCTTGCAATAATAGTGATGCGTAAGATTCCAGCTAACAGGGTTTTTTTTTTTTTTTATCAACGCACGAGTCTTTACAGTCATGTACAACAGCTTTATATCTTTTTTTCATCACAAACACATTGTGCACATCAGAAACATCTGCAATCGATTGGAGAGGATACAGCTGAGCAGACACAACTGTTAATGGTGTGGGACGCTCTTCAAGAGTGTTTTAAACGTTTTGACCGTTTTTGGAGTCTTGGAATTGGCCATTAGGAGTTGCGTCACGGCTTTTTGGAGGTGGTTGGGATTACTGCAAAGAAGAAAACCTCGCTGGGCCTTTCAGCATCGTGCAGTCATGCGACATACACGTACAGATTCTTGTCTATGTGAAGATTCAAACGTGTATTTACTTTTAAACAGATGCCTGAAAGGAAAGGATTCGTAGTTGATGCATTTTGAATCAGTCTGAAATATGCTAACAAAAGAATTTCGAAATAGCGCGAGAGGTAAGAGAATATCGCTAAAATAATTGTATTAGTATGACCAATGAAGCTCTATTTGCTATATTAGGGGTGTAACAATACACAAAATTCACGGTTTGGTCTGTACCTCGCTTCAGTTTAATTCCAGTACAGTTTGGGGGAAGAAACACAAAACATAAAATTGCTTGTAATTTTAATTTATTTATTTATTTATTTAAAAAAAAAAAAAATTATTATTTATTTTAATTTATTATTTTTCATTATTACAAAGCTTTCTATACGTCAACATTACATTTTTAAAACAATTTTAAATAAAACGTTGCTTGGTTTAAATAATATATAAAATAATATTTTGTAATATTTTATTAAAATAATATATATAAAAAATAATAGAATAAATCAAATGAATGCAATCGACCTATTATATTGATTAAATTTAATAATTGATTAAACACAATGAAACAAATGGGAAAATTTAATTTAATCGTTTACATTTGTTTGATTTTTTCAAGGAAATACAGGTGTGTGTGTGTGTGTGTGTGTGTGTGTGTGTGTGTGTGTGTGTGTATATGTTTTACATTTAATGTCATTTTCTAAATACTGTATATGATCTACTTTACCGTTCTATTTATTTCAGCAGACTTTAACAAATGCCTTCATTCCTTCCATCTTTCATTTATTCCCTCCCTCGACATGTGGGATTGTCAGGATTTTCTCCTTTGAAGAGAAATTCTTAAAGTTAGACATAAAAAGCAAAAGAATTCATATCGCAAGATTGTCGTAAAAATGAGTGAATTGCCACAGTGACACTGCGCTCCCTATAGAAACGAATCGGTTCTGTACAAATACGTGCACCGTTACACCGTTTTTATACACACTACATACATTTACGGACAAAAGTATTGGGACACCGGACATTTCCATCCCTATGGCGTTTTTTCCCCAAACTGTTACCACAAACTTTGTCCATGTGTCCTGATAAACTTGATTCAATCCCATAATATTTGCACATAAATGTATTTGGCCCTGTAATGTCTCTGGCTCTACATTTACTGCTTAACTGATGTGTAGAGACAGGAGATGGCAGCAGTAGCCTGATTTTCATGCCTGGATCGACCCCACTTTTGAAAGCAAGGTGTGTTCAGAGTATGAGATGAGGATTGGTTTGTTCCTGGAGGTGTTTGGATAAGAAAAACATTAGTAAACACATACTGAACAGCATGGATTAAGATTTTTTTCCCTGTGTGTGTGTGTGTGTGTGTGTGTGTGTGTGTGTGTGTGTGTGTGTGTGTGTGTGTGTGTGTGTGTGTGTGTGTGTGTGTATTTGTGTGTGTGTGTGTGTGTGTGTGTGTATAAATTGTTATAGCTAGGTCCTCTGTATAGTGACCTCAGGATACTATCTGTTTGAGTTCTACATGTTCTTCTATTGTCTACATAAGTTTTCCTTGGTATTATATGCAATCAGTTGATTTGGCAACTCAAAATTGTCGTTAACTGTGAAGAAATGTGTGTGTGGTGTGTACGTCTGGGTGTGTCCTTGCCTCACACCCGGTGTTCCTGTACTAGGATCCGGATCCACCGAAAACCCTTGACCAGGATGAAAGCGCTTTGTGACGCCAAATGAATAAATGACCAAATGTAAAAGTGTGTGGGTTGCCAGATTTGATGCCAGATTTCCTTTCACTGACAAGAAAGATCAAACAAAATATCAAAGTAAATTAAAGTGAATAAAGAAATTGGTCTTTTGAACTGTTGCTAATCAAAATGTGAATTTTAATGATTTTTGTTTTGTTGAAAATAAATTTTGACCTACAATATCAACGGAACAGAACGGATTACAACAAAAACGAAACGTCGTCTTTATCCTCCATTGTTTTCTTTTCTATTCTATTTTAGTCCGTTCTTGTTTGTTTTCCACTACGGTCTGTTCTCTTCTGCTCTGTTTCGTTCTCTTCCATTTTATTAAATTTCATTCTATTCTATTCTCTTCTGTTCAATTTTGTTCTGTTCCACTGTATTCTGTTCCGTTTCATTCTATTCCACTTCGTTTTGTTCCATTTCGTTTTATTTTCATGTTCTGTTCTGACCCACCTTTTTCTATTCTGTTCCATTCTATTCCACGTTGTTCTGCTCTGCTTTGCTCTGTTCTGTTTATTTCTAATAATATCATGTTTCTAGATAAAAGATAATACAACCCCTTTATCTGTCCAGTTAATAGTTGACCCTTGGAAATGTCAGGACAGGATGAATAGCTGGATCAGCATCTGGAAGCTCAATCAGATAAAACAAAATCTCTTATCTAGAGCTCTCTTTAATTCACTGGATATCTCAACAACCATAGTCCACATCCGCGCCCGAGCAAACTCTGAGACCTCTGGATAACGATCATGAGAAAGCCTATTTTTTTTTCGTACACTAAAGAGAAGAGAGAAAGAAATTGGATTGTGGTTTTGTGGAGTCTGGCGACGGCCAAGAAGCTGCCATCCTGCTACGTCTGGGCTGGCACGGGCAACGCTGAGGCCTGTCAAAAACTCATCACGGCAAGGAAGCCGCCACAGCAGGGATGCGCCAGGATGCCAGGGGCACGGTGGGGGAGAGAAAGCAGAGCCGCTTGCCCAACAGCATGGCCATAATGAGCAGGAAAATGCACATTCTTGTATTCATATTACTGTAACAACAATGTGCTTTTGTCTGTTATTTTCCTTCCCTCGTATTATTGGAGGCCCTTTTTCTTGGACAGCTGCTGGGGAGAATGTTTATTCCTTATGTTAGTGCAGAGAGAAGATCCACGCATAATGATTACAATGACTAGCCTTTTTTCGAAAATTCGTCTCGCTTCCTCAATACCCCGTCGCAAGCAACAGGGCTGCCCGGCTCGCTACATGTGTACACGAGGTCAATCTATAGCCGTGGGCTAGCGAGCCTTGGTGAATCCAAAGTAACTCTGGCTCCGATTTATTTTCATGCTATTCATGTGAAATCATGCTTCCTCATTAGTGAATGCACCGACTGACAAGCACCAGGAGTGTGAATTAGCAGCTACTCGGGGAATAGTGCCAGCCATTTCGAATAGCACAGTGCTAACTTCATTTAAAAAACGTCACGAAACGCAACCGCCGGAATGTCAAATATCATTACGGCCTGCTCACGGTACTGCGTTCCAGGTGCGAGGGAGGTGGGCGGGGTTCCAGGTCCTAGAGGAGTTTTTGAGGGACAAGGTCAGCGTCATTCCCTTTAAATGAAATACGTAAAGTATTTCAGCGAGGGGGTATTCTGGGGTATAGAGTATTGGCAATCATTTCGGAGGTTACGGATTATTAAATTTAGCAGTTTGTCCTACATCAGCTGTAAAAAAAAAAAAAGGGGTACGATTGCGAGGCCTCGACATGGTGGTTGTTTATGTGGTTTGATGTTGTGCTGGTGCCAAATTAGCACCGTGAATGCTGAGCCTTGGTGTTCTGCTTGCTCTCCACATGTGTGTGTGTGTGTGTGTGTGTTTTCATTTCCCAAGGTGCTTGATAACTCGAGCTAGTTGTATGTGTGTGTGTGTGTGTGTGTGTGTTGGATTTTTGTATCCAGTTGTTTATTTCTTTATATAAAAGATGTTTCTAAACCTTCATCATACAAATATGGAGTGTAGGGAGTGACCCAGCTCGTTCTCTTTTTCCCATGAGGGTGGAGATACTGCAGTTGATCTTCGTCCATTGTACAAAGTCAATATTAAAATTGGGTAATGTGCTTGATAAGCAGGCCAAAGATGTTTTTTAAGACTGAGCGATTAGAATCAGAATCGGAGAAGGGTTTTATTGCAAAGTGTGCTCACACACACAAGCTTCCAGGTACAACAATATTAGAATCAGAATCAGAGCTTTATTGTCATGTTTTTTTTTTTTTTTTTATTACAACCATTTATAATTATAATATTCTTTACAATAGAGCAAAAATAAGGTCATTTTTAATTTGATGGCTGCAACACATCACAAAAAGTTGGCATGCGGCAACAAAAGTCTGTAAAAAAAAGTAGATATTATAATGAAACTGCAACTACTGATTTTAATTGACAGCTGGTCAGTAAAATGATTGGGAATAAACAGTATATTTTAGAGAGGATTTTTCTGAAGTAAAGATGGGCGGAGCTTCACCAATCTGTCAAAGAATGTCGCTACTCATCACATCTCATCATTTGAAGCACATAGTATCCTCAGACGTTTCGAAAGAATCTGGAGAAATCTCTGTGCACAAGGGTTCTCTATTTATCTACGTTTCCACACTATCACCCTCAAATTAGTGCCCTGGCACGGCATGCAGTCCTCAGGGGTCGAATCTGGCGAGTAGGGTGAGTGGGCTCTCCGACGATAATCATGCACGATTACGATTTGCAAACGGTTTTAGCTCGTCAAAGGTCTTCCCGATCTCTCGTTGTCTTTCAGTGATGTTCTTTCACACTTGAAGAACACTTGCCACTCGAAACACCTCGAACGACTCATTGCAGCATCGCTGTATGTCAAACGTATGTCAGGTCGTACGTAACTGGCTGTCCATGATGGTCTGACAGACTGAATGATCTCCACAAAATCTAGTGGAACATCTCCCCAGAAGAGCCTAGGGTATTATTAGATGATGGGTATAATTTTATGGTCAGGTGTCCACAAACGTTTGTCCATATAGTATAATAAAGTGTGTACTCCTCAGGCAGACTGTAAGTTGATTGAGTGCAGCAGTTCTCCTCAATGGATCGGCCCTGAGGAATGCTATCTCTCTCTAGCTGCTTTCCTATTGAAACACACTGATTATGTTCTCATCTATTATCGCGTGTGGCTCTGTAGGCGAAGTGTAGTATTTCCAAACGTACGAGCGATTCTGAATGGGGAGAGCGAACTGAGATCCGAGAAGAAATCTCAAGGCGTTTTTGGTGTAACGGGGGGTCAGGAGTGACTCACAGCTCGGGGTGTTTGCCCAGATTTCTAACCGAACGCACATGGGATGTTTGCCTTCCTGCGCTTTTCTGCTCAACGCCAATGTGAAACAAAATAAAATTACACGCAGGACCATGACCAATGAAGAATGCATTACAGTCTGGCAAGTGCTCCATAGCCTCCAGCTGGTAATACTTGCCTTTACAGGTGCCACAGTTACAGAGTAACATAAAACAGAGCATATGAAGGAGGGACAAACATCAACCAGAGAGGGGAATTTTGCTCTGCTCTTTTCCTCTCCAGTGTCCTCTTCGTTTCTTCTCTGTGTTTATTTCATGCATCACGAAGGCTGCTCTTCCAACTGGTCTTTCCGTCTCATCCTCAAAGTATTCAGCGTTATTTTTTTTTCTTGCTCATGGACGTATAAACGAGCACACATTCCCGTAGGACATGTGGTGTGGCTTCCTCTGATCCGTATTCTACTGTATTCGCTGCTTAAAATGCTACATACAGCAGCGTGGGCGAGAGGAAGAGGAATGTAAACAAGGAGAGTTTTGATTCACTTCAAAAGTCTGATGCGTCAGAGTACCTTGTATAGGAAGTATAGTTTTCGAAAAGTGGGGCAGATCATATATTTGTCAGACTGGAGATAAATTCACAAGTTTAGACCTAATGAGCGAGCTGGTGGTGATAGTGGTGAAGAAAAAAAATCTCATTTACATTTACATTTATGCCATTTGACAGATGCCCTCATCCAGAGTGACTTACAACTGAGCAGTTGAGGGTTAAGGCCCTTGCTAAAGGTCCCAGCAGTGGCAGTTTGGTGGTGCTGGGATTTGAACTTGTGACCTTCTGATCCAGAGTCCAAAACCTCAAGAGGAACCAGATTTAAAAGAAAATCTGTCCATATACATCTGGGAACTGAGGAGACCAGTTGCTGAAGTTTTGGGAGAGGAATATCGTCCTCTATTTGTCTGATACAGGATTGTAGCTGCTTAACAGTTCTGGGTCTTCTTTGTTGCATTTTTCATTTCATGATGCACCAAATGTTTTCACATAGACTCTTCTTATACAAAGTCATGCTTCATGCAGTTCACATTGTCTTGATTAAATATGCAAAGCCTTCCCTAGAAAAATATGTTTTCTAGGTGGAAGCAGATCGTCCACTCCAAACGATGTAAAGCAAAATTTCATTCTAGCACATCTAAAGACATCCTTTACAATTGTGTGAAATTATTTTGTAACGATTCTGGGAAGAACCACATATGGCTGGAAAAATCAGGTATCCTAATAGTGTAGCTGAACTAGCTACTTAGCCTAAATGCTTTTGCTGCTAGCTAGCATCCAGCTTGCTAGTTTGCACAAGGACTGATGAACAACATTTCTGATCATATAATACATAACTTTGAACACATCTTTCTGCATTAACAATGATTTTTATATATATTTTTTGCTGTAACTTCTCGATGAAGCACCTTGTTCCTGGAGGAAGGTTGTTTTGTTTCACTTTGTACTGCACTGTTTATGGAACACAGTAGCTTGACTTGAGTTGGAGCACCTCTATAGCTGACAAACATCTTTTTTTCTCAGCATGTTTAAAATATATTGAGATGCTTTTATGACAATTGACTATTTCAGGCATCTTTTCCTCTCTATATATAATACTCCGCAGTGCAGCTCTGCTCTGAGATATATATTTGTGCTCCTGTCTTTCTTGAACATCATTAAACTGTTTTTCCTCGCTGATAGCTCCAGCAACTTCATCTTCAATTGCTTCCCTAGAGCAATCCTCAAACTCCAGCACCTGTGTTTCGCTAGCGTATTTTATGCCTTTATATTTAAATCGTCACTTCAGCAAGCTCAAGATCCCAAGTTCCCAGAACGTCTGGACAGACTCTATTGTTGTTTTGCAGTCATGCACTTCAAAATCATGCCTCCGAACTGGCCATCTCTTTTTTTTTCTCATGTCTGCATAAAGCTGCTTCTTTTCTTTTCCAATTTGTGACAGGAGAGAAGCCCTTGACAGGCACTTCAGAGAGGAGGGAGGAACGGCACAGAGGCTCTCCATCGCAGCATGGGGGCTTCTGTGTCTCTATCAGAACAGGCTCAGATTAATCCTGCGGTTTTCCTCACACAGCTTTAGCTGACAATTTTCGTCTCTTTCCACGCTGGCTCGCTCAATCACACCTTGTTTTATGCCTGAATAAACAGGTATTAGTGAATTTGGTGACAGTTTCAGGATGATTTAGATGTGGGAGTAATAGAATTAGGACGAAGCAGGAATAAGGGAGGTAGTGATCGATGTCAGGTTTACATTTCTATGACTGGACTGGGATATGCTGTAATTTCCTATTTTAAAAATACAGAAATTTAATTTACAGCATTTTTACAGCCCTTATCCATAGCTACCAGTGGTGTCTCAGTAGGTGAGACTGCACAGAAGGTCGCTGGTTCCAGCACTGGCATTTCTGAGCTGCTACTTATCGGCCCCTACGCAAGGTCCTTAACCTTCTGTGCTCCAGGGGTGCTGTATTGTAACTGACCCTGCGCTCTGACTCCAGCATATTTCTGGGATATGCGAAGAAAGGATTTTACTGTGCTCTAATGTACATGTGACAGGTATAAAGTACCTTTACCTTTCTTAACAGTTAACTCATTTATACAACTGAGCACTTTAGGATTAATGGCTTTGTTCAAGGGATCAGCAGTGGCAGCTTGGTGGTGCTGGGATTTGAACTCATGACCTTCTGATCAGAAATCCAACATAGTAACCACTGACCTGCCTCCTCCCCTTCTGCTAAATGTTTTAAATGTGTGTGCTTTTTAAACATCCTATTCAACATTTAGTCCTGTTATAGGAACCTTCATTCTAGGATAATAATTCAGCATTCCAATTCAGTAATTCAGCATTCCAATTTAATAATTCAGCATTCCAATTCAATAATTCAGCATTCCAATTCATTGTTCATTAGGGTTGAGGTCAAAGATTTATAGCAAGAGATCTTCCTTTCCAAACCATGTAAAGCAGATCTTTGTGGAACTGGATTTTTACACAAGGGACATTTTTATGATGGAACAGATTTGGGTCTCCTGGTGCAGGCGAAGGGAAAGATTTCATGCTACAGACTCATATACAATTGTGTGTCTTCAAGAATTGTGGTAACAATTCATGGAATAATCACAGATGTCTGGAAAAACCAGGTGTGCCAGTAGTTTTTGTCTATATTCTGTAGCTGGACTAGCTTGTTTGCATAGTTACTGTTCCTGCTAGCTAGGATCCAGTTTGCTAGTTTGCACAAGGTCTAATGAAAAATTTAATGACATTTCTGAACATATAAAAAACGTTTTTAACACACTTTTTCTGCATCAACAGTGGTTTTCTGTGAATTCCAAGATCCCCACAGGTGCCAAAATACACATTTTTTGGTGACTATGAAATATCATGTAATGTCAGGGCCAGGCATGTTTGAAAGCTGGATGTCCAGGCTGCATGTGAAACTGCACCCTCCTTCATTATGAGCACTAGTTTTCCACTCTCACCATCCTGCCCGGATAACTCACGGCACAGTGATTCCCATGCCCTGCTCTGCGCTCTGCCCCCATTCCTGGCCTGGTACCGAAGCCGGATAGGCATGCAGTGTGAGAACAAGAGGCAGAGAGAAAGAAAGAGAGACAGAGAATAGAAGTATGTACTCGAGGTTGTGGAGAGAAGCAGAGACGGGGGGATTGCAAAAGCAAAACAAATAGCAAAGCATTAACTGGCAAATGGAGAAGGCCAGCTGTGGCCAGGCTGCAGGGAGGGCCCGAGCTGAGCATTCTTTAATGCTGACACCTGCAAGCCATTGCATCAGGATTTACAGTGCAGAAAGCAGAGACCTCGGGCCACGCAGGGGAAGGGAGCCTCCGCAGCCAGCCAGAGGGTGTGCTTTTGGGGACTGTAATGAACACTGGTCAATTCTGCCAGTTGTATAGCAGAAAAAAAGTGAGGGAGCGCGGCAGAACATGCAGAAAACAATGCACCTATTTGCAATAAAGAGCTCTGAGAGCTAGGGACAGGAAATAAGGCCACTTAAAAGACCTCATCAGAGCAAATTAGCATCCTTCAAACATCTGTCCATCCACTCCTCAGGCTGCACAGGCTAAAACACATCTTTTCTTAATCTCTGGTTGAGTCATTACTGGAGTTCCTTGCCTTTAATTTAGATGATCCATCTGTCCGGATGGAGCTCAGACCACTGGTGTGTCAGTTTGGATGCCGTAAAGCGAAATGACGAATATTCCAAGTGAACAGCAGACACAGAGTAACAAGGACAGACGTGTGATCTGTCCGCCCACTCGGCTAAAAAGAGTTTCTGTCCAATCGCATATCATGGAAGTACCTCAACAGAACCCAGGGCCAAACCTACCTTCACCTCGCTCGGGAGACCAGGCCAAGGCGTAAACAGAAAGGTTTGGACCTCATCTGAGGCTGTAAAGCAATTGTTCTGTCATGAGAGAAGCCCCTTAAACTGGCCCTTCTTCTTGGCTGGCGTTCCCTGCTCTCCTATGCTTTTTACTCACTCTCTCACTCTGTTTCTTTCTCTTCCCCTCTCTCTTAAGTGCTCCTTTTGTTAATGTGCACCATGATGTTGAAATGTTCTATGTCATTGTTAACTAACCTCACCCCCATTTCTCGGCTCCCTGGGGTGTGGTAGTGGATGCCATTTTACGAACATAAGACTTGCTCAATTTGGTCATTGTGTTGCATTTTCCATCCACATAATCGCCCACGCAACAACTCCCACAAATAGAAATAAAAAAATAAAAAAAGCGTGAAAAGTGAACTCTATCCAGCTTAGGTGACTTTTCTATCCGTGATACGCATACGGCCAAAACAGAAAGTGCATTGAGAGATGTTGTTAACACCTTTCTCTCATAAGAATGGTGTTTTCTGCATGTTTGTGTGTGTGATTGGTGGGTGGGAAATGCACTGTTCAACAATAACCCCCTGCTGTTAGAGCAAACCCTTACGGCCTGCCTAGAAAAACACATCCTGTAAAGAAAAGCTCTCCTGCACAGACCCCTTACCAGGGAACTGCCTCGTGACATCATGCCGAGATGTACACCACGGTGCCAGGGGGTATATAAGATATAACTTACAAGATATTTATGTATCTCCATAATAATCTGTAAGATGTGTGGAAATACTGTACACACTCCGATTGGGGTTTGGAATCGGACGAAAGCGTCTACATTGGTCTTCCAACAGGTCCTGTGAGTTTACACACTAATTCTGTTTGACAGTTGAAGTAAACTGGGCTTTGAACCGGCCGCCTGTTCGTCAGCTGATTTAGATGCGTTACAGATTTCCACACTCCAACATTGAAAAGGGGGTTTACGTTAAGCCGAAACACTGTGACAGATATGCGGTTCGCATCCTAAGCGTCAACAAACTGCCAACAACTGCAAACGAACGAATGTCAAACCGTTCTCAAGTCTCTCTTGCTAAGGTGATACTGGCGTGCACATCTATCGATTACCTTACTAGACACTTTTATTTGCAAAAAATTGTAGTCAAACATACTTTATATGTGTAGCTAAGATGCTAGGTAGCTATTAGATTAGATTAGATTAGATTAGAATAGATTAGTTTAGAGTCAACTTCATTGTCATTGAGCAAAGTACAGAGCCAAAAAAATTTAGCATTTAGCATCTAACCAGAAGTGCATAAGTGGCCTAATTACAAGTAACTAACTTTTGATGTTAAGTTTATTAGTTGTCTTGGGTAAAATTTACGTAAGATTTTCTGCCATCAATAACAAGACTGAGTTGTATTTTTTTTTTTTTGGGGGGGGGGGGGGGGGGGAGTTGTCACTCCCACATGCCTTTCACAGTAAACAAGTAGCAAAAGGGTCAGTTTCAAGCTTGAGCAACCTTTTGACTTATTGCCAAGCAGGAGCATAATTTAAAAAAAGCAGGAGTAAATAAATAGTCCGAATTCAGAGTCAAATGTTCTGGATTAGTGACAGTTCATTAATGAACGATTCGTTAATTTTGATCGAGACTTTAATGTGACTCAGAAGAACGAGTCGTCTCAAAAAGCGATTAGTTAATTTTCTACTTGATGTGCATGAGAAAAGCTTCGCAAAATCTCTGTAGGTTGTGCACAGCAAACAGAATTGAGTTGTTGATGATGACTCTTCTGGTCCGAGTCGTTCGTGGTTTTTTTACGTGACTCCCATAGACGCTATGCAGTTACGTTCACATATATAAATGATTCGGAATATAGTTACATTTGGTGTATGTAGACGTGTTGGTGATCTGCTTATTGACTTTTTTTTTACGTCTTTTTTTTTTATATCTGATTAAAGGAACAAAACAAAAAATGACCGAGTCACCAAAACGATCCGATCTTCCCATCGCTACTTATGACTGTAGTTCTCTTTTGCTAATTTAGTGAATACTTAATAGAATATAAAGGAGACTGGGTTTCCCAAAATTCATTTTCTTCACGTCACTAGCTCTTAAAACAAAGTAATGACTCATGGGTCTTCCAATGATCATTAAATGAGGAGAGCTGGATAGTATGTTGGACTTGTCTGAATTGGGAGTCAAATTGGGCCTCTTCAGAAATGTTTATTCCCAATAAAGAAAGATGTAAAAAAAAATTTGCATATCCCAGTTATGTTACAAACCTGGGGTCAGAGCGCAGGATCGGCCATGGAACAGTGCCCCTGGAGCAATTTAGTGTTTAGGGCCTCGCCCAAGGGCCAAAAAGTGGCAGCTTCGTGATACCAAGGCTCAAACCTTCGACCGTCTGATCAGTATTCCAGAGCCTTAACCACTGATAGAGATCGGACCTTTACAATTTCTGCAACTGGGACAATTAAAGGAACTCTTACGTGATGTTCCTTGAATGTTGAAGGGGCACATACGTTATGATGTTAATGATGATGAGTTCCATCTCTGTGCTGTAACTGCAGACCATTCTGCATTTACAAGCGGACTAAGTGAAGGAAAACTAGCGGGCGATGCGTAGCCTCCACTCTTCTCTGCATCTCTCCTTTCATACACATTGCTGGTCTGTTCAGTCACCGGTGCCAGCTTCTGCCCCCACACCCTCCAATAAATAAAGATGATGACATGCAGAAAGTGAGAAAATATAACTCATTAATCATTTGCCCTGGCTGCAACACACAGAACAAACAATGGCAAATCCAGCACATATGCTTTCGGTATTCTCAACGGCCTCTTTAGGACAAGTTACTGCTTTACTTTACACAGCGATTATGGTAAATATATCTAATTAAAGCGTGCCTGAGTGCAGCCTTATCTCACCGTTATCTTCAGCAGATGGCTGGAGTGTGGAGTGAGGAAGAACGAGAGAGAGGAGAAGGAGCTAAGTGATGCAGGGGATGATTGAGGGAATATCGAGGTACAGAGGTGTGGAGAAGTACAGAGGAGTGTGTCTTTAATATGTGCACATTAGCACATTTTTGTGTTTACAGATGAGGGCGTTTCAACTAAAAGTCTATAATAGAAGTGCAGCGTAAATGCAATAAGAATCTTTTTACACCTGTGCAGCCGAAAGGTGTTCAATTTGCACACGCCTGTTTTTACTACAAAAACAAAAACCTTTTTTTAGATTAATAAAAAAAAACCCGTATTTCTCAGCAAAGGTAATTGGAACAATATATTTGCTCAAAATTCAGATTGGAAGAGCGTGCGAAAGGTTTCCAATCTTTTTTCTTTACAAACAACAACAAAAAAATTATATATGAGGTGATATCAAAAAGTTTCAAAACTACTTTTTTTTTTTGCCAACAGATGGCAGCACAAGGCTGCACGCACAGTCACAGGAAGCACAGATGTTCATTAGTCAGGGTGGCAAAAGACATCGTCCTGTGTACATCGAGGGCATTCTGATCCCGTGCGTACCCTGTCGCCAAGCTCTCCTCACACGTGAGTTTCTCACTGGAAACAACACCATCTCACTTCCGCATTCACGTTACTCACGTGATTTGGACGAGGGACAAGATCCCGCTCAATAGTCGGCGTTTTGAAACCATTGCGGAGATCGTGCAAGAATCGCATGACAAGATGCTTGACATGTAAACAGAGCTTCGAGACGTTTTGATACCACCTCATATGTTAAAGGTGGATTCACCTTGGGGAGTCAAACGGCCTTCACTTTTTTGGTCAGTGGAATTCATGTGTGATCACGAGTATGACTTGTGTTTCCTTGAGTGTTCCCGTAAGCTCATTCCATACTGCAGTTTTTTCCCGCTCTCTCTCCATTACACAACCGCAGCATACTTCCTCTCTGATAAAACCACTTTTTAAAAATATTTTTTTCATATAAATCCCTGACATCTGCCTGACTGTAAGTTAGTACACCCCCCTGCTAACCTTTCCTCCTACCTGCCTAAATAAAAATATTTTTTGGAGCCTGTAGGAGCAGCGATAATTTCAGAGTTTTCCTCTCCTGCCTCCTGCTTAGAGGATTTGATAGAACATGTGTATGCATCATTTTTGTACTTTTGTAGACTTTTTTATTACAGGAGTGACTCACACAGGTGCTGATTGATTCGTGTTTCACTGGCAGAGCCGTTCAATATTCCCATGTCCCGTTACATTTTGGTTTCCTCTGTACTCAGAGACCCTTGGTCCCCCTGGCCTGGGTGGTTTGGGCTTGTCCGGGTGCAGTGTGTCTCTGGCCGGAACGAAGCGTTTGTCTTCTTTCTCCTTATCTCTCAATCCTGCTGTCTGGCGAGGCATTAATCACTGCAGGGCGGCAGCATTTTCTTTCTTTTTTTTTCTTTTTTTTTTGTTTTGTTTTACAAGGCCTTTTTTTTTATTATTATTAATCTCTCCCAGCTGAGGTCCCCTGGTGGTCTAGTGGTTAAGATGCAGCGCTCCCAGCGCTGCGACCCGGGTTCGATTCCCGGTCAGGGAACCATCCCCAGCCACTCTTAGTGCCGGTCCCAAGCCCGGATAAATTGGGGAGGGTTGCGTTAGGAAGGGCATCCAGCGTAAAACATGTGCCAAATCAAACGTGCGGAGGATCCGCTGTGGCGACCCCTAACGGGAGAAGCCGAAAAGAAACTTTATTAATCTCTCCCAGCTGCCTGCAACGCAATGCTGTTCTTCTTCTCTTTATTTCGCTCTCCTCGCTCTCACAAAACACCTTCAGGGGCGACCAGCATCTCCGAAAACATGTGGGCCGGAAACAAGTCTTTATAATTCACCAAACCACAAATAAACCCCATTAAGGAGAGGAAGGGATTCTGTTGTGTTTCCCCCCACCTTCTAACAGATAGATTTACATAGTGGGTTTTTTTTTCCCCTCAAGCGATTGTTGTGCTTACTGGGCCCATATCGGGGGCTTTTTCTTTTTAATAGTGAAACAAGAGCCCATGTTTTAAAGGTTTTTAGATGACACAGGAACAGTAAAGACTCCTAACAAGCTCCTAATGAACAGTCAGATACCCTGTGGACTGTAATAACATGTTATCTAATAATGTGTGTGTGCTGAAGCATAACTCGGTAATGAGTCGGGACTCGGGAATTAAATCCTATGCTAATAAAATGTCGAATTGGTTGTGTTAGCAAAAGGTAAAGGTTCATCGTATTCTCTCCTTTTTTTCTTTTCCTTCCCCTTTTTTTTAACGTTCACTCACACACACCTCCTAGCTCTTCCAGTTCTCTGCTTTCATCAGATGGCAAAAATCCCACACTCACAAGCCTTTTTTTGTTTAACTGGGCTTTTCTCTAACACCCCACTCTTACTTTCCTTCACTTCCTTCCTTTCCCAGAAATGACACTGTCAGTGTCTGATTTTGAAACATCTCTTTCCCTGTTGGCACTGGATTCGCCTTTCCTTCACCATCGATCTGCTTCTCTTCTGCGAGGACCACACAGACGGATGGTATGCGTGAGGCTCGTCCGAGCTGGGTGGCCTGCACGCTGCGAGAAGTGGCGGGTGACAGCAGCTCTCTTCAGACGGCGTGGGACGTAATGCATGTGGACAGTGTAAAACCGGCTCTCCTGGAGAGCAGAAAGGAGACGAGAGCCGAAAGAAAAGCTTTGGCATCCGTAAAACGCAATGGCAGCCACGCTTTTGGGACTCTGGCACCGTCCAGAGCGGCGGTGCTAAATCCATGCTAGATCACCCCTAATGCACCTCACACGCACCAGCCAAGCCGGGATAAGCAAACAGGCCGATGTGCTTTTATCTGCCACTTGAAATGAAAGGAGGATTGAAGTGTTGAGATCAGTGGCTTCCTCATTATCTTATCTCGGGGGACAGGGGAGGCCTTTTCTCATTAAAATGAAGCGGTTGTCATCACCATGAAAGCCTGCTCAGCATATTGGCCTGCTCTCCCCTCACTACGCTTGTTTCCTCCGTGGTTAGAGGGAATCGAACCAGCTGTGGGATCTAACCGTGTGAAAGAAAGCAACAAACGACAGAGCGGTTTGCCACTCATTCGGAGTTGATGCCCTCGATTGCTCATCCATCCAAAATAAATTCTTCCACACCGAATCTCTCTGTACGATGTTGTCTAGAAATGTTTCCTTGTCAAAAAGCGATTTGTCCCGATCTTCTTTGTCAGGAAGTGTCAGGAATCGTGAATTAGTCTGTTTCTGGTTCTCTTTTGTAAAACATTCTCACACTGGGATTTTCTTTTTTTTTTTTCTTCAAGTTTCACATCCTGGGAAAGAAAAAGAATATGAATAAATCATGTAGAATTGGACTTGACTAAATGCTGTCATCCTCCCGGGGATCGTACTTTGAATTTTTATTTTCCGAGCAGTAAACAGTTGTGTGATTTATACCGGAGCGGTGTTTAGAAACCAAACAACTGGACGTCGGCATCTTCCTTTGAGAGATATGGGTGAGCTGGGTTTGGAACATGTTTGGTTTGGAAATCAGTCCAAGCCTGGTTTTTGTTGGCCAAGTCACACTGAAGCCATCTTTTCTCATGTGTTAGGTGTCACTTCTGAAGTTCAAGGAGGACAGAAATCAACAGCAAGTGTGTTTTCTCACTCCAACCCTAACAACCCCCAATCCAACCCCCCACCCCCGACCTCCCTAATCTTCGCTTATCACCTCGTAGCATTTAGCACATAGTTCACAAAACAAATGGCCTACAGTGGCCACTTTGGGTGAATGTGTGTGTGTGTGTGTGTGTGTGTGTGTGTGTGTGTGTGTGTGTGTGTGTGTGTGTGTGTGTTCGGTAGTAACGCCGGCGCTCTGCTAAAGCATTAAGCCTCAGACGAGATGATAGATCAGAGGTGTCGTCTCATCAATGGCCGGAGGAAGAGAACATTCTAGCACTTATCATGCTGCACTTCAAGCCCTTAGCATTTGTTTTTCTTCTCTATCTCTTGCTAGCATTGAGCCCCCTTCTTCAAATCGCCGTCGCCTATCGTAAACCTTTGCCCTCGTCCGTTTCCATCACTTGGTGATGTTATTTCGGAGATGAAAGAATGTAAAACACTGTCGAATTCAATTTCCTCTATTGTTTTTTTTTAAAGCCCGCTCGCAGCTGTATGCTCGGGAAAGAGAAGTAGAAGACGGAACAGCTGTGAATTAGAAGTCCTGAAAACATAAACTGTTTGCGAAAAAAATTTTTTTCCACATTGACACACTTTTGGCCAGGCTCAGAACATCTGTATGAAACCAGAGGATAATCTGTATGCTGTAGGATTGGAAGATCGGATGTTTTGGGGTTTTTGTG
This sequence comes from Silurus aristotelis, assembly GCF_946808225.1. Taxonomy (NCBI): domain Eukaryota; kingdom Metazoa; phylum Chordata; class Actinopteri; order Siluriformes; family Siluridae; genus Silurus; species Silurus aristotelis. The sequence continues at coordinate 2,496,171 of NC_139582.1, read as the reverse complement.
TGTGTGTGTGTGTGTGTGTGTGTGTGTGTGTGCTGTAAGTGTGATGTGTTTATTGGTAATTGGTAAATAAACGTTTTCAATTTCTTTACAAAATTTTGGATTTTGTCTGATAAACACAAAGAGATTTATTTGGAGATGGTGTAGAAATGCCTGGGATGCTAACACTAAACATCTTTTCCATTTATCCGCTTCATTTGACATTACAGCATACAGTTCTTGGTGGCATAAGAGGAGGAACCTAAGGAGGAACCAGACTGTGGATGACACCTGATAGTGGGAATTACAAACCAGTACAGTATGCAGATGTAGAGTAAAGTTAAAAGCAGTGATGTTGAGTATTGGAATGTGAATGTAATGCATCAAAGATGTGATACGATACAAGTTTGCATTCTCCGATATATTTATATATAATATTGGCATTTTATTATTTAGAAAGTGACGATAATTTGTGACCAATATTTTCAACATTGATCTATTTCTCCTAATTGAACTCTTCTCTCGGCACTGCTGCTGCTATGCGTATATGACGCATCGAGGCACTACAGAGACCGAGGCATGTCCTGAGAGTCACATAGAATACAGATTAACATGGCAGAGGTAGAGCTGCATCTTCCTGGAGACACAACTAGAAAAGGACGTCTGGTTTTATTTATTTATTTATTTAAAAAAAAACTTCTGTTTGTGAAAGGGCCGTGCGTTAGAAGTCAGAAGGCACTTAAGTAAATTTGTTGTCTGCCTGAACCAAACAAATAAAAGTGAACTAACAGTACCATACTGAATTTCAGAGCATCCAATTTTTTCTATTACGTCCTGTTTCATTGAATCGCAGTGTTGAACTCATTGGAAATCGGATCGTTTCACATAATATAAAAATCTACTATATCCAAGTGTAGATTATTGAATGATGAGATATTATAAAGAGAAAACAAACAACATAACGTCTATATAATAAAAATACAAATTTAACATGTGGCTTAGCTAACGATACTTATAGCACAATATGATTTCTAGCTAAGGCTAAGTAGGTACATTAGTATTCAAAATGTCATTGGTAATGTTCATTGTCAATAAAAAAAAAGTGGATTAAAAACTACATCTGTTGAATCATAAACGTGAGACATTCCAAAACGCTTAACGTTAAAAAAGCTTAACGTGGCTTAATGCGATAAGACAATGTTTTTAATAGACCAAGTTTGGGAAACACATTAATAATAAAGCATACTATGTACAGGCAAGCACATGAGTCCAGAGCCTTTAGGCTTTTAATTAGACATTTTGGTCTTTTAATAAAAGTGACGTTTCGATCGAGTTTGGTCTTTTAAAAAATTCTGTCGTATCGCATTAAACCAAGTTAAGCGTTTTTCACGTTAAGCATTTCAGAATGTCCCATAAATGTAGTTAAGTAGAGTGTAAAAATTGCTTATATCTTTGAAGTAGTAAAACTAGAAAGTACTGTATTTTTCGGACTATAAGCCGCTACATTTTTCCCACGTTTTGAACCCCGCGGCTTAAACAACGAAGCGGCTAATTTATGAATTTTTCCTGGGTTTTTCCCGGTTTCACAAACTTCAAGCCAAAAAACTGAACCCCATAAAATTAGACCAATTAAATTTCCGAACGGAAACGAAAAAGCGCACTTCACCTGTGTTCTGTGCTGCATGGCTTCGTGGGAAAAAACTTCCATCGGGTGATTTTTAAACACACAACGATGCCAAAAGATAAACTCCCGAGAGAAATAGTTGTGAAAGGAAGGAGAAAGACAGTGAACAATGATTTTCTTGGTCGGCTACTGTTTAGATACAAGCCGTTGTAGCGTGTTGAGTCTGGGTGAAGGGAGAGCTCACTAACTCCAGTTACAACAGAAATCATATAAGCACAGACAGGTTTCCAAAACTCGTGCTTTTTTATTTTTCTTGGCAACAGCGTTATGGGTTAGTCAAAGAAACTTAGAAATGAGCATCAAAAAATAATAAGGACATATTCCTCGGTCTCCACACACGCAGTGTTTTTCATTAAAGCATGTGTAAAGTACATTAGTGTAGCGGCTTATAGACAGGTGCGGCTTATCTATGTTCAAAATTAAAATATTTGTAAAATTCAGTATGTGCGGCTTATATATGAGTGCGCTTTATAGTCCGGAAATTACGGTAACTAAAAAATAATTTAAGTGCAGTAACGTAATAAGTTCATTCACTCAAGTACACCACTGAACTGGAGGTTATGAAGATGATTTTTTTATTGACCAAAAATATTAACTTGTACCATGTCCTCATCTGGAGAACTGTTAATCAGGAATTTGCCAGATATGAGATCATCTTGTCAGGCTGCAGATGTAATGGTCAATTCCCTACGCTGAAAGTATTAAAGTGCCTAAAGAAAAAAGCGACCAATTGTAAATAACTTGTCGAAGTGTATTAAGGGCATCATGTAGTGATTTGGAAAATGAGTAAGTACAGTGTAATATGTTTAATCATCACAATAATTGAGCATAATAACTGTGTAATGCAGCCACATGTACTTCCAATGTGTGCTTTCAATTTCATTAAGAGCCAGAGAGGAAATCCTTCACGTACTTCATTCGTGATATGGTGGAGTGGAGATTTAAAAAAAAAAACAACAACACTAGTTACAACTCCAGTCGACGGTCGTTAAACGGATAATTAGTGGGTTTTTCAGGCAGCTGAATGTGTTCCTTCTGCTCCAGTGGGAGGTCAGGTGGCCCACTGAGCTCCAACACACACCATGTTCTCGTTCCCGTCACTGCCGCTGATCTCGAGGATGGAAATGAGATGAAATCCCTTGTGTGTTCTGATAGCTCATTCCCAAAGCTTTCCATTTATAGACAGGAAGTGTTGCAGCACCCAGCTGGTGGCCCTGGTGGTCTGTCAGCTGTCCAACCCGGGCTTGTTTTTTTCCCAAAAATTTGACCAAACGTTTTCCTCCTAATGTTAATCCTTAATGTGGTTCCTTTAACTACCCTTTAATGAGGCAATTGAAGTGCTAAAATGTTACAGGTGTAAAGCTGAGCTCGTGTGCTGAAGGCTTTTTCGGAGCACGACGTGACAGGTGGACGAGCTCTGGTAGCCCTCCAGAGCCCCGGTGCTTACGTTCCATTATCACAACTTTAATTTAATTGGTGCAATAAAACAATCCAGCTGCATAAACATGCATGAGAGGGGGCGTGAGATCTGGAGTGGGGGGGGGAGCTCTCGGTCACCGGGGACACGGATGTCTGCTAACACCAATGAATCATTTCACACTGCGACGTGGCGATTTAAGGGCCGGCCAAATCAGCGTGCAGCTCGCCGGCACCTTGCTGGGACAATGTGTCGCTTTCTTATGCATCCATCATGCTGAACACTCTTCCCAAATGGCTGCCACAGGGAGAGCTGAAGGAGCCCCATTTGGGGGATTCCGACGGAGACATGGGGGGCGTCTTGTAATTCGGCCTGGGAGAGAGGAGAGGAATGGGGTTAAGCACCCGTGTGAGATGAAATAGAGTTCTTGGGTGAAGGAAACGACTCACTTAGAAACACTTGAAGAAATCTCTTTATTAATTGTGTGTGATGTTGAAAAGCCTGAGTTCTTTTGGTTTCAGCAGGATTTCACTAAACTTCACAAATATGCCTTTGCGGTTGAGTAGGTGCACGCTGCAAATACCAGAGGTGGAAAGAGTAATAAAATATTCAACTCAAGTAAAAGTACAGTTACTTCAATAAAATTGTACAAGTTACTGGTCTTAAAGTCTAAAAATCTGCTCTATTAAACCTAAAAAAGTCGCTTATTTAAAATTAACTCAGTAAAATGTACCCAGTAACTTTTTTAGGGGTGGGTTGGTGTGGGGTGGGTTGGGGGTTCTAATGTAGTTTAAAAGAGGACATGAGGATATAAATCTCAAACTAGTTTTTGAAGGAACACCTTTACAAATTACACTACAGTCTATGACTTTAGTCTAATGTTATCATTTGTCGATTTACTAAACTATTTTGGAGTTAAACAAAACGTCACCAGACCAACCCACCGTTTTAACCACACACTAGACTTAATAATATCCTATGGAGCAGACGTCACTGATATAGATATTTTACCCCAGAGTGATGACATCACAGACCATTATCTCCTACTGTACACACTACCGGTAGAGCAGATTAACCGTGTTTCACCACGGTATCGACTTGGTAGGACTATTATTCCAACCACTAAGGACAGATTCATAAATAACCTGCCTGATTTATCTCAGTTTCACATTAAACCCATAACTGCTGATCATCTTGATGAGATGGCGAACAACATAGACCTTATCCTCACTAGCACTTTAGACACTGTTGCCCCCATCCATTTAAAAAAGGTTCGAGAACAAGCACCTGCACCTTGGTATAATAGTCATACGCATGCCCTAAAGAGAACAACACGTAATCTGGAGAGAAAATGGAGGAAAACTAAATTGGAGGTATTTAGAATTGCGTATAAAGACAGTATGCTTAGCTACAGACAGGCGCTAAAAGCTGCTAGAGCTAAACACCTGAGCAAACTCATAGAAAATAACAAAAACAACCCCAGGTTCCTTTTCAGTACAGTCGCTAAATTAACAACAAATCAGGGATCTGAAAAATGTGTTCCATCACAGTTTAGTAGTGAAGACTTTATGAATTTCTTCACTGAAAAAATAGATAACATTCGAAAAACAATTGTGGCAGTTCAACCTCTGACAGCATCTCCCGACACAATCGTACTTACAACCCCACAACTACACTGTTTTACATGTATAGGACAGGAAGAGCTGTATGATGCTATTATGAAAGCTAAATCAACAACATGTCAGTTAGATCCAATTCCCACTAAACTACTGAAGGAAGTGTTATATACAGCTGGTGAGCCTCTTTTAAATATTATTAACTCCTCACTATCGTTAGGTCATGTCCCTAAATCCCTCAAGTTAGCAGTTATTAAGCCCCTCATTAAAAAACCTAATCTGGATCCAAGCACGCTATCGAATTACAGACCAATTACAAATCTCCCATTTATGTCTAAGATTTTAGAAAAGATTGTCGCTGCCCAGTTATGCAACCACTTGCAGGAGAACAATATCTTTGAAGAGTTTCAGTCAGGTTTTAGGCCCCATCATAGCACAGAAACTGCTCTAGTTAAAATCACTAATGACCTGTTTTTAGCTTCAGACCAAGGCTACATCTCCCTATTAGTTTTACTAGATCTTAGTGCTGCGTTCGACACTATAGATCATGATCTTCTCCTCGATCGCTTACAGAATTACATCGGTATTCAGGGACAGGCATTAAGCTGGTTTAAATCCTACCTGTCCAATCGTTACCATTTCGTAGATTTAAATGGAGAGCTATCCAGGATAATGCTAGTAAATTATGGCATGCCACAAGGGTCAGTTCTGGGACCCCTGCTTTTTACAATATACATGCTTCCATTAGGAAATATTATTAGAAGGCATGGAATTAGCTTCCATTGTTATGCTGATGATACCCAGCTATATATTTCATCCAAACCAGGCGATACAGCTCAATTAGCTCGCATAACTGAGTGTGTTGAAGAAATAAGAGATTGGATGACCCATAACTTTCTGCTATTAAATTCTGATAAAACGGAGATTTTGCTCATCGGCCCAAAAAATAGTACACAGAAGCTCCAGCATCTCAGCCTGCATTTAGACGGTTGTTCTGTAACTACTAGTTCAACGGTAAAAGACCTGGGAGTTATTTTAGACAGCAACTTATCTTTCAAAAATCACATCAATCAAGTTACAAAAACAGCCTTCTTTCACCTTAGAAATATTTCTAAGCTAAGAAATATGTTATCTATATCTGATGCAGAGAAGCTCGTCCATGCGTTTATGACCTCTAGAATAGACTACTGTAATGCATTACTAGGTGGATGTCCTGCATCATTAATAAACAAGCTTCAGTTAGTTCAGAATGCCGCAGCAAGAGTTCTTACTAGGTCAAGAAAATACGATCATATAACCCCAATCTTATCGTCCCTACATTGGCTTCCTATTAAGTTTCGAATAGACTACAAACTACTGCTACTCACTTATAAAGCACTAAATGGTTTGGCTCCCATGTATCTATCCAGTCTCTTAACACGCTACAATCCGTCACGCTCCCTGAGATCTCAAAACTCTGGGCTTCTAGTAGTTCCTAGAATAGCAAAGTCCACTAAAGGCGGTAGAGCATTTTCACATTTAGCTCCTAAACTCTGGAATAGTCTTCCTGACAGTGTTCGGGGTTCAGATACACTCTTCCAGTTTAAGTGCAGATTAAAAACATATCTTTTTAGCAAAGCCTACACATAACACACATCACACACATCACATCACAACCTTGTGCTCCAGAACATCTGATCACATGCACATTATCAACTTGTGCTGTTAATATCATGAACAGCAGCTACGCTAATTCCTCTCCACTGCTTCTCTTTCTCTCCCCATCCCGAGGCATCCTGAGGTTTGGCCAGCTCCAGTCACGTCCCACCTCGTGAAGATTATGGACCTATGGATGATCATGGAGAAGTAGATGCCGAGTGTTTAAAGGCCCTGGCATGGAGAAGCTGATGCTGGATCTATGATGATCACAAATTGTTCTGTATTGTTGAAAGATTTATGACCAAACTCTTGATGTCACCCATATGAGGATGGGTTCCCCTTTGAGTCTGGTTCCTCTCAAGGTTTCTTCCTCATATCATCTAAGGGAGTTTTTCCTTGCCACTGTCGCCACGGCTTGCTCATCAGGGACAAACGCACACCATTCACCTTCACTGTTGTTTTCTGTAAAGCTGCTTTGAGACAATGTCTGTTGTGAAAAGCGCAATAGAAATAAACTTGACTTGACTTGACTTGACTCTAATGTGTTATAATCAGCCGCATCACTGGCGTCTCTCTTGTTCGTCTCATCTTTCTTTCTTGTGAGTTTTGCACGTTTGTTCTCTGCCCTCTGTTGCATTGTTTTTTATTAATATTTATTTTCTCAATAACGACTTTAAAATGTAGTTAAGTACAAAGGTTGAGTGGTAGCTAAGTGGTGAAGGTGCTGGGTTACTGAGCAGTAGGTTCGGGGGATTAAGCCTCGGTAACACCAAGCTGCCACTCTTGGGCCCTTGAGCAAGGCCCTTAACCCTCTGTGCTCCAGGGGTGCTGTATCATGTCTGACTCCAGCTTTCGAGCAAGGTGGGATATGCGAAGAATGAATTTCACTGTGCTGTAATGTATATGTGACAAATAAAGGCTATTCTAATATTTCAAACATAACATAATTTAGTAAAATTACAGATTTTAAGTACAAAAAAAACCACAGCAATGTGAGTAATTGTAATTACACTACATTGCACCTCTGGTGAATACTGAACTGCTAGTACTGAATAATAAAATGTGAATTATGAGGGGGGTTTTTTTTGTTTGTTTCTGAGCTCAAAAGAGAAAATGACTTATTTATTCATTTTCTGTATTCGTTATGTAGCACAATGTGTACTGAAATATGACCAAAGGGGAAATCAATTTGAATTTTATTGGGTACTAAAATACAATATTATAATATTATTGCAAAAAATAAAAAATAAATAAAAAATAAAAAATCATAGTTTTATATATATATGCAGCATATATTAATTATATATCAATTAATTATATATTACATAATCTGTTTCGAATTTTTAAATTTATTTATATTTATTCGTTTTCTTGTGCTGTTTTGTTCTGTTTTATTCCTATATTCTATTTCTATTAATTTTTTAAACACTTTTTAATCTATTTAGATGCCACAGACCAGGCGTTCTGAAAATACTGGTCCAGTAGCACCATAGTGTCTTACACTATATGGACAAAAGTATTGGGACATCTGACTTTTCCAATATATGCGTTTTTTCTCCCAAACTGTTACCTGAAACATGGAGGTACACAATTGTATGGGACATCTTTGGATCATCAGCCTGAAATTTTCCCTTCACTTCAACTAGAAGACCCAAATCTGTTCCAGCATGACAATGCCCCTGGATCTCTATATGCTCTATATGCTTTACATGGGTTGAAGTGCACCTCAGCGCTCCTCACCTCACTTACATCAGTACCTGACTTTACTAACACCCTTGTGGCTGCAAGTCTAGTGGAACATCTTCCCAGAAGAGTGGAGCTTATTATAAGTACTAAATGTGTAATAAGATGTGCAAAAAGCACATCTTATGGTCTGGTGTCCACAAACTTTTGTTCATATAGTGTATGTATCACGAGATTTAAAGTTCCTAACAACGTTCCATGTGAAGTAACGTGAAGTAGCAGCAACTTTTGTTTTTATCTCTACAAGCAAATTATTCCTCGAATTCAAAATCCTCCTTTTGTAAACTTTCAAATTGTAAAATCACAATTTAATATGAAATCCATCACATGTAGTTCAGCTGATTCATGTACATCAGTGTTTCCTGATCTGGGTACTGGATTGTCTCCAAAAAAAGCCCACAAACCTGATCTGCTGTTCTCATTTAACCTCAAATCAGAGTGTCATCACCAGACAGAGGCTTCTGTGCTTCACCAGGCAATGTGCTTCTTCTTCATTTTCTTTCCTGTGTCAGACTCGGGAATTCCCTTCCTCGTATCTACAGCTCTGTTCTGCCCAACGTCCATCTTCACCCTGTCTCTGAGCGCTGAACTCTGACATGTGCGGTGCTTCTTCAGTGCAGGTCCGACAGCCACACATTCACCATTGTTTACTGTTGATGTAATCCAGAAACCTGCTCACCTGACAGGAAACAGAGCACAGTCTCTCTCTCTCTCTCTCTCTCTCTCTCTCTCTCTCTCTCTCTCTATCTATCTATCTATCTATCTATCTATCTATCTATCTATCTATCTATCTATCTATCTATCTATATATATATATATATATATATATATATATATATATATTATTCCACATCTAGTCTTCATCTGCATTGATAATAAGTTACACTCCTCTTTTGGAGAGGACGAGTCAAAGTTAGAACTTTATATATTAGGGGTGTAACAATACACGAAATTCACATCCTCTTTTTGTAAGTCACAGTTCGGTTTAATTTCGCTACAGGGGTAAAGAATGCGAAGCTTGTTGAAACTCTAAGCTTGTTGTTTTTTTTATTATTTATATACAGTTTAATATTAACATTTGTCAAACTTCAACAGTTTAAATTGTTTTAAAAAAAATACCATTTTAAATTAAATGCCTGCTTGGATAAATAATATATAAAATATTTTTTAATATTAAAGATATTATAAAATATATAAAATATGTTCTAATATTTTGTAACAATTAATAATCAAGAATAATTTTTAATTATGCAAAACATGTTTTTATTATATTGATCAAATTGCATTATTGATTAAACAAAATTGATTAAACAAAATGTAATTAAATATAAAATATATGACCCCATTTTGGTAATACAGATGTGGATATAAGTGTGTGTGTGTGTGTGTGTGTGTGTGTGTCTGTGTGTGTGTGTGTGTGTGTGTGTGTGTGTGTGTGTGTGTGTGTGTGTGTGTGTGTGTGTGTGTGTGTATTTAAGTGTATGTGTGTGTGTATGTGTTATATGTGTGACTAAAGGTGCTGTGTGTGTTGTGTGTATATGTATTGTGTGTTTTGTGCATCTGGGTGTCTTGTCTAAGTGTCTGTTGCATGTGTTGTAAGTGTTTTGTGTGTTTTGTATATGTGTTTTAAGTGTTTTGTGTATGTGTAAGTGTTTTTTCTAATTGTGCACGGTGTGTGTATGTATTGTGTGTTGTTGTGTGTGTGTGTGTGTGTGTGTGTGTGTGTGTGTTGTAGGTGTTTTGTCTAAGTGTGCTGTTTCCATGCATGTGTGTTTATATTTTGTGTGTGTTTTATGTGTTTTTTGTTTTTTTATATGTCTTTCGTCTAAGTGTGAATGTGTGTGTGTGTGTGTGTGTGTGTGTGTGTGTGTGTGTGTGTGTGTGTGTGTGTGTGTGTGTGTGTGTGTGTGTGTGTGTATAAAAGTGTTTGTGTATGTGTGTGTGTGTGTGTGTGTGTATGTGTGTGTGTGTGTGTGTGTGTGTGTGTGTGTGTGTGTGTGTGTGTGTGTGTGTATAAAAGTGTTTGTGTGTGTGTGTGTGTGTGTGTGTGTGTGTGTGTGTGTGTGTATTTAAGTGTGTGTGTGTGTGTGTGTGTGTGTGTGTGTGTGTGTGTGTGTGTGTGTGTGTGTGTATTTAAGTGTATGTGTGTGTGTGTGTGTGTGTGTGTGTGTGTGTGTGTGTGTGTGTGTGATTTTCATTTAATATTTAATTTCCAAAGGATATGCTCTACTTAACTGTTCTACTTATTTCATAAAACTTTAACAAATGTCTTTATTTCTTTTGTCTTCCATTTATTCAATATGCGGAATTTTCAGGATTCTTGAAGCTGGACATAAAACACTAAAGAATCAATATATATATATATATATAGATCAAACACAGACACAAGGCCACTATCGCAGGATGATGATCCCAATTTAAATGTTTACCTTTCAGGAATGAACAGAAGACCTTCTATTCAGCATGACTGCACGACATGAAGGTCGATTCACTCCTAAATTACTTTTTTCTTTATTTGTGGGGGGACAGAGAAAGACGTTGCACCAGCGTTGATGCAAAAAAAAAAAAAAAAAACCTAGGTTAAAGCCCTTTTCCATCTGTGTGCAATCGCAGCCTAATGCTATCGTCACCTGTTTCCCCGGGCCTCTCGCACATCTGGGCCGCATTAAATAAATCGCACAAGGTGCTTTTTTTTCTTTTCATTTGACTTCGTTTGCGTAGCTTGCTGTAGCACTTGGCTTGGGTTGCCGAAATGGGCTAAAATAACAAATTAAGATCTGAGCACTCTGTGCAAAAAACCCTGGACTTAAAGAGCAATTTGAGCAAATATTTGAGACGCAGACTCTCTGGGGGCTTCCAGTAAACGAGACAATGAGAGTACGAGAGTGTGGTAAAAGCATCGCTCATGCCCGAGAGCAAGAAATTTATTAAACGTGTTAGTCAGAGGAGCATACAGACATTTATTTCCTCAATATCTTGAGTGACATCAGAAGCACTGGCAGGTGATCGTGTCTGACGGAGTGTGTTAGAGGAGTCATGCAGAAAAAATGCAGTAGAAACCCCTGCCTTCAGATGAGTGCAGTGAGAGAGCTGGGAAACTCCTGCAGGAGGAAATATCTTCCTTCATTGTGGAACAAGCCGGCGTGTGTGTGTGTGTGTGTGTGTGTGTGTGTGTGTGTGTGTGTGTGTGTGTGTGTGTGTGTGTGTGCGTGTGCACGTGGTTTGAGTAAGTGTATGTGTTTTTTGTGTGTATGTTTTATTTAATTTTTTTTTTGGGGGGGGGGGGTATGTGTGTGGTTTGAGTAACTGTATGTGTTAGTGAAAACGCGCGCGTGTGTGTGTGTGTGTGTGTGTGTGTGTGTGTGTGTGTGTGTGTGTGTGTGTGTGTGTGTGTACATGTTATATGAGTGATGCTGTGTGTGTTGTGTGTTTTGTGCATCTGAGTGTCTTGTCTAAGTGTCTGTTGCGTGTGTTTTAAGTGTTTTGTGTATGTGTAAGTGTTTTTTCTAAGTGTGTGTGTATGTATTGTGTGTTGTTGTGTGTGTGTGTGTGTTTTATGTGTTTTGTCTAAGTGTGCTGTTTCCATGCATGTGTTATATTTTTCTGTGTGCTTCATATGTTTTGTGTGTGTGTGTGTGTGTGTGTGTGTGTGTGTGTGTGTGTGTGTGTGTGTGTGTGTGTGTGTGTGTGTAAGTGTGTGTGTGTGTGTGTGTCATGTGTGCTTTGTATATTTGTGTGTGTGTGTGTGGTATGTGTCAAAGCTAATTGTTGTATGTGTGTATGTATTGTGTGTTTTGTGTGTGTAATAAGTGTTTTGTCTGTTTGCATGCATGTGTATTTGTATTGTGTGTGTGTACTTATTTGTGTACTTGTGTGTGTTTGTGTCTGTGTGTTTGTGTGCTTTGTCTAAGTGTGTTTATGTGTGTGTGTGGATATGTGTTTTGTCTAAGTGTTGTATGTGTGTGTGTTGTGTGTGGATGTTTTGTCTAAGTGTGTGTGCTGTTTGCATGTGTGTGTATGTATTGTGCATTGTGTGTGTGTGTGTGTGTTGTGTGTAGATGTTTTGTCTAAGTGTGTGTGTCATATGTGCTTTGTATTTGTGTGTGTGTAGTTTGTGCTTTGTCTAAGTGTTGTATGTGTGTGTGTGTTGTGTGTGGATGTTTTGTCTAAGTGTGCCGTGTGCATTGTACATTTTGTGTGTGTGTGTGTGTGTGTGTGTGTGTGTGTGTGTGTGTGTGTGTGTCTTATAAGTGTTTTGACTAAATGCATGCCTGTGTGTTTGTACTTTGTGCGTTTTGTGTGTGTGTGTGTGTGTGTGTGTGTGTGTGTGTGTGTGTGTGTGTGTGTGTGTGTGTGTTTGTCATATATGTTTTGTGGGCTGTGTGTGTGTCATATGTGCTTTGTATAAGTGTGTTTGTGTGTGTGTGTGTGTGTGTGTGTGTGTGTGTGTGTGTGTGTGTGTGTGTGTGTGTGTGTGTGTAGTATGTGCTTTGTATAAGTATTGTATGTGTTTGTTGTGTGTGTGATTTGTTTATGTGTGTGCTGTGTGCATGTGTGTGTGTATTGTGTGTTTTAAGTATTTTGTCTGTGTGCTGTTTGCATGCATGTGTGTTTATATTCTGTGTGTGTCATATGTGTTTTGTCTAAGTGTGTGTGCATGTGTGTTTATGGGTTGTTTGTGTGTGTGTCAAATGTGCTTTGTATGAATGTGTGTGTAGTATGTGCTTTGTCTAAGTGTTGTATGTGTGTGTTTTGTACTGTATGTGTTGTGCATTGTGTGTGTGAGATGTGTTTTGTCTAAGTGTGTGTGTGTGTGTGTGTGTGTGTGTGTGTGTGTGTGTGTGTGTGTGTGTGTGTGTGTGTGTGTATGTGTGTGTTTATGGATTGTATGTGTGTGTGTGTGTAAGGATTGTGTGTGTGTGTGTGTGTGTGTGTGTGTGTGTGTGTGTGTGTGTATGTGTGTGTATATGTGTGTGTTTGTGTGTGTCATATGTGTGCTTTGTATAAGTGTGTGTGTGTAGTTTGTGCTTTGTGCATACAAGTGTTGTATGTGTGTGTATTTTTTGTCTAAGTGTGTGTGCTGTGTGCATGTGTGTGTATTTATTGTGCGTTTTGTGTGTGTGTGTTATAAGTGTTTTGTCTAAGTGTGCAGTTTGCATGCACGTGTTTGAATTTTGTGTGTTTGTATTGTGTGTGTGTGTGTGTTTTGTATTGAATGTGTTGTGCATTGTGTGTGTGTGAGATATGTGTTTTGTCTAGGTGTGTGTGTGTGTGTGTGTGTGTGTGTGTGTGTGTGTGTGTGTGTGTGTGTGGTTGGGTTTTTGTGTGTGTCGTGTATGTGTGCGCTGTGTATATGCTGTAGGTGTTTTGTCTAAGTGTGTTGTGCATGTGTGTGTGTGTGTGTGTGTGTGTGTGTTTTTCTCAGAGTGCAGCTGTTCTGTTTGGGGAACGCTGTGGGTCTGTGTGCGAGAGGGATTTCTGGTCATGCCGTCATGTCATGCGATCGAGCTCGTCTCATTGTTCTTCACGGTTCCGACAGTGATGTCAGAGGAAAGAGGAAACGTGTTCACTCCCAACCGAGGGATCAGAGGTCGAGGAGAACTTGGCAGCAGCCCAGAACATTTCCATGTGCGTTGTTTTTTCGCCAGAAGAACATGTCGTCACACCCCGAGGAGACGTCTGAAGCGTGGAGCTCGAGCGCGTGCTCGGTTCTGCCTGATTATCGGTGATGATTTAGAGTTGCGATGGTCGTTGCGCTTGAGATCGGAAGAGTAGGATGCACTTTGCACCAGTGGCCAAGTCCTGAAACATCGCTGACAGCTTCAGCGGCTTCTCACTAATACTCTACTTGACAGTAAATTTCTCTGGCCATTTTCTGCTGTGATGAACAGCTGCTCCTGTAGGCCAGGAGATGAGATAAAGAGTGAGCTGAGGATTTTCCTGTGTGTCCTGGAAGACCAATCTGTCATCATGTGGATTCCAACATGTGAACATGATATAAAAAAGAAACTTCTACTACATGTCTCTCTCAGGACTTTAGATCTTATTCTATTAGATTTGATTTGTTTCACAGATATTTTTCTGTTTTTCCTTATTTGCTGAATCATGACAATAATACTGTCCCTAATCACCATTATATCTACACTATAGGCACATGTTTGTGGACACCTGACCATTAAAATTGGTGTTTTTTTTGGAATGTCCAATTCCACATTAGGTCCCCATTAGCTCTTATAATAAGATCCACTCTTCTGGGAAAATGTTCCACTAGATTTTGTAGAGATCTACTCATTTTAGATTTGTCTGCTCATTCAGAAACACAAAGCTGCAGTCAGCATTTCATTGTTCAATTCAGTTTGAGCTCTACAGCAGGAGATCTTTTACTCCAACCCATGGAAAGTGTATCTTTGCGGAGCTGGCTTTGTGCACTTTGATGCAGGAAGAGGTTTGGGTCTCCTAGTACAAGGGAAAATTTCATGCTTCAGAATCCAAGGTGTGCCTTCAAGTTTGTGGGAACAGTTTGGGGAAGAACCTCATGGCTGGAGAACTTCTTTTGATTGAAATTGATATAAATGTGGATTAGAGCTGCATTTAAGTGTTCATCAGTGAACTAGAATGAATTTGCATTTGGTGTCTCCCAGATGCAGATGGGTTCCCTTTTAAATTTGGTTCCTCTGGTTCTTCTGGTTCCTCAGATCATCTCAGGGTGTATTTTCCCCTCACTAAAGGGCTTAATCATTAGGGATTAATATATAGCAACACATTTGTAACCTTAAAATTTATATTTTAGTTTTTAATATTAATTTAAAATTTTTTATTCAAGATGCATTATTTCGAGGTTTCAATGTGAACATACATGAATTTGTGCACATGTCGGTGTGTGTATTGTGTAATTGTGTCTTGTATTTTGTATTTTGTGTGTGCGTTGTGTGTTAATGTGTGCACATGTTTTGTGTGTAAAAGCTGTTTTAAATTTGTGTGTTTTGTGTGTGAGTGTGTGCATATTTTTTGTGTGTGATTGTGAGTGTTTGAGAGTTTTGTGTGTGTTTTGTGTATGTGTGTGTGTGTGTAAGTGTTTTGTAAATGTTTGTTTGTGTTGTATGGTTTGTTTACTGTATGTGTGTGCTTGTGCTAATGTGTGACATTTTTGTTTATGTGTCTGTCTGAGTGTT
The DNA here is from genome assembly GCF_946808225.1 of Silurus aristotelis. NCBI lineage: Eukaryota > Metazoa > Chordata > Actinopteri > Siluriformes > Siluridae > Silurus > Silurus aristotelis. Next base: position 2,480,925 of record NC_139582.1, on the reverse strand, counting down.
TTGTGTATGTTATTGTGTGGGTTCATGAGTGTTTTTTTGTGTGTGTTTCTTCATGTGTGAGATTGAACGAGTGTTTCGGTGTTTTATGTAAGTTTGTGTTCAGTGCATGTGTTTGTGTGTTTTGTGTGTGCTTTGTCTATGTGTGTCTCAGTGTTTTTACATGTATGTGTGCATGTGTTTTGTTTAAGTAAGTAAGTAAGTGTGTGTGTGTTTTGTCCATTTGTGTGTGATTGTGTATTTGCGTGTTTTGTGTAGATGTGTGTAGGTGTTTCATTGAGCAATGATTGAGCTCACACAAACATGTGTGTGTGTGTGTGTGTGTGTGTGTGTGTGTGTGTGTGCGTGTGCGTGTGGTGTGTGTATGAGTTCGGTCGATATCAAGTCGCATCACTCACACAGATCATCTATCTAACGGGGTGAATGGTGGAGGAAGTGTCTCCCCCTGGAGGGGAACATGTTAATGCCCCCCATGACCCGAGTGCTGTTGCTCTGGCCTCATCACTCCTCACCTTACCCTGCGTGAGTTATCTCACCCTTCTCTCTATCTTGATAATGATGAACGATCTCATCGCAGGCTCTAATGTCACCATCTCATTTACAACCTCCAGCATTTAAATGAGACTTGCGTTGGTTTTTACAACTATTTTGACCAAGAACAGAAAATCCATACATCATTAGAAGTGATTTATTCACCTGATATCTTCCTCAATTCATTAGACGGAGATGTTTTTTATTATAAATCCTGTCCGAGCGAACGATGGATTAGATTCATCAGGCTCCGTAAGTGCTATGTCCAATAAATGTATTCCACAGAGCAGAAATATGACATCTCAAATTCCGATCGATGTTTTATCACCACTTTGCCGAGATGGTCTGAAACGTGTGGGTCTGGACCGGGGGATCTGTAGGAAAGAGGAATGACAACTTTGTTTCTGAAAGAAACTTAATATGGTAAGTGTAATCACAGAGCTCTATTGATCTATCGATCTATCGATCTATCGATCTATCGATCTATCTATCTATCTATCTGTCTGTGTATCTGTCTGTCTGTCTATCTATCTATCTATCTATCTATCTATCTATCTATCTATCTATCTATCTATCTATCTATCTATCTATCTATCTATCTATCTATCTATTTGTCTGTCTGTTTATCGGTCTGTCTGTCTGTCTGTCTGTCTGTCTGTCTGTCTGTCATCTATCTATCTATCTATCTATCTATCTATCTATCTATCTATCTATCTGTCTGTCTGTCTGTCTGTCTGTCTGTCTGTCTGTCTGTCTGTCTGTCTGTCTGTCTGTCTGTCTGTCTGTCTGTCATCTATCTATCTATCTATCTATCTATCTATCTATCTATCTATCTATCTATCTATCTATCTATCTATCTATCTATCTATCTATCTATCTATCTATCTATCTGTCTGTGTATCTATCTATCTATCTATCTATCTATCTATCTATCTATCTATCTATCTATCTATCTATCTATCTATCTATCTATCTATCTATCTATCTATCTATCTATCTATTTGTCTGTCTGTTTATCGGTCTGTCTGTCTGTCTGTCTGTCTGTCATCTATCTATCTATCTATCTATCTATCTATCTATCTATCTATCTATCTATCTATCTATCTATCTATCTATCTATCTATCTATCTATCTATCTATTTGTCTGTCTGTTTATCGGTCTGTCTGTCTGTCTGTCTGTCATCTATCTATCTATCTATCTATCTATCTATCTATCTATCTATCTATCTATCTATCTATCTATCTATCTATCTATCTGTCTATCTGTCTGTCTGTCTGTCTGTCTGTCATCTATCTATCTATCTATCTATCTATCTATCTATCTATCTATCTATCTATCTATCTATCTATCTATCTATCTATCTATCTATCTATCCATCCATAGATACCTTTTACCTTATATATAATACAGAATGTTACACCGGACTGAATGACCAGATTGTAGGAACTGAAAACTAATTAATTTCCTTTGTGTACAAACATGTGTCATGTATTTCATTAAATGTAAAGGCAAAAATCAAATATGTATAAAGAAATGATGTTTTTTACCTTTGCAGTCTTTTATTGCTTTTGCATGACAGGCACATGTTCCTATGGTTTCTATGCAACAAACTACGTGATCTGACCAAACAAGCCGATCTGTCCAAATGTTCCACTTTATTCTAAATAAAAAAAATGAATAAAAGCTTTACACACTCTCGCCATCCGGACATCATTTAAACAAAAATTCAGCTGAAATACTTTGCTGTGCCTCTTGTAAAACTTGCCAAGATGTTCTTCAGTAGTTGGAGATTTCTTTCTTGTGATCCAGTTCATCCCCGAGCAGTTCTTTAGGATTTAGGTGCAATAAATAACGCTTACAGAGCTCGGACGTATGCTTCGGCTCATCGTCTCGTATGGTGAAGTCGGTTCCGAGTTTGGCTGTGACAGTCTGCTAACATCTTCTCTCCTGTTGTTGGAAGTTCTTCTGTTAGACGCAATAATGTCCCATTTGAACTCTACAAAACGTTCTTTTACCAATTCTTGTGAGTTTGTTGCTTTGAAACAAAAATCGACACGCATGTGTCTTAAAATCGAGAAGCAATTGAGTTTCCACACTTTTGACAGCCTCAGTAGATTAGCCTGTATTGATGTTATGAAGTGTAGATATGCCTCAGAATAATATTAGTAGTCCTTCTAAAAATCTTTCAAGTCTATATCAATATCAATCGGATATAATCGTTTATTTTTCCAGCACTGTTGTGTATAAATCACGAGGCTGCCAAAGAGAGAAATGAAAACATGTGCCTTTTGGCTGAAATATCAATAAATCGCTCAGAGTGATACTTTAGTCTGACTGTTGAAAAGATCTCCCAGAAGAACCATTGCATTTAGCATGTTTTCTGTCCGGCAGAGACTTATGTACCACGCTCCATATTCTGAAATATCCGTGCGAACGTGGCGTATCGTACACGCACTTGGGAGGTTTAGAAATACTATTTTAAGAAACACTATTTCAAAACCAAAAGTTGTAATAAAACAATGGCATGAAGTTTCTTGACTGGAGCAGAGCTGGGAAATTAGTGCACTTTCAAACACTATGCTAAAAAAAGCTGCTAATGCAATCATAATCTATGTTGTATATTTATTTATTTCATTGTTTATTATTGTGGTGTATCATGCGTTAAATGCTGGGGTAAAACTATACAAATACTGTATAACTTGTTATTATTTACATGTCCAGGTTCATAATGGACTTTTTTCAGAATGTTGTTCTTCATACATCATTCTTTACAAATAAATCAATATATTTGTATAGCAATAAATAATAGATTGAAAATATAAAGTTTAGCATCATACACTTGTCCCTAAATATATCCCTAATGAGCGAGCCAGAGGTGATAGTGCTTAGGGAAAAAACTTCCTGAGGTGGTATGGCGAAGAAACGTGGAGAGGAACCGTCCTCAAAAAGGGAACCCACACTTATCTGGTTAATTCATTGATGTCAATTGTAGCGCCAAAATATTGTATCAGACTGTTTAAATTGATTACAGATTAAATCCATCTTCATGGTTTAAAAGTAATTTCATGGATGATATTGTTAGTACTCATAGTAGTAGAGGTGGTGGTAGTGGTGTTATAAGTAGTGATGGGAGTAGTAATACGAATACTTGAAAACATTACTAGAAGTAGTGCAACCCCAATTACAAAAAGTTGGAACACTGCAAATTCAAATTTCAAATGTTTAAACTGAGAATATATTCTGTTGTAAGGAAAAAAGTAGGTGAAGGCTTTCGAATTTGAAGGCTGCAACACGTCTGAAAAATTTTAGGACAGGGCCATGTTTCCCACTGTGTAGCATCACATCTTCTGTCCATATACATCTGGGAACTGAGGAGACCATTTGCTGAAGTTTTGGAAAAGGAATGTTGATACAGGATTCTAGCTGCTCGACAGTTCCGGGTGTCCTTTGTTGTGTTTTTTGTTTCATGATGCACCAAATGTTTTTGAATTGTTAAGCTTCAGTTAGTTTAGAATGCAACAGCAAGAGTGAGAACATCACCCCTGTTTTAATCAGTCCACACTGCTCCCAATAAAATCTTGCATTGATTATAAAATACTACTATTGATATTTAAAGCACTTAACAGTCTCGCACCACAGTATCTGAGTGTACCCCCACGCCTACTTAGATCAAAAGGTGCAGGCTATTTGTTGGTACCACAAATAATGAAGACAACAGCAGGAGGCAGATCTTTCTCTTATAAACTCCATAGTTATGGAACAACCTTCCAATCAGTGTTCCAGACTCAGTGATCAAGTCTAGGCTAAAAATTTATCTAAGGTTTTTCTTAGGTAAAGAAGCAGATCTGGAGGGATCAGGGTTATAGAGTGTTTGGTGAATGGTGATATTTAAATGCTGTCTTCCCTCCTTGGGATCTGCCTTCTTCATCCAGGCCTGCCTCTGGGTGGTTTCTCTTCTATTGGAGGTGACTCTGTGCAACAGGGGAATGTTTCTCATCAACGCCCTGGAGATCCATGAAATTACAGAGTAAGAACAGGAACACTGAGGATTTGGATTTGGACTGTAGTTATTATCAACAGTCTGCTACACTGACTCAGGACTACAGTTTGCATCTGATCACCATCACTGCACCTCAACATCGTTTATCTGTAATAAATGGACATTCGGTGCCACCCGGATTAGGTTCCCTCATGAATCTGGATAAGATTTCTTCCTTATGTCATCTCGGGGAGTTTTTCCTTACCACAGTTGCCACCGGCTTGTTCATCAGGGACAAACTAACACTTATATAGAACATCTTATTCATTCTTTATCACCACATTATCTGTGTAAAGCTGCTTCGAGACAATGTTCATTGTTAAAGGTGCTATACAAATAAAAATTATTAAAATTTAATTATCCAAGGTCTTCCCTGAAAAAGGTGTTTACTGTATGGAAGCATTTGTTGCTCTAAAACCTGTATATACCGTTCAGCATTAACGGAGCCTTTCCAAATGTGAAGCTGCCTGTTCCACAGCCACTAATGCACTCCCATACCATCTGAGATGCAGCTTTTTGAACTGAGTAAATAACACGCCAGATGATCCTTCTCCTTTTTACTCCAGAGTACATGGTGTCCGTGGTTTTAAAAAAGAAATAAAATTTTCAATTCATCTAACCACAGAACAGTTTTCCACTTTGCCTCAGTACATTTTAAATGTGCTTCGCCCCAGATCTTTACTTTTGAGAGACTCAGCCTCTCTAAGATAGACTATTTATACCCAATCATCTTACTGATCTGCTGTCAATTAACCTAATTAGTTGCAAAATGTTTCTCTGACTGTTTAATTTTAATAACACTTTACGCTTTTTCTTTTTCAGACTTGTGTTGCACAATCGCAATGTTTTTAAGATGATTTTTTCCTCAGGATTTCCTCAAACATTTGATATGATATTTATAAAGATATCTGAATTAGAAGAACACACATTTCTTTTAGAAAAGTATCCTCAGCATACATTTTCACTTGTACCCCTTCGCACTGTTGTGGGAGCTAATTAATGTACAAACATAATAATAAAGGGCCTACTATTGATTCTTGAGGTATGCCCATTGTAAAGTTTAAGTTATTAGAATGAGCACCTTTAATATTTACACATTGCTGCCTATTTGATAACTATGATGAGCTCCATGCTAAAGTCCCAAATGAAAATTTTTACTTGGATAGAGAGAAGGAGGTTATTATTGACCGGGTCAAAAGTTTTGCACAAATCTAAAAATATAGCACCAACTATGCCACCTTTATTAAGCTTAGATTTTATTTGCTATATAAAATAAAGAATAGCTGTTTTAGTAAAATAATTTACTCTGAAATTAAATTGCATACAGTGTAACCCTACTATAGCTATATTAAGATAAAATGTTAGTGTTAGTATGTTTTCTATGTTCTATTGTGAATAATTTATTGATATATGAGAACTGCAAATCATTGTATTTTGTTTTTATTTACATTTTCCACAGTGTGCTATCTTATTTGGAATTGGAGTTGTAGTAGTAGCAGTACTGAGGTGGTACTAGAAGTGGTGGTATTAGTAATGAGAGCTGTAGGCATATTTATTGTAGTAAAAGTAGTGAGAGTAAAAGTCATATTAGTAATGGTGCTACTATTAGTTACTCTGACTGTTACTCCCAATATGATTATGATGAGTGTATGGTATTTTTACAACTAAATGCCATGTGATGCAAACTGAAAGACTTTTATAGGATGTATAGGCTATGATAGGCTAAGCATTTAAAGAATAACTGTACGACATCTCATCTCTAGGATGATTCGTTATTTATTGTCCAACTGGGAGGAACAAATTTAAGCATAAAATAAAGTTAAAATAGCTTATAGAAGTTTGCTCAGCCAAATGCCATAAATTTAAATGAATGTGTGGTGGCCAACTTTAGATATTACACTGTTACCAGTGGAATAACAGGGAGAGTCATCTACGGTTTGGATTTCTGAAATAATTCCAATTAGGTTGCCTTCTACTTTCTTTTTAAACACCTCTTTTTCATTTCTCCCACTCATGAGCAAATATTTCGGGAAGTGCGGAAAGCATTGTTACAAATTTCCCATCACTTTTTCACAAAATATGTTTGGAATTATAGGCAAAGTGTTGATGTTAGTCTTGTAACAATGCTGACAGTTTTGTTATAGTATACAGTGTAAGAGTGTAAGAATGACACAACACCCCCCCAAACAAAATCCCCACCCCACCCCACCCCACCCCAAAATAAAAACACTGACAGACTTTTTGAAATGAATTTTTTTTTAATGATGGAAAACAAAACTATAGTCATTTTTTATATCTTACTTTCTATTTTCATAGTAAATAATTGTTTAAGAAAGAAAATAAATGGACACCAACGAGTAATCATTTGTGTAAAATGCATTTCTCATATTAATGCTGCTTTTTTTTTTCCGTTTCTGAGGTAAACCATTTCCGTTTACGTTGGTCAACGCGTTGACATACACAGCCGTACGCCGTAAAACAAAAACAGAAAAGCGATTAAACAATTACATATTAAAATTAATACTTAATAAAAAAAAAAAGATCACATCTGTCCTTTCAGCTGCTAAGACAGATAGCTTCAGTGGTCTTAGTACACAAAAAAAAAATACACAAAAATAATGAAAGGCAGTTGCAGATTTTACCCAGTGAATCAAAACGAAGATGTGTGAGGTTGGAGCTTTATAGCCACACGTTTCAGTCTGTTAGTGTCGGGATGTTGGAGGTGGAGTGTTTTATATGGTGATCCTTCTCCCTCGCCATCTCCGAGTGCTTTAGTACGGTTAATGGAGCCAGCGAAGGGAGACCACTGCTGGGAGCTGAAGTGGCCATGAAGGCAGCTAGTGGATGCTGGAGTTATAGAGGTGCTGCCAGATGGAGATAAAGATGGAGATGGAGGTGAAGATGTTGATGGAGATGATGATGCTTGGGTTAGTGGACAACGAATAAAGAGGCTTGGGGTCAGTGATAAGCCCAGAGGACGGCCTTCTTCCATTGGGAACGCGTGTATATGCTTACGACTTTATCCCCGGCATCTTCACTGTGATGGTCTTCACCTCCGTGTACTCCCTTAAGCCATACTCACCCCTGAAATACACACACAAAAAAAAAACGTTGGTCTTTAATTTGACCACAGAAAATTTTTTTCAGGTACTTCACATACCTCAAGCTTCACATGATAAGTATCTGGACTTTTTTTTAATAACTGAGCTGAGACTAAAATATTCCTTTGTGTTATTATGGAATCAACAACTCACATCTGTATGGATTCCATTTACATACAAATTAAACTTTTTTTAGTATAGTGTACTAATTGAGCTTTCAATTGTATTAGTCATAAATTCATAGCTTATCAAGCATCCTGGCTTCTCTTTATATGAACTATATGGACAAAGGTATTGGGACACCTGACTTTTTTCCATCCATATGCAGTTCTTCCCTAAACCACAGAATTGGAGGCACACAATGTTTCTGGGGATGTTGTAGCATGAAATTCTTTCTTCACTTGAACTAGGAAACCCAAACCTGTTCCAGCATTACATTACCCCTGTTCACAAAGCCAGCTCTGAAAAGATATGCTTTACATGGGTTCTAGTGGAAGATCTCCTGCTCTAAACCCAACTGAACAATGAATGGAAATTCTGACTGCACCCCAGGCCTCCTCACCTCACCTACATCACTGCCTGACTTTACTAACATCAGTGTTGCTGAATGGGGATTATTCTCCATAAAAAGTGGAACATCTTCCTATATGTATATATATATATATATATATATATATATATATATATATATATAGATGGATGGATGGATGGATGGATGGATGGATGGATGGATGGATGGATGGATGGATGGATGGATGGATGGATGGATAGATAGATAGATAGATAGATAGATAGATAGATAGATAGATAGATAGATAGATAGATAGATAGATAGATAGATAGATAGATAGATAGATAGATAGATAGATAGATAGACAAATTCAACAAATACCACAAAAGAATAATAATCTTACAGTTCGCGTCCATTCCCGGACATTTTAAACCCTCCAAAAGGACACTGGCAGCTTAATGCATTAAAGCAGTTTATCCTGAAAAATAAACAGAGCAAAAGCGACAGTTTAAAATACGCTCATAATTTCGCGTGGGCGTTTCTCTTCATTCCCTATAAGGAACCGATTTATGTTAAAAGTGCTAATGAATTAAAAACGCCATAATAATCTCATCAGTTAGAGCACTATTTGTATTTAAACAAACAATAAACCTGGCACCCGTGTCTTTTACATGATAAATAACACATACCAAACAGTGCCCGCCTGCACAGCTGTGGAGATGGCCATGGCTTTATTGATGTCATTGGTGAAGACAGCAGCAGTCAGGCCGTACTCTGTGTTGTTGGCTCTCTCGATGACTTCCTCAATCGTCTTGAACTTCATAATCTGCTGCACCGGCCCAAAGATCTGCCACAAAGCAGGGAGAGTCCCATTAGGCAAACAGAATCCTGACACACAGCTGGTAGGACTGATTATGAGTGTTTGTGTGTGTGTTCAGTAATGAAGAACAGTCAGACCCAAAGATTAAAAACATGTTCAGTATGAAACAACTCATAAATGCATGATGTGACAGGTTTCCATAACCAAGTAACCAAAAAGCTGCTTTTCCAGATGTAGACTTAACAAAAGATGCTGTGTATAGAAAACCAGACCAGATATTGTAAGTGCCAGTAAGAGGGCTATGTGTGGTGTTGGTGGTTTACCTCCTCTTTAGCAATACGCATGTGGTCCTGAACATTGGAGAAGACAGTAGGCTGAATGTAGTAGCCTTTGGAGTAGGGTGCTTTCCCTCCACACTCCAGTTTGGCTCCCTCGTTGATGCCGCTCTCAATGAACTCCAACACACGCCTTTGCTGCTCAGTGCTGATCTGAGAGAGAGAGAAAGAAAAAGACACTGAAAGATGGCTGAACATGCAAAAATGTGTTTAAAAGAGAAAGCAAAAAGGATGCAGCTGATGGTTCATGTAGTGGTCTTATCCCATAGAGAAGAAGATATAGGATCGATATGATAAAAAATACATCACAAAATGACAGAGAAACCAATCTTGTTTGCTTTGTCCGCACAAAAATGTTAGAATATATATAAATATAGCATTTGCACAAACAAATGTATTTTCTATTTTTTTCTCATGAGACGAGTAAACTTTTATCAGACCAGCATTATGGGTTTCATAGCTTGAGTAGATTTAATGATGTCTAAAACGTTTGCTGTACCTGAGGACCCTGTTCAGTGGTGGGGTCAAACGGGCTTCCCACTATCCTCCTCTTCGCTCTTTCCACACTCCTGCGCACAAACTCGTCATAGATGGGCTCTTCCACGTAGATACGTGACCCTGCCGTACAACACTGACCGCTGTTAAAGAACACACCCTGGTGAGCCTGCTCCACTGCTAGATCCACTGAGGAACAAGAGACAAAGAAAAACAGATGAAACGCTGAACAAATACGTGGGCCTTTTATTCATTCATAAAATCTTTATAAACTGAAAAGATGTTCAACTAGATTTTAGAGTGTGCTTGTGTAGATTTGTGTCAGGTCGTCTTATGGGGTGTGTGTGTGTGTGTGTGTGTGTGTGTGTGTGTGTGTGTGTGTGTGTGTGTGTGTGTGTGTGTGTGTGTGTGTGTGTGTGTGTGTGTGTGTGTGTTGGGGGGGGGGGGTTAGGGGGGATCTGAGGGTTGGGTCAGCGTTCACTGACCCAACACACAGATTTCATAAGGTTTATAGCTCTATAGTAGGTTCTTGCACTCCAACCCATGTATATCATCATATCTTCATGCGGCTGGCTGTGTACACAGGGGCATTGTCATGCTGGAACAGGTTTGGGTCTCCTAGTTGAACATAGGGAATTTTGATGCTACCTTGTTATGAAAACCTGATGAAACCCTGTTAGTTATGTGGTTCTGGCTGGAAAAGTCAGGAGTCCAAAATATATATCACCGATAGATAGATAGATAGATAGATAGATAGATAGATAGATAGATAGATAGATAGATAGATAGATAGATAGATAGATAGATAGATAGATAGATAGATAGATAGATAGAGAGAGAGAGAGAGAGAGAGAGAGAGAGATAGAGAGAGATAGAGAGAGAGAGAGACTACAGCTTTTTTTTGGATACACTTACTAATGGTGTGTGTTGTAAGAGGAGAGGTAGTCCTGGGATATAAAGGGTTAATAGGACATTAGGATTTATAGCCGTGTTGGGACGCGTCCAGCCAGTGCAAAGTCCATTCGCCTGATTTACGGGACTGAGGCGGCCCCACTCACGCCTGCTGGAAGCATTTAAAAGCCCCTTTCTGACACCTTGACTTGTAAAGCCACTTAGAGCAACTGTTCGCAAATGATATTGGGACTAGAGACTGAAATCTGATGGGCATCTCACAAAGCCTGGTGGTGTTCTTTTATCATAAGCATAACCTACTATATCTTCAGAGAATTCATACGTATCTTCCAGTGTTTGTAACGTTTCACCGATTATATAATCACACTCTCGGTGTCACCCGAATGAGTGTCCCTTTTGTGTCTGGTTTCTTCCGAATAACATCCAAGGTAGTTTTTCCTTGCTGCAGTCGCCCAGGTTTTCATCGCATTAAGTTCAATGTGATTAAATGTAAGTGTTCTGTAATTCTTACATTCCGTAAAGCTGCTTTGAGACAATGTCCATTGTGAAAAGTGCTATAGAAATAAACGAATTAAAATTTCATTTATAGTCTTATTCTGAGTGTAAGAAGGTTCAGATCAGAATGACCAGCTTGCTTTGATATACTGCCAAACAGACAGCTGACATGGTGTGTGTGTGTGTGTGTGTGTGTGTGTGTGTGTGTGTGTGTGTGTGTGTGTGTGTGTGTGTGTGTGTGTGTGTGTGTGTGTGTGTGTGTGTGTGTGTGTGTGTGTGTTTAATGATGCATTGCCTTAAAATAACCCAGAAAAGCTTGGTCTTTGATGTGAGTGACAAACAAGGCCACTGCAGCGGCACCTGTGCACATACTGTCTAAGCAGGACAACAGGAGGGCGCTCATAAAACAGCCTCCGAATACTTACAATCAGCGTCTGCAAAAATGATGTTGGGATTCTTGCCCCCCAGCTCCAGAGTGACTCTCTTCAGATTGCTCTTTCCAGCTGCTTCTTGGATCAGCTTGCCAACCTGTGGGGGGGAGCAGAGGACACATATCTTTGACTTGCTCAGACCTCCATTGCACAGCTTCAGTAAATCTCCCCATCAGTGGGAAGTTGTCAATAATAAATCCAGCAGCCCAAACAAGCCTTCCAGTCCTCCCCACACACACACACACAAACACACAAACCTCTGCGCTAGCCTCCAAGCCAACTGAAACAGGAGTGCGACCTCAGCTCACAGACGAAATATCTATCAGCGGCCCTAGAGGCAGCAGAGAAGAGGAAGGAACGCTGTGTTTATAACACAGAGCCGTATCTGTTGTTTAATCGAGAACAGGAAGCCCCAACCGCAGGTTTGCGTAGGACGATCTGCGAAACGTGTTATAAAGGTGGAATAAAGCGAAAAGAAAAAGGCCTGTGTGGTCTTCGGCTTGGCGGACGCTTTAACTGGAAGCATATGGCATGTTTAGCATGCGTGGTCACGTTATTATTATTATACAACAAGCCGTAGCTTTCTCCGGGAGGTTCGTTTTATTAAAGGACAGGTTCGACACAAAATCCAATTTACACACGTTTTTTTTGTTTAGGACCAGTTTTAATACGGATGCTTTAAATGATATCATGCAAGCGATGTAATGGAGTAACAATAGATAGATCTCTAATTGCTTTAATGGCTGGGTTTGGCAAAGAAGTGTGTATGGTATAGACTAGAATTTAATTATATGGACCCATCTAAATTGTATTTTGGGGTAAAAATAAGTCATTTTTCGTTGACAATTTGAATTTTTCTTTTCCGGAAAGCTTACAATCCCATTCCAGAGAGGTTTAGGTTGTTCTATCTAGCAGGTTATTTGAGCAGCCCACTAATAAATATGCAAAATTAAATTTTTTCTCTAAATTTAAGATAAATTACACCACTATATATATATTTTGTGCACAGCATGTATTCTGTGTGGGCTGTACAAAGCACTGGCTCTAGAAATAAAGCAGAAATCGGTGTTAAAGTTTTTCCCCGTGAAGACCGGGCACAAATATATGCTATTTTTGTTCCATGTCTAAGTCTCTGGCTTCAAGTCATTTGTGCAAATTGGTTAGTGGATGTAGTTGTAGTTGGGATTGGAAATTTGGCTAAAACCTGGCAACCCTGACACAAGCTTGGTACTCAGCCCTTTTCAAACTCTGAAAGTATGAAAGTAAAAAGCTCATGCTGTTCTTAAAAATGAAGCAAACGAGTTCTGAATCTGTATTTATATTCATGAACCTTTTTTTCAGTGTAAGTAATAATATTTATAATTAGTTATATCCCAAGGTCAAAGCAAAGTTATGGAAACGGTTTGCTAAAACTAATAAACAAGCAGTGGGAAATGATATAAGAATAAGATTTTTGTATCATTCCTTCAATATTATTTTATATAACATTTTAAAAGGCAAATCTAGGGAGTGTTGTGTTGCATTTCTACATACATTTCTAACTTTTAATAAATTCAAATTGTGTCCTAACTGGGAGCCTCTAAATCTGCGGTACAACATCAAATTGAAAGTTATTTTATGTGTGTATAAAAGCCTACATGATGTGGAAACCTGCCTATTATTCCAGATCAAATCTCTATTTAACATTTGCCTGGAGGGACTAGGTCCTGATAGAGTTATCTGTCCCCAGGACATGAGTTAAAACAAGGTGTGACTGGACCAAGGCTCTGGAATGAGTCCTCACTGAATCTTAATGAATTTAAGACCTGTTTGTTTTAGCGTATGATTCAGTGATTCAGATTCAGTCTCTATCTTTCTTTAATGCTCTCTACAGCCCTTTGGTCTACATACAATGTTTCTAAATGTCTTAATAAAATGTCACTATAAAATTACGACCATGTCGACATTTGGGAATCGTCCCAGATTTCAGAGTTAGAGCTCATCCTTCTGTCTGCCTCATTGATCTTTTCTGAAGAGAAATTACTCTCTGAACCATTCTGTTCCATAATCTCAGCTCCTAAACCCAACTGTAAACAAACAGAAATCTTTCCACCCGCCCATCTAACGCTCGGTCTGAGTCGGAATAATCCCTCTCGCTGTTTTCCATCAGGCAAGACTTGGTCGGGGGTTCGATGTGTTTACATGTGTGTCCAGTAAAGAACATGGAACTGCTCCAGTATACACATGTTGAACTGTGGAGCTGTGAATGTCGAGTGTGTGAACGTGTGAGTGAATGATCTTTGTGCTGATTTCAACCAGTAGATAAGTGTGTGTGAGTGTGAAATGTTGTACTCGTGGACATAGAGGCATTCGTCCGGCTACTATTGAGTTGTCATTTGAACCACAACTATGCCTGTATATATACACACACACACACACACACACACACACACTCGTACAGTCATACGCAGGCTAGGGGAGTCAGAGTTTGTGCATGTTCGATGAGCTACAGTAGAAACTTGGTACACATCAGAGCAGGGGGTAAGAGAAAAAGAGAGGAAGAATGAAAGAGAGAAAGAAAGTGGCAAGAGGGAAAAAAGGAGGAAACTTCAGAGAAAGAACTGGGTGGCCTTTGCCAGCAGCAGGAAGGTGGAAGGCAGAGTGGGTGGCTTCGTGTGGACTGAGAGTTTCCCCAACAAGGGTGTGGATTACAGTTATGTCGGTTCAGCTATCGAATATTTATACAGTGATTACTGGACTCTCCGCACTTACATCACTCTCTGTGCGTCTGCCGGAAAGGATTTCGATTTGAGAGAACCAATATGGTCATCGGGTTTACAAGTCGATAAGTGGGAAATATTCCTGTTCTAATTTCCCACAGATGAAATCAACAAAGAAAAAGAATTTCTCCACATGGCCCACAGTGAGACGCATTTTTGCGATTTTTTTTTCTCACGATTGCTTTGGTTACAGTTTCTCTGTTTGCATCCTTATCAGCAAATGTAGTATTGTGCGTCTAAATATAGTATCTGGTATCGCTCCATGTCTGGTGCCTTTTCAAAAATGTGAACTTTGACGGTCCAGCGAATCTGCCATGAACAGTAATTAATATATGTGGAATGCACTGAGCAGCAAAACGAGGTAGAAATGATGAACATTTTTTACTGGAGCATTTACATTTACAACCCTTGGCAGATGCCCTTACATTGTGTTTCATTCATACAACTGAACAGTGGTGGGGTTGATGGCCTTGCTCAGGAACCCAGGATTGCAGTTTGGTGTGGCTGGGATTTGACCTCACGACCTTCCGATCTAAAGAGCAATACCTTAACCGCTAAGCTACTATCACTTTTACAGTAAGATGTCCATGCGTGATCGAAACATCCAGGAGAACGTGTCTGGCATTTCATCCCTAACCTTGGTGAACCTTTCATCATATATCCATGTGTGTGTGTGTGTGTGTGTGTGTGTGTGTGTGTGTGTGTGTGTGTGTGTATGAATGAACTGAAGTGACCTGAGCTGGCCCTGTTGCTTCGCACTTATTTGCACATATCACTTGTATGTTGCTCAATGTGTTTTCTGGTTCTGGGTTTTGTGTTTTATGTTGTTTGACTCATTGGTATTGTATACATAAACTGTACCAGACTACTGCACAGTAGACAAAACACACACTTCCAAGGCAGTTTCTATTTAAAGTGCAGCATTAGCACGCAACGCTGCCGACGCCCCGGCCTCGTGATACCACAACATGGCTTTCAATGGAATTTACTGCTATCTGCGTGTCATGGGTTTCTAGCGTAGATATTGGAAACAAACTTTGATGAACTTTGACAGGGGGATTTGCTTCAGTTTTGTGTTCCAGAGAACGAGTGATTTTTACTGATCATTCTCAGAGGGATTAGTTATTTTTTTTTGACTAGCATGCTAGCAAATCAAAACTATAAAGAAAACCTACCATTGTGGACCCGGTGAAAGCCACTTTGTCGATGCCCATGTGTGAGGCGATGACGGCTCCTGCCGTTGGCCCGAAGCCTGGCAAAATATTGACCACCCCTGGTGGAAAACCGGCCTGTGAAAACAAAAAGAAAGGAAACAATCTTTAGAGCGACAGTGGGAGAAAAAGTAAGAGAAATAGAGCAGGATGAGCCAAGATCACCACAGGGCCTTCAGGGAGGTGAAGGGTTCCACACCCATCCCGCTGTCACTCCAGCTCGGTGAAAAGAGGAGAGTGTGGACAAAAAGAAACAGGACTCAGAAATTCAGAGTTCCACAGAAAGACAGAGGATGAGCAACAACAGTTTAGTCAAGGAAGATGAAGGTGTGATTATATTATTATGGGATGGCACCTGGAGATATGCACAAAACTGGTTTTGGAGGCCGTATTTTTTTTATATCCTTTGTATTATTTATTCTGTACTGTGTGGAATTGTTCGTTCTTTAATTATAATTTAGCATTTTTCAATCGTTTATGTGTTTGTCTATTGTTTATTTTGTTGCAAAGGGTAAAAGAAGGTAAAAGTGATTTGCTTTAGGACGGTGAAATTCTTGTTTTGTAGATTTATCCAGGGTCATCCAGCACCCATGGAGCACAGAGCATTAGGGGCCTTGCTCAAGGGCCCAACAATGGCAGCTATGCAATACCAGTGTTTGAGCCTCTAAACAGTGACCCATAGTCTTAACCAATGATCTATTACTTACATTAAAAGTATTTGGCAGATGCCCTTATTTAAGGGCCTTGCTCAGGGGCCCAGGAGTGGACTGTATTCTGTGCCAAAAATAAAATCTGTATTTAATGTGACGGCATTGTTTGTGGGAAGTCAGCGTGTTTCACTGCTGCGCTATAATTATCCTGTAATGCTCCTCGTGAGTCAGGCTCTTACTGCTGGTACGTCACAGCGTCATCGTGTTCTTCCTCTTTGATCAGAGCCCTATGTGTTCTTTGGCCTTGCAGTGTTACTGTGGACATTGTTATCGTGTCGTGTCAGTAGCGATGGAACTCTTTGATCAGTGGATTATTGTAAGCGTGTGGGAGAACAGTTCGCTGTACCTCTTTGATCAAAGCGCCCATGTAGAGGCAGGTGAGGGGGGTCTGCTCGGCCGGCTTCAGGACCACGGTGTTCCCGCAGCAGAGGGCCGGTCCCAGCTTCCACGCCGTCATCATCAAGGGAAAGTTCCACTATGCAAAAACAGAGAGCATAGAAACTCAGTCAAGTGTTTTTGTTTGGTTCTTTTTTTGAGCCCTGAAAGCTTGTGAAAGCTCTAAATGTCATCGTTTGTTCCTCGCCAGTAATCTTCATGTCATAAGAGGTGCTTTTTACATGTCAAAGTCGGATTTATGCTCCTACATTGATGTTGAATGATTATTCCACTGTGAACTTCATTGGTCGTTTGAACCCCAAGTTACGGCAGTTCGACTTTTTCGCTCTTGCGACGACGGTGGCGATATGACAAAATTGTACAAATATATACGCTTTGTGCGTTACGCAAATGTAGCGGCGAATGCTCCGCCCTCCACGCGTGAACAGCCGCGACATACGTATATATCGTATAGTTTATACAATACGGTACTGCAAATTGCTCTGTTTTGCTAAATTATCTACTGTAATTTGTTAAATTATTAAAAATCAGCGGCTCTGGAGTGGCAGTTTAGTGTAGCTAGGATTTGAACTCACAACTATTAGAGCTAAAGTCCAATGCCTTAACCATTAAGCTAGCACCAGGCTTCCATTTGTAAAAATTTTACATTTTGATAGCATGGTCTATTCCATAAAATCATCACGAAATGAAAATGGAAATAGTGGCTCATACGTAATTTTGCTACTGTTTGGCCATGTCTCAAATTTTTTATTATTACATATGGTGGCATCATCAGAACACATCTCCATTATAAATCAAGGACTACCCAGTTCTTGCATTGAAATAATCAAAAATAAACCAATACTTACCGGGATAATTTGTCCGCACACTCCAACCGGTTCGTGTCTGGTGAACGATAAATACCCTCCATCTGTAGGAGACCAAAGTACAGACAATCTCAAACATGGGATTTGTTGGGCGTAGAACCAAGACTAATACCGGACATTTTCCTTCCATTAACGACACCATGTTTTTCTAATCTCGTGTCCAAATAGATAAAAAATAAAGAGGAACGAAGGATATTAAGACTTTAAGAGCTTTACTCTTCTGGATTAATGTGCACAGTGGTCAGGAATGGGGGGATCTTCTCTCATTTTTATGAGTTACAGAAAACAGGAATAAATCATGACACTGTATATACAAGGGTCCAGGCTCGATCAGTAAGGAGGGCCGTGTGAACACGGAGAGCTCGGCAAGCCCCGGCTGAAGGAATCTAGCTAGCGTGAGGCATCTGGAGTGGAGACGAGCCAATGATTCATCTCCCCTGGTGGCCAGATAACAGTGTGCCAAAGACACACATGCTGTTTGTTTGTCCTGTAATTCTATTACAGATTAGATTGGAGATAAAATAAAGCGAAATACGGCAGGTTCCCGCTACGCAAGTTTGGTTTAACAACACAACAAAGGCACAGCGGTGTTCTCGCTCGCTGGGGACTATCTCTTCTTCTCCACTCCGCTGTCCAACTTTTAATTCGAAAAGGATCGGACAGTACCGAGGCTCATCATCATCATCCGACTCTCATGTTCAGAATACAGTTAAAAAAAAACTAATTTTTCTTAGAAACATTGCAAGATCGTGCCCTATGTTTGTTTTTTCGGTTGCGCAAAAAAAAAATATCAATCCTTTTTTTTTTTTTTTTTACTCATCGTTTTCTGTAATGCTTCACTTGTTGGGGTTTCTGAATCCAATCTTGGGCTTTCTAAACCTCTAAACTAATAGCAGGTTGTTCAAAATTTAGCTGCTAGGATTCTGACAAAGACCAGGTCTGGTGAGTATCTCTCCAGTTTTGGAGTCATTGCATTAGCTCCCTGTTAGGTCTCGAATTAATTTTTTTAATTCTTAAGCTGCCTCTGGATGGAGTTCTCTTCATTTGGAGGCCAGTCTGTGCAGCTGGAGATGTTTCGCATCGACGGCCTGGGGATCCATGAAAATACGGACCAACATGAGAGCTTTGAGGATGGAACATTCTACTACAATGGATTAGGACCACATGTTGTATTTAATCAACAACGGTGAATTGTAATGAATGGAGATTCGAAGATGAGGATTGGTCCCCTTTTGGTTCTTCTCAAAGTTTCGTCACCACAATCACAATTGGATCACTCATTAAGGATAAACTAAAGCTGCTTTGAGACAATGTCTATTGTTACAGCAGTCTACAAATTGGAATAACCTGGAATTAATTGAATTGAGCTATAAGGCCGTACATGGAATGGCACCTTGTTACTTGTCACAAGTTTTAACTGTCTACACTCCCAAGATGTGATCTCCACTCTTCTGATTTAGCTCATATACTGCAGTTGAACCCTTTATGTACTAAGGAGGATCTGCCTTTTTCTTTCTATGCACCAAAACATTGGAATTCTTTCCCCATTTATTTTAGACGAGCTGAAACATTTAGTTTTTTTTAAATCCGCACTTAAAACTTACTTTTTCAGGATAGCTTTAAAAAAAAAAAAATTTATGTGTGATTTTTTTTTTATTATAATTTTTTGTACAATTATTTATTATTAATTTATTGTCTTTAATTTATTTCCTATTTTGGAAAGTGCTTTGAGATGCAACCTTTGAAGGCACTATATAAAATCAATATTATTGTTATTATTATGTGATTATGAGATGATCGGAAAGCTACTTCAGCGTTTTCGGGGTGCGGATGTTACAGCTGGCTGTATGGGTTTCTTTCACTCATCTCACTTGGTGATCGAGCCCGTCGCCGTGAAAAGGTTTTGAGAATCAGGAGAGCCATGTTTGAGAAAAAAGCGAGTCCGAGCAAAAAGTTTGAGAAGAGAGTGAGAGTGAGATTGAATGACTGATGTGTGAAAGTGGGAAGTTTTTTTTTTCTCTGTGACACAAATTAGGGCTGCTTCAGTGACAGACTGAGTTATCCTGAGTTGGAGAGGAAGACGGTGGCAGATTGAGACGAAGTGAGAGACAGAAAGACATGATTATAGAGACAGGGAGTGAAAGAAAGCATTAGTGTGTGACAAATGAGACAGGATATGGGAGAAAATGAAACCATTAAGAGAATGTGTGTTTGTGTCTAAGCAACATTTACATTTGCCAGGCATCCTTATTCACTGCAGAAATAGGGTTAAGGGCCTTGCTTAAGGGCCCAGGAGTGGCATCTTGGTGTGATTGGGATTCAAACTCACAACCTTTGGATCCAAAGTCTAACAGCTTAACCACTTAGCTACCACCCTCCCCAAACAGCAACAAAATCAATAGGGTTAAGGGCCTTGCTTAGGGGCCCAGGAGTGGCATCTTGGTTTTGATTGCGATTCAAACTCACAAAGTCTTTCGTTTCTGAAGTGCATGATGGGACAAGTGTGTTGAGGTCATCCGATGTATCTTCACATCAGACAGGAATTTCACAAACTTAATTTGACAAGCTTTAAGTATGAGTGATTATGTTCTAGTTTTGGAATTCAAACATTTCCTGTCTACTAAATTCTTCCCAATAGAGACATTATTAAAAATTAAAGCGGGCTCATATCTGGACAGAGAGTGATAGTGACACACTATGTAGGAATGCACAGCAATTACACAGACAACCAACTACCAAATCTTTAACCTGTGTAGCACACACACAGATACACACACACACACACAGCCCCTGTAAGGCAGCTAAACACACACACACACACACACACACACACACACACACACACACTAATGGTTGCACACTGATATCAGACTTGTGAATCCACTGTTGTCCAATAGTCTCCAGACTCCCTGCTGAGTCTCTTTCAAACAGCTAAATTAGCCAGAACAGCCCCGCCATAACCCCCACATGCCCTCGAAGCCCTGGAGCTGTCACCGTGATCCAGTGGTGGCACTGCTCAGTAGGAGGGCAGCCATTAGCGTGCAGATTTATGACCACTGAGGGAGCCGGTGTGTTTACCCATCAAACACCTCCATAACCCCACAATCCTCAGAGAAAACACTCTGCATAAGCCGCTTTTCGCTCCTCTGTGTCTTGCAGTTTAACACTGGACACTTGATCTATTCACGGGATCACGACTCTAGCGCAAAACGATACTCCTGGATGAAGGTTAGCTGACTAGCAAGCGAGGATAGGAAAAGTTTGAGAGACGCACTTATAGTGAGAATGAGTGAATTTGATTCATCTTTAAGCAAAGCTGTGAGCTGAAGTAACATTTTTCACATGTGTAAAAAAAAAAGAAAGAAAAGAAAGAAAGAAAGACAGCTGCAAGAGTGAATGTAGAGTAAAACAGTCTGGGTGAAGGTTTGTGACGTTCAGTGAGAGAATGGGAATGGAAATGTGGGACAATTTGAGAAAATGTGAATGTGAGAAAGTTTGAGATGTTTAGTGAACGAATGAAATAACAAATTAAGACAGTTTGAGAGAATGTGAATGAGAGAGTGTGAGACAGATTGAGAGAATGTGAATGAGAGTGTGAGACAGTTTGAGAGAATGTGAATGAGAGAGTGTGAGACAGATTGAGAGAATGTGAATGAGAGAGTGTGAGACAGATTGAGAGAATGTGAATGAGAGTGTGAGACAGTTTGAGAGAATGTGAATGAGAGTGTGAGACAGTTTGAGAGAATGTGAATGAGAGAGTGTGAGACAGATTGAGAGAATGTGAATGAGAGTGTGAGACAGTTTGAGAGAATGTGAATGAGAGAGTGTGAGACAGTTTGAGAGAATGTGAATGAGAGAGTGTAAGACAGTTTGAGAGAATGTGAATGAGAGTATGAGACAGTTTGAGAGAATGTGAATGAGAGTGTGAGACAGTTTGAGAGAATGTGAATGAGAGAGTGTGAGACAGTTTGAGAGAATGTGAATGAGAGTGTGAGACAGTTTGAGAGAATGTGAATGAGAGTGTGAGACAGTTTGAGAGAATGTGAATGAGAGAGTGTGAGACAGATTGAGAGAATGTGAATGAGAGTGTGAGACAGTTTGAGAGAATGTGAATGAGAGAGTGTGAGACAGATTGAGAGAATGTGAATGAGAGTGTGAGACAGTTTGAGAGAATGTGAATGAGAGAGTGTGAGACAGATTGAGAGAATGTGAATGAGAGAGTGTGAGACAGATTGAGAGAATGTGAATGAGAGTGTGAGACAGTTTGAGAGAATGTGAATGAGAGAGTGTGAGACAGATTGAGAGAATGTGAATGAGAGTGTGAGACAGTTTGAGAGAATGTGAATGAGAGAGTGTGAGACAGTTTGAGAGAATGTGAATGAGAGAGTGTGAGACAGATTGAGAGAATGTGAATGAGAGTGTGAGACAGTTTGAGAGAATGTGAATGAGAGAGTGTGAGACAGATTGAGAGAATGTGAATGAGAGTGTGAGACAGTTTGAGAGAATGTGAATGAGAGAGTGTGAGACAGTTTGAGAGAATGTGAATGAGAGAGTGTAAGACAGTTTGAGAGAATGTGAATGAGAGTATGAGACAGTTTGAGAGAATGTGAATGAGAGTGTGAGACAGTTTGAGAGAATGTGAATGAGAGAGTGTGAGACAGTTTGAGAGAATGTGAATGAGAGTGTGAGACAGTTTGAGAGAATGTGAATGAGAGTGTGAGACAGTTTGAGAGAATGTGAATGAGAGAGTGTGAGACAGATTGAGAGAATGTGAATGAGAGTGTGAGACAGTTTGAGAGAATGTGAATGAGAGTGTGAGACAGTTTGAGAGAATGTGAATGAGAGAGTGTGAGACAGTTTGAGAGAATGTGAATGAGAGTGTGAGACAGTTTGAGAGAATGTGAATGAGAGTGTGAGACAGTTTGAGAGAATGTGCATGAGAGAGTGTGAGACAGATTGAGAGAATGTGAATGAGAGTGTGAGACAGTTTGAGAGAATGTGAATGAGAGTGTGAGACAGTTTGAGAGAATGTGAATGAGAGAGTGTGAGACAGTTTGAGAGAATGTGAATGAGAGTGTGAGACAGTTTGAGAGAATGTGAATGAGAGTGTGAGACAGTTTGAGAGAATGTGAATGAGAGAGTGTAAGACAGTTTGAGAGAATGTGAATGAGAGAGTGTGAGACAGTTTGAGAGAATGTGAATGAGATTGTGAGAAATGTAAAAGGACAAATGAGAGAGAATTTGAGGGAATGTGAATGATCAAAAGTTTAAGAAAAGGTTGAGATGTTCAGTGAGAGAATTTAAATAAGAGATTGAGACCATTTAAGAAAAAGTTTGAGACCTTCAGTGAGAGAATGTAAAGGAGAGAGTGAGACAGTTTTTAAGGTTTGAGACATTGAATGGGGGAATTTGAAATAGAGAGTGAGACGGTTTTAGCGAATGTGAATAAGAAAATGAGACAATTTGAGAAACTGTGAATGAAACAGTGAGACAGTTTGAGAAAAGTTTGAGAGGTTCAGTGAGAGAATGTGAATGAAAAAGTGAGACAGTTTGAGATACATGGAGAACTTTTGAGTGACAGATTAAGTGTCCACCTCTCAGCTGTGTTATAACACGACATGTGTTTGTTGTGATATTGAACCACTGTGTGTCTCCAGGTTACGTTTGCTTTATGCTTGAAGCCGTGACTCACAGTGTGTGTGTGTGTGTGTGTGTGTGTGTGTGTGTGTGTGTGTGTGTGTGTGTGTGTGTGTTAGTTACACAGCAGTGGGGCACTTGGGACAGGACAAGTGTTACCTTACCAGTTGGAATGGAGGAGCCGTGGACCTTGTCGGCCCATCCAGCAAAATATCGCAGCGTCTTTATTGTTCCCTGAAGGTCCACAAAGAAGGAGGAGAGGAAAGGCTTGCCGCTGTCCAAAGACTCCAGGGTCTGATGGAAGAAAGGAGAGATGGGGAGGAGGAGGAGGATGATGAAAAATCACACATGGGGATTAAAACCGAATCCCCCCACACTGCACTTAAGACTTATGCAAGCAAAAGCGCACACTTTATCCCTGCTCCTCGCAGGAAACGCGATACTTATATAGCCTGCGTCTGTGCCTCGGCTTTGTTATCTCTCTGTCAGGAAGCCGTGATTTCTTATCGGGCAGGGATTAATTTGATACAAAGCACAATTGAGAGCACATGGACCGTCACATTTTCTCCTCCGCAGCAATTCCCTCGGATACTCGCTCGTTGCTCGAGTCCATATAGGGCAAAGACTTGGAGGAGTGCAGGCTGAAAAGAGTACGTACGTCTCACCCAAGCTTTGAAGAACACATCATGTGATAGCCATGCCATGACACCATTTCTGGCTTTTTGAAATTCCGACTTCGCCGTGGTACGATCGTTAGCACCCAAAGGTCACGCGTCCCACCTTGCTGGTGCCACTGACCAGGCATTTCAGACGTTCGCGGAACAAATTGAAATTGTTGCGAAAACAACGAGCTTCGAAAGCCCCTGTCATGTCGCCTCAAACCCGGCGCGCCCGGCAGACAGGCTCTCATTAGACACTTGCTTATTGTTGTGAGGGTCTTTGTCTAATTCTGAACTCTGTCTGCTGAATTCAGGGTCCTGCTTTAACCCAGTTAGCACAGGCAGCCTGGTTACTGCTCTTACATCATAAGCTCCATAATATCCCATTATTATATTGTGGTATAAAAATAATAAAAGGAAGGTGTTTTATACTTATCACGAGTGCTTCTACAGCACAGTGAAATTATTTCTTCACGTATTCCAGCAGTTAGAAACCTCAGAGCACAGGGTCAGCCAGGATACAGCACCTCTTCTGCACTTAAGGTTAAGGGCCTTGCTCAAGGGCCCCAAAAGTGGCAGTTTGGCGATACCGAGGCTTGATCCCAACCACTAGTTTTTGCAAAATTTTAGACATTTTCAAAACTGCTTTTCATGGGGATTAACAGGAATAAACTGGGAATTTAGATAACTGCAGGTTATTGTGACATTGAACTTGAATGTAGTTAAAAAGAATGTGCATAAAACAACCAGATTTAATGCACTTTCAGTTGAAGTTGTTCTACCTACACATTTATCAATCACGTGCACACAGTACACTTACTGCAGGGCCACTGAGGCCACGCCCCCTACATGTACTGTACATTCCTCCATAATATTACAATTTCTAGAATCCAATTAAGTCAAAAGGTGTCATTTAAAAAAAATCTGTATTAGTTTGCATGCATGTCAGCGTTTTGGACCAAACAAAATGTTTATATTTATGTTTGTATATGGTACAGTTTATTTAAATTCTTCCAAATATTGAATTAATTTCCATAAATTCCTGTAAATTCGTAAAAATTTCCAACTTAGATTATTTCTAAAATTCTCCATATGAAGTTCCACACTTCCCCTATAACTATGCTGGAATAATTAAACTGCTACCTCTGTAAGATGTTAGTCATCTGATTGGAAGGTCATGAGTTTAAATCCCAGTACCACTTTAAATGCTACTATTAAACAATTGATGGAATGAATGTAAACGCTGACTGCACCCCAGATCTCCTCACCTCACCTACATCAGTACCTGACTTTCCTAACACCTCTGTGGTGGAATGAATCTCCACAAATCTCTATCAAATCCAATGGAACATCTTCCCAGAAGAGTGGAGGTGATTATAAGAGCAAATGGGGACTCAATGTGGAATAGGATGTTCAAAAAGCCATGCTCAAAAAGGTGTCCACAAACTTTAGTCCACATAACAAGTGTGTATTTGCGTTCACTACGGATACTTTGCACACTTACAGCGAGGTAGGCACGGTCACGCTCCACCAGATCCGCCAGCTTCGAAAGCAGCCTTCCTCGATCACACGAGTCCATCCTGCGCCATACCGATCCCAGAGAGAAAGCCAACCGAGCAGCCTGGACCGCTTTATCCACATCCGCCTAAAACAGAGAGAAAAAAATAACGATTATAAGAGAGAAAGGACAAGTAGGACCAGGGAGACTTTTTAACAGGGCTGTATAGCTTTATCCCATAAACAGGTGTATATGCACATCTGGGACGAATGAAATCCAATGAATCCGGGTGAACCTCAATAACTCAAGCATGTGTGTGCGGTGTGTGTTGTGTGCGTTTCTTCCCCTCACAAGTGCACCAGGCTAAACGTCAGCTTATTTTGGACCCTTGTTCACATACTGAGTGAAACCTGGCTTCTCATGTGCAGGAAAAACCTCACATGGAGATCATGTTCAACACAACTCAGCAGAGCCAAACCTTCATCTGGCACAGTTTAGAAGAGAAAAACTGACATCTATGCACGGTCTAATATTCCTACTTTACTAGTAAATTACTGATTCCCACCACCAGGCCTTCACACCAACAGAAGAGGAGAAAAAAGCATCGTCACTGCTTCCCAGTTCGTGATTCTTTGTGTTTCGTGTGAAACTTGAGAGTTCGGGTTAAAGAACTTGGTTTGCTTCACACAGACATTTCCTTCTGCTCCGTCAAAATGGGTTTGATCATTATGTTTTTCGTTCGGGTTTCATCTAGACTTCACTGTGGCTTTGGAAAACTTTTCGGGTCTGGTCAATGATTTAGAAAAACCACCAAAACAACAGGAGGATTCTGCAGGACTATGACCTGAAGTGTCTGGTGACAGACAGAAGGAACTCTGTCAGCTCGGTATGTCTTAATCGCTGCTTATCTCCGACTTTGAGATGCACTTATTCAACCCCCAACCCCAACCCCAACCCCCGCCCACACACACACACACACACACACACACACACACACACACACACACACACACACACACACACACACACACACACTTAGGGCCTCCTTAAAAAAAGTACTTTCTGAGCTTTCTGATCTTGGAGGAGACTTTAAAAAAGAAAGCATTTAAGGCAGCAGCTGTTAAAGAGGAACCCTAGTAAGAACTTGTGCCTGATCACATGGTTCACTTGGGAGATCTTTGGATGGTGGATAAAACATGCAGGATTGATGAGGACTGTCCAAATTATTTGATTAGACCTAAAGTTCCCAGCTTAAAAAAACCTTCAAATTTAGTTTTGTTGAAGAAACCGCAGAAAATTTATCAATCAAACCCTCCATATATATCTATCTATATATAGACAAAAATATGGAGACCTGACTTTTCCCAGGCATATGTAGTTCTTCCATGGACGTCTTTAGATGCAGTATCAGTAAATCTTCCATTCACCTGAACTATGAGACCCAAACCTGGTCCAGCATGACAATGATGATATGCTTTACATGGCTTGGAGTGGAAGATCTCCTGCTATACTGAACAATAAATGAACAATGGCCTCCTCATCTCACATGCATCACTCCCTGACTTTACTAACAGCTGAGCGAAATCTCAAGAAAATCTTATGAAACATCTTCCCTAAAGAGTGGAAGGTTATTATAACAGAAAGTGGGGACCAATACACTCATAATGCCTGAGAACATAGTTCAACCTCTCCGACCCCCTCAGCTCCACTGTACATCTGCCTTAAATGTTCCTTTGTATAAAAAGTGTATTAATTGAGGAAAACCTGTTATGAGTTTCTTTCCATACTTTTTTCTTGTGCTTAACCGTTACCTTGTCAGCTTCTTGTATGTCGCAGATCTTCTCGCCGGTGGAAGGGTTGTACGTTGAGAAGGTTTTCCCGCTCACCGAATCGTGCCATTCGTTATTGATAAAAATCTGCAGGGGAACAAAAACATGGAGAGAAAGAGAGAGAAAGTGAGAATAGGAGAATCCTTCACTTGAAGAAGACCCAAACCTAGACCAGCACGATAATGCTCCTGTGCACAAAGCCAGCTCCATGAAGATATGTTTTACAATGGGTTGAAGGGGAAGATCTCCTGCTGCAGAGCTATAAACCCTATTGAACAATGAACACTTGGATCGCTAGACCCCCAGGCCTCCTCACCTCGTCTATATCAGTGCCTGACTTTACCTACATTCTTAAACCTGAGTGAGAACAAATCTTCACAGAATCTAGTGGAGCATCTAGACAGAAGAGTGGAAGTTTTTATAAGAGCGAATAGGGATACTCAAAAAAAACACAAAAAAAACACACACCACATTCTATGGTCATGTGACCACAAACTTTTGCCCATATAGTATACAGGTTTTTTTTTTTAAACGTATTTTACTAATTTTAATTAAATTTCTTTTTACTAATTTCTTTAAATCTAATAAGGCAGACAGACATTATTTAGTGCATTATGCATTGAAAATTTTTTTAAAAAATTTAAAAGCATCAATTATAAATATTTGGTAATTTATATGGTTTAATAATTAAGTTATTTATGGACTTTTTTTTAGATTAAGATTTTTTACGATTTTCTTAAAAAACTTCAGAATTAACTGCAAAAACTACAAGAGATTTCTTTTTAGGTTAAAATTAAGTGTTAGATCAGATTTTAGTGTGATATTAATAAGTTAAATGCATGATTACGTCTACAGAAGGTCCTCATAAGGACAGTAAGATGTGTGAATGTGTGTGAAGGAAGAATCTCTGGGAATTTTCAGGGCTGTTTGCAGGATTTGTCTCTAGAGAGTGATGCAGCCACCGGACAGAGTAGCGGGGGAGCAGGAGGAAATAAATCCCCGTTACACACACACACACACACACACACACACACACACACACACACTTTTATGCACATACCACATACTGACACGCAGAGCACACACACACACACACACACACACACACACACACACACACACACACCCTCACTTTCTCAAACAGACACTCACTTTTACACATATACAGAACATATTCACACGGACACTCAAGTGCTCTCACATGCTGCAAACGCACCCAGACACACACACACACACACACACACACACACACACACACACACACACACACACAGAGAATTCACAGCATTGCTGTTCGTTTACAAGATCATAAAACACGTGCGGCACTCCGGCTCTGTGATGTGTTAAAGGAAGTGGTCCGTTAAACAACTGCCTCGGATACCAGATCCCGCATTTTTCAAGCTCGATAAAAGGTCAAACCAAAATATGTCTCTGTAGCACCGAGTGTTCAAAGTAACGTGGACAAACCGTGCCAGATGTGTCGGGTGTGATCCGATTCGATAGCGAGACAAATCGTTCGATCTGGGGATTTTGCGGCAGGTAAACGGATCACGCCGGAGCCTCGGCAGCCAATCAGGACGCTCCGATCGTGCGAATTGTGATTGCTTGGAAATTGTTCTCAGTTGCAGGCAGCTGCTTTGACGGATGAGGTGTTGTAAAAACACGTTCTGGCTCCGAGTCGCAAATATATACATTTACTCACACTCAGGCAGAGAAAGATCTTCGAGTTCAAACAAATCCCAGTGCCAAGTTCAAGTGTCCCGCTGCCTCGGGCTTTGCGAGCTCTTCGGCGTGTTTACCAGCGTAAACGTTCGGGCTTAAGTACAATTTAATTGGTTGTAAATCGTACGCAGTGTTTACGTTCTAGGACGTATAAAACGTTTGTTCGTTTGTAAGAGCTTTAAGGCTTTTTGAGGCCTTTTTGCCTTTTTTTTTCTCCCCAAAAACGTTGGCCTGAGTTCAGGGAAGAAACCTTGGGCATGAAGAACTCGCTTGCAGATGTTGTAAGTTTTCGGTATCAGCCTGTACCACTCTGCAATTCCCTTTTGATGAATCCGCATTAAACTCCCTCTTTGGATCGTTTGACAGCACGCAGATCCAACCTCTCTGTCTCTTTCGCTTTCGCCTCACATCCCCTTTAATCGTGTGCTCATTAAGAGCACTTCATAAAAGTGTCAGTGGCCTGGTTGTGAGTCAGAAAAAAACAGAAAAACCCTTTAGAGCACAGAAATTAGTTTTTAAATTTATAGGGGTCGCTCTTCTGGAACGCCCTAAATCAGGCTAGAAGGGGGAAGAATGCGGCGTGTAGCCCCACGCTAACGGCACCTCCGACCAGCACAGAGGGCCGAGCCGCCATCTAAATCAAGGCTAGAAAAGCGCAATCGTCGGAGGCCATTTGGCCCAGACTTCCCTGAGCTCAGGGGGCGCTCCCACTTTTGTCTCGTCCTATTGAGCGAGTTGATTAAGGGCGACAGGGCCGCACCGTAAATCAACACTCGAGGTTTCGCTAAACTGCACTTTTGCTTCGGCAAAAGAGAAAAGCCTTAGAGCGCAAGTGCAAAGGTGCAAAATTTCAGATCGATCAACGCTTTACTTTTCTTTGCAGTCGCTCCCAGAGACGTCAGAGAGGCGACACGGGAGATCAAAACACCATTCTCGGGGATGAATAGTGAAGACATTATTGGTAGTCTAAGATCTGCAACTTTTGTGTTTAGGCAGCAGAGCAACGAGAGAATGGAACGGGAAAAAATAGTTGAGATAAAATAATTGATTGCGAGACAGTTTTCTCATCATTTAGTATGCATGGCCAGATGTACAAGCAATGGGACAATGTTGGGTTGAAGGAGCTAGCTGGGCCTGATGGGAAAAGTGGACAGTGAGGACACTCTGGGTCTGTGTGCACATGTTACAGACCAGCTGCGAGCATTTAGAAAGCTCTCTTAAGACTGCCAATCTCTGGCTTCTGACAGTCCTTTATTGCAGCACTAACATGGTGATGAGCTGCACCTATTATAAACAGATTTTGGGAGTGGGAGCTAAAGCACGCGATGTGCGTAACACTCTGCTTCTACTTAACGCTGAGGTCCCGATCGAGCCTATTACTTCACACAGGATGAGGGAGTTCTTCTGGACCCTGGAGCAAGTGAGGAAGGAGAAAGTCGAGACCCTTGCAGCCGCAGCAACGCTGATACGCTCGTTCTCTCTCTCTCCAGGCTCGGCTGGACCGCGGGGGCAGACGATGCCAGAACTCACGATGTGGCCAGTACAACATCTGTTTGGCCCCCAGCACCTTCTCATTGCTCACACAGATGAGGAATATTTAATGGCAGTTATTTCTGGGCTTTTTTTTTTCAAAAACAAGTAAAAAAAATGAAATTTATATGAGCAACCGGCCAAAATTCCACAGGCAGTTGGATCCTAGCAGGGCACCTGCAGCTGTGGGCTCCGTCCACACAGGAAGTTTCATATCCTTTCCAATCAAGCAGCTTTCTCCTTCTGCTGCGTTTACTGGACACTTTTCAAGACATCGATAATTGTTAGCGTTACAGGCGAAGGAGCTGCATGAGGAATTTCAACATACGTGTTCGCACACTTTGCACTTCATTTTTCTTTCCCCCGTCTCACAAAACAGCACTTTCTCTCGCCTTTTCACTTTCACTTCATATCCCCCGCCACCGCCGCCAAGAATCCCCCCACTCAGTGGTGTGTGACATGGTGCAGCTTCATTTCGGAATAAAACCCAAAAGCTGTGCATAAGCTCAATCTACCAAAGGAGGAACCCAGGAACTCTGGAGCTTTAGGTGCATTTCCACTGAGGCTGATTTCAGGTCCTGGCTTTGGTTCCAGAAATGAACCAGGAACTATTGAATGGAAATTTACATACATCCTGCAAGTGTTTTTTTCTTTTAGTTTAATTTCTGTCACAAAAAAACATCTATATAATGAGAAGTATTTTTTTGCAATACTTCATTCATTTGATTGTTTATGGGAACGCACCATTTGGTACACAATTCCTCCTGCATCTGATAAATTCCTTCAATCCAATTCAAGTTTATTTCTGTAGCCCTTTGCACAATGGACATTGTCTTAAAGCGGCTTTAAAGAATGGAAGAATTATAGAAAAATGTTTATTATAAGTGAATTATGTGTATTTATCTCTGATGAACAGCCTGGTGTGAGTGTGGCAAGAAAAATCTCCCTTAGATGGTATGAGCCAGAAACCATGAGAACAACCAGACTCAAAAGGGGAACGAGAGAGGAACCCATCCTCATTTGGGTGACACTAAGAGTGTGAAACATTACAAACAATGTGACAATTCAGTGCATTATTCCGCAAAATAATATGATCTGCTTTAATGGATTAATCGGATCTCTAAAGTTTGAGGAAGAAGTAAAAAATTATGTTTGAAGAGTTGTGGCTAAACAATACGATGAGACAAGGACAAATCGATCTGTTGGGGGCATGTTTACCCGCAGAGAGAGTGAATAATAAAAAAAAAGGCCAAAGACAATAAAAGGGAGAAATCCAGAGAAGAAAAAGAAGAAGACCGAAGAGATTAAGCTAAAGGGAGAGATGAGAAAGAACCCAAGAGACCGATAGGGAGAGTCCTCACTGAGCTGCGTATAATAAATCAGCAGCCCCTGCGTGTACCCTCTACCTCGGACTCTGTTTGATGTGGATCTCGAGGAGAGATGGTGCGTTTTGAAGTGAAAAAGTCCAGAAGTGGGGGGGGTGCAGGATCTCGCAAGCCAGGGCCACTGACCCTCCCAGGCAGAGACAGCCATATATTACAGCTTGCTGGACAGCACCCAGAGCAGAGGAGCCCCAAACACCCCCAGCTGCTCTAGCTCAGCCACTGACGGATTGATGGAGCCTACCTCATTCACACAAGCTGTCCCCCAGATTAGTTTACAAAAGCTCAGACACTTAAACGCTCAAATGCCAACACGGAGGGCAAGAAATTATAGCGTGAATGCAGAAAAACTGCAGCATTTTATATGCCATTAATGTTGAGTAAAAGGAAAAATGTTTGATGGCGAACAACAAGTGTTTTTTATGCAAATCCTTCAAGTGTTTATCAGTTTGGAAAAATGGTCTTCCCAGCAATTTAATGTGTAATGACTTCAAGAGTGGTGTACTTTTACTCATCTACAAGACTCATTTTCTTCATCCAACCCTGGTATATAGAAACGCTCACTGAGCCAGAAACTGGCTGCTTCAACCAACCCAAATACGTTCGGTTTAATATTTAACCTGCATCTCGCTCCTCCGGTATGAATCGCTCGTCCACACGAGTGCTTTACAAACACTTTGGCATTGTAGACCTCCTTATCAGGGAGAAATCACCATGTAGATTATTAACTCTGAGGATGCTGGAGTGAAATATTCACACGCTGAAGTAGTTTAGTGTTTTCATACAAAGGTAAATTGTATATATATATATACAGAGGTCAGAGGCCTTACAGCTGTTTATTTTATTTATATGCATTCACATTTATGGCTTATGGGAGACACCCTTTTTTACAGCAATTTAAATTCACCACATTTATACAAGGCAAATGCAGGTTAAGGGCCTTGCTCAGGGGCCCAAATGCAGCAGCTTGACTGGGATTTGAACTAATGACGTTAATAACCACTGAGATATATTAAATATCATCTCCATCTCATCATCAAGATCAACTTGGGAGGTAAAATTAGCAGAACTTCCCCCTAGTCTCTCTCCCATGGACAAGTCCCAGAGCCTCAATCAATTACGCTAAATACGCAACCCCACGTACCTCCCCTTCCGTCTCTTTTTCCGCCTTTCTCGCCATGTGAGAGCAAACAGAGAAAAACAGAGAAAACATCAATAATTCCCCTTTAAGAATGGGGGGGGGGGGTGTCTAATTTATGGCTTCCTCTGAGCTGCTATCAGTGGGCCAGAACATAGACAGAGATCACCTTGTTCTCCCACACCCCATCTGCACATCCATCGCTCTCTCTATCTGCACCTCTAAGAGTGATAAATATATATATATATATAGATATATATATATATATATATATATATATATATATATATATATATATATATATATATATATATATATATATATTTACATACAGAAATGCAGAGACTCCTAAATCCTGATCTAGGCAGGCAATCATCCCAGGAAGGTGATAAATCAAAACTTTATATCTCATCATCTCCAGTCCACACGCAGGGCGGTGTCCAGACACGGAGTGGAAACTCTGACGGGTAACAAACACAAGCGGATGTCTTACCCAGTTCTCATAAGGTGAGCTCAGGTGAGCTTGTTCGAAATTTTTCCTGATTTTTGCAGGAGTCACGGGAGAAGATCAGGCTGTTACTCGTGGTATTGAGCTGAAACACCTCCTATATGACATTATTGGGGGGGGGGGGGGGGTGTTGGGGGGCCTGATGAACTGGGATTATAGAGTAAAAGATCTATGAAATCTACTTTATATAACTTAATTTAATTTCATTGCTTTTGTGTCTTTTATGGCACATTTACATTGAAAAAGATTTACCCTTTTTTGCCCCGACGGTTAATAAACTATTAAATGAAGCAAAAGAATTTAAGAGTACCTGGTACCTGATATTTTGTGGAATGTGAATATTTTCTCTTTCACCTGATCCCCCCGTACTAAACCATGCTGTATGTGTTGTGTACACATTTCTGAAGACTACACAGGCTTCAAAGGAGGCCTCACATACCGGTAGTGCTGATAGGGGAGTGATTTAGTAGATCTGGCAGAGGCAATGCAGCTGGTTAGATCTACGCACTGGCAGGAAAAAAAACAGGGGGTGGCAGGTTTTCAACAGTGCTAAGATCGAAAAATTATAATAAAAAGGAGGGATAAAAAAGAGGTAAAGCATAAGTTTAACTGACTGATATATCTACATATAAATGAATTAGGGAGCACAATTAGTAAACTGCTTTGTGGAAATGGGGTAAAAAAATCAAAACGAAACAGATACTAGGGGTAAAAAAAGGCTAATAACCGAAATATTGCTTGAAGGTGTATTTTCATGCCATTTCTGAATGTTAATCAATACCAGAAATCTACAGAAAAAGCCATAATACATAAAGAATACAAAATTGATAGTTTGAGCCTCTTTAAAAAACAAATTAATAAATAAAAATCACATAAATCACTAGGATCTGAGCAAAGACATGGATTGAACCTAAACCTGGATTAAATTCTGCTACAAATTGTTTTGTTCCCTTTAATTGTGACTTAACATCCTTTTTGAAATCCAGCAAATACCCAGACTATGCAACTATATGAAAAGAAGCAGTAACAGGCTTTAAAAGGTGCACGAGTAAAATTAGAAGCTATAAACCAGAACAGCTTCGCCATTACAAACGACACACGGTGGATCATTCAAATTCCTAAGGGTTCGTCCACTCAGACTCCAATCTCACACTCCCTTTGCTTCGGAATACACTCAGATTCCACGTAAGAAGGTGTGTACGTGTGAGGGTGAGTTTATGTGTGAGACGTTCGCAGAGATCCTGTAAAGCTCTGGTTATCTATTTATCTATCAATCACAAAGAGTGGACTTTGGTCCTGCTTTACTGTGTTTCATTACCTACTCGAGAGTACAGCGAGTAAAGTTCTTCACCTTAAAAATCAACGGCTACTTTCACAACGTTTCTCCTGAGCTTGTTGTATAAATTTGAATGTTTTACTACTTCAGAGCAAAAATCTGATTTATGTGGCTGGACCAAAAAAAAACAGCTAAGAGTTGCCTCATTTATTTATTTTTTGATTGTGTGTGGTTGAAACTGCAGGTTGCACATCCAGTGCTTTATGAGATCTGCACAAAGGCCTGCAAGATCTCTCATAACGCAACACTCTTTCCTCACACTCACTTTCAGCTTCCTATATATACAGGATGCACAGAATAGGTGCATAACCCCTCCTCAATCTACTCGTACAGTTGGGAGCTTGAAGAAAGCAGATAAGAGCAGATTTCTTTTAGATTCCAACAAAGGTGGAGGAGAACTACACACTCAGGGGCACTTTATAAAGAAATGAATATATTTAAAAAATGGACCAACAAGAAACATTAGTGAACATAAACAAGTCATCATGCACCAAGAGGTAGAAGAAATGACAGCATTTTTTTTTTGTTAAAGATCCAGGCTGGTTCCTCTCTAGGTTTCTTGTTCAAACCATCTCGAGGGGGGTGTCCCCTGCAACTGGCTTGCTCATTATGGATAATTAGAAGGATTTTATAACCTATTTAATGGCTGTAAATGCTGCTTAGGGACAAAAGTGCTATGCAATTTTTTTGTTTTAACGATTCGATGGGAAATAAAGTAAAAAAGTGGCAGTGCAAGTCTCTTGTACATGCGTGCACGCGCGCGCGCGCGCGCACCGGCGCACGTATTCTTAATATGAGAAATAACCAAGAAAAGAAGTAAAAACGTACAGAAAAAGTGCAAACATGTAAAATAATGCACTTACTATTGACAAGCAATTAAATCAGATCGAAATGAAATGACTAGGAAAGATAGAAAAAAAGAGCGAATCGTTCCCAAAGATTTCTCCAAAAATGGTCCGGTGCGTAAACTGCGCATGAAACACAAACCAACCCAAAGAAGAGAAGAGAAGAAACCGCGCTGCTCTCTAACCTCTTGTGTTTGGAGCGCTCTTACCCACCTTGGTGTACTTGATCTCCGGGTTGGGCACGGGTGAGGGCATCAGCTGCAGGGATGCCATAAGCGCCGCGGGATCCGCTTTTAGCCCGCCGGGGAGCTGAACTGCGCTGGAGGTCATGCTGTGGCCCGCGCGCTCAATTCCGATTCACCGACTTCACGCAGAATTCAGGACTTTGGACTCCTTCACGTGTTTATAAGCAGGTGTCGGCACTGGCTCCATTTTATATGGAGCCGACAATACAGGGGCCGTCCTTCCAATATCATTAAAATCCATCATTTACATAAAGCCAGTCTCCTTCTGTCCTGCAGATACCCACCCACTTCCAGTGATGGGCGAGTCAGATGTTTCTCCAAGACTCTTCAGTTAGTTTGCATTGCATTGCAAACTAACTCAGATAAAAAATATATCAATATTTCTACATGAATTATTAATAAAGATTGGAAGCCGGCTGTGTGTGTGTGTGTGTGTGTGTGTGTGTGTGTGTGTGTGTGTGTGTGTGCAGAATATAAGATTATATATATATATATATATATATATATATATATATATATATATATATATATATATATATATATATATATATATATATATATATATATATTATATTATATTATATAACACAAAATAAAACATTATTTTATTATGAAATGGACAAGTTTTTGGGGCTCAAGAAATTTTTTTAAGTTGATAAATATTTTATTATGCTTAAATATCTATGGAATAGAATCTAAATCTATGTTTTGTTATAAAGATAAAAATAAAACACTATCCAATTTCAATTTACACACATTTTTATGTACATATCTTTCATCGAATTGCTTTATTTTTAAGACTAAAACCTGGAAATATTCAATAATAAATTGGACAGGAGTGTGTGTTGAATTTGCGTTGCTTATAATCGAATTTTAAGAAGCAGGATTAAAACACACACACACACACACACACACACGTACAATAAAATAAGATAAACACAAATAATATTTCATAACAAACACTGATCTTATCTACTACATCTGTAATCTCTTGTAGGCTGATTATTAGTGTTTTGCCTAATTAACTGGTACACTGCTCATTTGCGTCCGTGTGTGTGTGTGTGTGTGTGTGTGCGTATTAACCACTGGGAGTTCTGTAGAACCTAAGAGCTTGGTTGCCATATCTGTTGTCTTTAAGCCTCTATCACACGTGAACGTGAAAAAAAAAATCCGTTTGCCTCACAACTCCAAAACACATCATACAGAGGGGGGGATAGAAAGAAAAGGAGAAAAAGAAAGAAAGAAAGAAAGAAAGATAAGCCATCAGGATGTTGTTCATCTCTCCACATCAAGCGATCACACCTTCCTCCTGTTTCTCCGTCCTGAGCTGATGGTCGCCACCCGCCGCGCCAATGCTTCTTTCAACCAATACACACACACACACACACACACACACACACACACACACACACACACACACACACACACACACACACACACAAAAATCTGCCTTTAACACCCTCAACATTCAGGTCTCAGGGATTAATCCACAAACACATTTACACCTCCAACAGCAACAGCATCTCCATCATCTAAAGCTCAAACATCAGCCAGGAAGACGTCCTACATGCCGTAAATAAATTAAAAAAAACAAATCATCGACTTCACACTTTCTCTCCAAAGTTAAACAATAAAGAAAGCAGTAAAAAAATATATAATAATCTGAGCAATAAACTGTTTTATTTCCTCTAATATATTTATAGCGCGTTCATACTTCTGTTAATTGGCAATAAAAACAGATCGTGATGCGGATTTTAGAATTCGGTTTTACATTTCTCTCTGTTCATACAGCAAAAAAACTAATACAGTAAATGATTTCAATATTATGACAAAATAGAATTATTTCAATTTGCTTTCACCAGTAAAACTGGAAAATAAAAAGAATTCATTTCACCACCTTGAGTCTAATGTAAGCCAATAAATGTTTATTTTTAATTTATTTTATTTTATTTAATCGCGAATGAATTTGTGCAAATGCTACAACATTAATCCGAAATGAATCAGATACTTAACAAAAAAATAATATAAGAAATATAATAAAATATATATAAAAAAAAATACCAATCCTGAATGTTAATCAATATCAAAAATATTCGGAAAGTCATAAGTAAAGGCTACAAAATTGGATAGGAATCACTAAATAAACACACACACACACACACACACACACACACACACACACACACACACACACACACAGACACGCGCGCGATAGGCTACTTGATCATACTTGTCATATCTGATTTTAGAGTGGATAACACTAATTTAAGATCATTACAGGATTAAATACCATGTCTTCATTTGTATCCAGCCCACTGGGTGCTTTTTCTCCATCAGTGCGCACACACACACACACACACACACACACACACACCGCCGCGTCGACACTGTGTGTATCTGCTTCACATCAAAGACAACACCTCAGGGAGAATAAGTGACAGTGAGAAGTGATTAATGATCTGAGTCTCACTCATCTCTTCATGTGCTCACTGGATCGACCCTTTGCTCCTCAAAGCTGGACAGACTCAAGAGCTTCATCTCCAGCAGCTTCACCAATTCATCAAACTGACCAACACCAAACAAAGTGTAATTAAAACACTACTGGCTGTAATGAATCTGAATCTCTACCACGTCTACCAGAAAGTTCTAACAGTACAATATATTGTTTGTCCAAGAATTAAAAACTGCATTGCCATTTGTGCTTGTATTGTGTTCAAAGAGCGCCCTCTGTTGGCAAAAAAACGAAGGTGCAAATGAATTTTGGTTGCTTGGTCCTACTGCGCTTGCGCAATCAGTATCGTAAGGAATTGTGCTAATTATACCAATTGAAGTCAAGAAAAGATTCTGAAGGAAGAGTGCAGTGAGAGTGTAGTGGAGGTGAAGAGAGTGTCTGATGATCGTGAAGCTGGAAGTTGAAGGGGTGATGATAAATGTCATTAGTGGTTATGCTCCACAAGTGGGTTGTTAGATGGAGGAGAAGGACAAATTCTGGAGTGAGTTAGATGTAGTGGTAGAAGGTGAACCTAGGAATGAACGATTGGTGATTGGGGCAGACTTTAATGGGCATGTAGGTGAAGGGAACAGAGGTGATGAGGAGGTGATGGTAGGTATGGTCTTCAGGAGAGGAATGTGGAAGGGTAGATGGTAGTGGATTTTGCTAGAGGGATGGAAATGGCAGTGGTGAACACATTTTAAGAAGAAGGAGGATCATAGGGTGACGGATAAGAGTGGAGGAAGGTGCACACAGGTGGATTATGTTCTATGTGGGAGATGCCACCATGACGGAGATTGGAGAATGTAAGGTGTTGGCAGGGGACAGTGTAGCTAGACAACATCGAGTGGTGGTCTGTAGGATGGTTTTGGAGGTGAAGAAGAAGAGGAGAGTGAGGACTGAAAGAAGAATAAGATGGTGGAAACTGAAGGAGAAAGACTGTAGTGTGAGATTCAGGGAAGAGGTCAGACAGGAGCTCGGTGGTGGTGAAGATTATACTATATAATAAATATATAAATATTATACTATATGTTATATAGTTTTATTTATAAATATACAGTGAGGAAAATAAGTATTTGAACACCCTGCTATTTTGCAAGTTCTCCCACTTAGAAATCATGGAGGGGTCTGAAATTGTCATCGTAGGTGCATGTCCACTGTGAGAGACATAATCTAAAAAATAAAAACCAGAAATCACAATGTATGATTTTTTAACTATTTATTTGTATGATACAGCTGCAAATAAGTATTTGAACACCTGAGAAAGTCAATGTTAATATTTGGTACAGGAGCCTTTGTTCGCAATTACAGAGGTCAAAAGTTTCCTGTAGTTTTTCTCCAGGTTTGCACACACTGCAGGAGGGATTGTGGCCCACTCCTCCACACAGATCTTCTCTAGATCAGTCAGGTTTCTGGCCTGTCACTGAGAAACACGGAGTTTGAGCTCCCTCTGAAGATTCTCTATTGGGTTCAGGTCTGGAGACTGGCTAGGTCACGCCAGAACCTTGATATGCTTCTTACAGAGCCACTCCTTGGTTATCCTGGCTGTGTGCTTCAGGTCATTGTCATGTAAGAAGACCCAGCCTCGACCCATCTTCAATGCTCTAACTGAGGGAAGGAGGTTGTTCCCCAAAATCTCGCAATACATGGCCCCGGTCATCCTCTCCTTAATACAGTGCAGTCGCCCTGTCCCATGTGCAGAAAAACACCCCCAAAGCATGATGCTACCACCCCCATGCTTCACAGTTGGGATGGTGTTCTTGGGATGGTACTCATCATTCTTCTTCCTCCAAACACGTTTAGTGGAATTATGACCCAAAAGTTCTATTTTGGTCTCATCTGACCACATGACTTTCTCCCATGACTCCTCTGGATCATCCAAATGGTCATTGGCAAACTTAAGACGTGCCTGGACATGTGCTGGTTTAAGCAGGAGAACCTTCTGTGCCATGCATGATTTCAAACCATGACGTCTTAGTGTATTACCAACAGTAACCTTGGAAACGGTGGTCCCAGCTCTTTTCAAGTCATTGACCAGCCCCTCCCGTGTAGTTCTGGGCTGATTTCTCACTTTCCTTAGGATCATTGAGACCCCACGAGGTGAGATCTTGCATGGAGCCCCAGTCCGAGGGAGATTGACAGTCATGTTTAGCTTCTTTCATTTTCGAATGATTGCTCCAACAGTGGACCTTTTTTCACCAAGCTGCTTGGCAATTTCCCCGTAGCCCCTTCCAGCTTTGTGGAGGTGTACAATTTTGTCTCTAGTGTCTTTGGACAGCTCTTTGGTCTTGGCCATGTTAGTAGTTGGATTTTTACTGATTGTATGGGGTGGACAGGTGTCTTTATGCAGCTAACGACCTCAAACAGGTGCATCTAATTTAGGATAATAAATGTAGTGGAGGTGGACATTTTAAAGGCAGACTAACAGGTCTTTGAGGGTCAGAATTCTAGCTGATAGACAGGTGTTCAAATACTTATTTGCAGCTGTATCATACAAATAAATAGTTAAAAAATCATATATTGTGATTTCTGGATTTTTTTTTAAGATTATGTCTCTCACAGTGGACATGCACCTACGATGACAATTTCAGACCCTCCATGATTTCTAAGTGGGAGAACTTGCAAAATAGCAGCGTGTTCAAATACTTATTTTCCTCACTGTATATATACAGAGAGGAAAATAAGTATTTGAACACCCTGCTATTTTGCAAGTTCTCCCACTTAGAAATCATGGTGGGGTCTGAAATTGTCATCGTAGGTGCATGTCCACTGTGAGAGACAATCTAAAAAAAAAAAAAACAGAAATCA
Source organism: Silurus aristotelis (assembly GCF_946808225.1). Classification (NCBI taxonomy): domain Eukaryota; kingdom Metazoa; phylum Chordata; class Actinopteri; order Siluriformes; family Siluridae; genus Silurus; species Silurus aristotelis. The sequence goes on along the minus strand of NC_139582.1, from coordinate 2,439,687 downwards.
CAGTGTATGATTTTTTAACTATTTATTTGTATGATACAGCTGCAAATAAGTATTTGAACACCTGAGAAAGTCAATGTTAATATTTGGTCCAGTAGCCTTTGTTTGCAATTACAGAGGTCAAACGTTTCCTGTAGTTTTTCACCAGGTTTGCACACACTGCAGGAGGGATTTTGGCTCACTCCTCCACACAGATCTTCTCTAGATCAGTCAGGTTTCTGGCCTGTCACTGAGAAACACGGAGTTTAAGCTCCCTCCAAAGATTCTCTATTGGGTTTAGGTCTGGAGACTGGCTAGGCCACACCAGAACCTTGATATGCTTCTTACAGAGCAACTCCTTGGTTATCCTGGCTGTGTGCTTCAGGTCATTGTCATGTTGGAAGACCCAGCCTCGACCCATCTTCAATGCTCTAACTGAGGGAAGGAGGTTGTTCCCCAAAATCTCGCAATACATGGCCCCGGTCATCCTCTCCTTAATACAGTGCAGTCGCCCTGTCCCATGTGCAGAAAAACACCCCCAAAACATGATGCTACCACCCCCATGCTTCACAGTAGGGATGGTGTTCTTGGGATGGTACTCATCATTCTTCCTTTCTCCAAACACGTTTAGTGGAATTATGACCCAAAAGTTCTATTTGGTCTCATCTGACCACATGACTTTCTCCCATGACTCCTCTGGATCATTCAAATGGTCATTGGCAAACTTTAGACGTGCCTGGACATGTGCTGGTTTAAGCAGGGGAACCTTCCGTGCCATGCATGATTTCAAACCATGACGTCTTAGTGTATTACCAACAGTAACCTTGGAAACGGTGGTCCCAGCTCTTTTCAGGTCATTGACCAGCTCCTCCCGTGTAGTTCTGGGCTGATTTCTCACTTTCCTTAGGATCATTGAGACCCCACGAGGTGAGTTCTTGCATGGAGCCCCAGTCCGAGGGAGATTGACAGTCATGTTTAGCTTCTTCCATTTTCTAATGATTGCTCCAACAGTGGACCTTTTTTCACCAAGCTGCTTGGCAATTTCCCCGTAGCCCTTTCCAGCCTTGTGGAGGTGTACAATTTTGTCTCTAATGTCTTTGGACAGCTCCCTGGTCTTGGCCATGTTAGTAGTTGGATTCTTACTGATTGTATGGGGTGGACAGGTGTCTTTATGCAGCTAACGACCTCAAACAGGTGCATCTAATTTAGGAATAAATGTAGTGGAGGTGGACATTTTAAAGGCAGACTAACAGGTCTTTGAGGGTCAGAATTCTAGCTGATAGACAGGTGTTCAAATACTTATTTGCAGCTGTATCATACAAATAAATAGTTAAAAAATCATATATTGTGATTTCTGGATTTTTTTTTAAGATTATGTCTCTCACAGTGGACATGCACCTACGATGACAATTTCAGACCCTCCATGATTTCTAAGTGGGAGAACTTGCAAAATAGCAGCGTGTTCAAATACTTATTTTCCTCACTGTATATATATATATATATATATATATATATATATATATATATATATATATATATATATATATATATATATATATATATATATATATATATATATATTATATTATATTACCACAAACAAATCTTTGGCTTTATTATGTAGTTTTAATTATGTTTATTTTGCTGTTTATTTTCTAATAATTAGTAAAAGACAAAAGATGTTAATATGATGAATCATCACTTAAATTGGTTAACTGGGCCAAGTTATGTTAACTGTGTGTGTGTGTGTGTGTGTGTGTGTGTGTGTGTGTGTGTGTGTGTGTGTGTGTGTGTGTGTTACTCTCCTGATCCGCATCTTATTAAGGTTTTAACTCACTGACAGCACACACACACACACACACACACACACTTGATCATCTAGGAGTGAACAGTGAACATGGAGCTGGACAGCCTGAGGAGTCTGAGAGAGAAACTCACACTTCGACATGCCATCATCAGGGAGTTTCTGGCAGAATTCCTCGGGACATTCGTGCTTATAGTGAGTAGAAATCTGATTCAAATCATGTGATCATTTTTTCAGTAACAGCAATATAACTGTAAAACTATGTATATGAATATGAATATTAATATGTACAAGTGTTTTAATTATAACTATATAAAGTAATAATCTGCAATAATATACATATTTGGGCATAATTGTTGCTCCTTGTGCCTTTTACAGCGTTATATAAAACATCGGCATAGAAATCAAATGATTTCAGCAGTAATTCTGATGATTTTGAAATTAATTGGTTCGTTATAAATGATTTATTTTATTTAGCAAAGTAATTCACAAAGAATCAGAAACATGGCTTTATCCTATTAATATCAATTATATTGTATTATATTATATTATATTATATTATATTATATTATATTATATCGTATCGTATCGTATCGTATCGTATCGTATCGTATCGTATCGTACTACATTACCATTATATCTCTATTTACAGCCTATTAATAAGGTTGTAAAAATTAACCTCTATTCCTGAGATGTTCATGGCTTGACCCAGGAAAGTGTCTGGTCTGGAATTACTAACCCATTAACTAAATGTGTCACTGAATATTTCACTTTACGCTGTTTATTAAGAGGGAATTGTTAATCGTTGGTCAGGATGCCAGGATGCTGGTTAATGAGCCAAAATCAAGCAACAGAACTGTGATGTTCTGATCAATCAAAGTTAAGATATGATATCAAGCGAGGACTATGATGGATCATTATTAAATATTCATATCACCTTACTGTGTGTCTTCCTTGAATGTCTGATTTATTTTTTATTTATTGTTAATTTTTTTTTTATAAGTATTGGGACCCCTGACTTTTCCTGCCGTATCTGATTCTTCTCCAAACTGTTACCACAAAGTTGAAGGCACACAATTTAACAGAATGTCTATGGACTTTTAAACTTGGAAACTGAAAACCTGTTCAATGACATTGCCCATGCCCACTATGAAGATCCTGAGTGTCCTGTTAGTGTCTTATCATTTACCAATAAGAACATTATAGAAGTGAACCGCTTTTGTTGCTACTTTGTTCTTGTGAGTCCAGACAAGCTGGATTCTTTAATCCATGACCATTTTATATGTTCTTCCTCAGCTTTTTGGCTGTGGCTCGGTGGCACAGGCTGTGCTGAGTAGAGGAACCGTGGGGGAACCTCTTACCATCCACATCGGCTTCACCACAGGAGTAATGCTGGCTGTCTATGTGTCAGGAGGTGTATCAGGTAACAGGCTTTACCTGTATAGCCTTCACTGAGAGAGAGAGAGAGAGAGAGAGAGAGAGAGAGAGAGAGAGAGAGAGAGAGAGAGAGAGAGAGAGAGAGAGAGAGAGAGAGAGAGATGGATGGATGGATGGATGGATAGATGGATGGATAAATGGATGGACAGACAGACAGACAGACAATAGATAGATAGATAGATAGATAGATAGATAGATAGATAGATAGATAGATAGATAGATAGATAGATAGATAGATAGATAGATAGATAGATAGATAGATAGATAGATAGATAGATAGATAGATAGAAGAATGGACGGACAGACAGACAGACAGACAGACAATAGATAGATAGATAGATAGATAGATAGATAGATAGATAGATAGATAGATAGATAGATAGATAGATAGATAGATAGAAGAATGGACGGACGGACGGACGGACGGACGGACGGACGGACGGACGGACGGACGGACGGACGGACGGACGGACGGACGGACGGACGGACGGACAGACAGACAGACAGACAGACAGACAGACAGACAGACAGACAGACAGACAGATAGATAGATAGATAGATAGATAGATAGATTATTTGCTAAAATTAGTAGCAAATCATTGATTTTCAAGGCACTATTCAATTATCATTAATCAGAAAAAAATCTTGATTATAATTCATTTAAAATAAAAAAATTTTACAAATAAAAATGGAAACATGGTGTGCTATATTACTCATCTTTTAAAAAACAAAGATTTTTACCCTAAATTACCCTGAATTCAAAACTGCTTGTATTGCTAGATGAGGTTTTGTTATATAAATCTTCGTTATAGCTTTCATATGATTTTGCCACACAAAAAGAGAAACGAAGCTCCCACACATTCTAAATCCCAATTTATCCGCCCTGTGTAACCCAGTTCGGTTTAGTCAGCATGACCGTGCACAAACTCATACATCACAGCTTCCAAAACACCATGAGAAATCATATTTAACGCTCGGTCTGATCTGTAATGGTTTTGCTTTGTCATGATCTTCAACTTACAAAGTTGAGTAGAAAGAGTACAACGCTTGTGGAAATATTTAGTTTAAATGTTAGTTCCTTCTAGAAGTTTTACTGATGCCCTCAGTATAGAAGTGCTGACATAAAAATGACTTAATGTAGGATTTCTGAGCATATTTCATTAATAGAGTCACCAAAACTTAAGAAGATACATTTTTCGGAGGTACTTTCAACAACATTTTGTGACATCAAATAAAAGACAAAAAATTGGCGCAATTAATTGGCCGGCTGATCATTTGGTCGCCCTCTAGTGGAGACTCATAATTGTGTCTTTTTATTTGGAGGGAAAAAAGAGAAAACAATGACTACTAGTGAATTACTTATTAATAAAAAAATAATAAATATGAAACCAAAGCCTGTCTATCTGACCTTGGTTCAATTAATCTGAGCTGGAGATGAGGAGAGCGAGAGTTGGCTCTCCTCATAGTACGTTGGAGTTTAATGGGGTCACTCCTACTCCATACAGACGCTAAGAAGACTTAGCAAGATTATGTCAGAGCCAATTCCCAGGATGCCATGTGTACAATACAAATTTATAGCGAGGACACATTTCCTAAGGTTTTGTATTGAGAAGATTGAGTCTGAGGAAAAATATCGATTGGATTATTCTTTTATAACCAGGACCTTCTGAAACTTTTCTGAAAGACCTTATGTAAGATTTTTTTTTCAAAAGCAGGAGAGTTGGTCAGTCAAAGAAGCAGAAATAGTTCAAGGAGTATAAGAAGAAAAAATATTCTCTCATTCCTCATTCTCAAAACCTATAAAGGGGATGGAGTGCTTGGTCCTTCGCCCTGTGTTTTCTGTTTTCTGTGATTGTTGTTGTATGTTGCACAAGGGATTAGGAGGAACGTTGTTTCATTTCACTGTGTAATGCGTCAGCTATATATATGGTTGAAATGACAATAAAAGCTACTTGAATTGACTTCTACACTCAAGTCAAGTCAAGTCAAATCAAGACTAACAATACATTTCCAAAAAGTTGTTCTCATTCTCTCTCCAAAAGTAGCATCATATTAAACCAGTGAGATATATAAGGCTAGATTAGGAATCGTGTGCATGGGAAGTTACCCGGTGAAATGGCTACTACTTGCCACAAGAGGCAGCGTTATATGTTCCACAACAATGCTTAGCTACTCGCAGAAGCGCCTGTCTATTAATCGGCCTAATTTGCAGAACGATCAGCCGATGTCGATTAATTTTAACAAATGCCAAAAAATTGGCACAACTTATCGGCCGGCCGATCATTTGGTCGCCCCTCTAGTGGAGACTCATCAAGTCTTGACTTGACTTGACTTGACTTGACTTGACTTGACTTGACTTGACTTGAGTGTAGAAGCTGTATATGTTGCATTTAGATATTTATTTCGTTAAAAAGTTTGTATCATAATGTAAAAGTGAAGTCCATCCATTCTACACAATTTACTAAAATGATGGATTCAAAAACATTATACTGGTATGGATATCTGTATTGATATAAACAATAGTAGTATTGAAAATACATGGTATTGGACCGAAAAGTAAATAAAGTAGTATATCAGCCATTATTATTGCACACAAACTGTCATCATGTTTAAATTAACATGCAGTTAATAAATACAAAATGTTGAGTATTCAAAGGTATTTAAGTGTATATTGACTTATACTTGTATTGTTTTTTTTCAGGAGGACATGTAAACCCAGCGGTATCTCTAGCCATGGCTGTCTTAGGCAGGCTTCCTATTATAAAGTTGCCAGTCTATGTGGCTGCCCAATTCATTGGTGCTTTTGCAGGCTCTTGTGCTGTGTTTGGACTGTACTATGGTGAGTAAATATTTAATAACAGGAATGATCTGGTCCCTAGAATGTTTTAAATATATTTCCAATCACATTTAGCTGTAAATCATATCAGAATCATTATTAGTGTAGGAATAAAGGTGGTTAAGGCATTGGACTTTAGATTATGGAAGGTTATGAGTTCAAAACCCAGCAACACCAAGCTGCCACTGCCGAGTCCTTGAACAAGGCTGTTAACCCTCAACTGCTCAATCATAAGTCGCTTTGAATAATGCCGTCTTCAAATGACGTTAATGTAAATACACTTTATAGAAAGGTTGTGGACACCTGACCAAAATATCCCATTCACCATTTAGTTCCCGTTTGCTGTTATAATAACTTCCAGTCTTCTGGGAAGATGTTCCACTAGATTTTGGAGTGTGCTTGTGGAGATTTCTGCTCATTCAGCTGTAAGGGTGTTAGTAAAGTAGGGTACTGATGTAGGTGAGGAGAGGTGTTAGCTCTATAGCAGGAAATGTTCCACTCCAACCCATGGAAAGCATATCTTCATGGAGCTGGCATCCTACTGCTAGCAGTCTGGGGAAATGATACTGAACACATACTGTATGGCTGAAAAAGTCAGGTGTTCCAATAATTTTGTTCATATATTGTAGATCAGGTTAGCATTGCAATGTAGGGTCTCCAGATTGGTAACTTGGTCAGAGTTAATCCTCAAATCCAGGTAGAAAATCCTGGAAAAAAAAACATTTCTGGCTAAGGGTCCATGAGACTGTCCATGAGACCTTCTCCAGTGTCTCCAGAAACCCTTTATTTAAAGCTAATAGCAAACACTTTACCTCTACAGATGCCTTCATGGACTACTCCAGTGGCGAGCTGCTGGTCATGGGTGAAAATGCCACCGCGAACATCTTCGCCACCTACCCGGGAAAGCATCTCTCTGGCTTCAACGGGTTTTTTGATCAGGTGATAAAACACATGGTTTGAGTTATAAAGAATTATATTCTTCCCCAAACTGTTTCCTCAATTTTCCAAGCACACAATTGTATACGATGGCTTTGGGTGCAGTACTGAGTGAAGGGAAAGAAACCCAAACCTGGATTTCAGACCCAAACCTGTTCCAGCATGACAATGTACAAAGCTCTGTGCACAAAGCCAGCTCCATGAGGCTGTATATGTTTTCAATTGGTTGGAGTGGAAGATCTTGTGCAGCCTGCTAAAGATCTCTGACTTCAAAACTACTAATCACCTTTGGGATGAATTGGGCAACAAATCTCTACAAAATCTAGTGGAACATCTCCCCAGAAGAGTGGAGCTTATTATAAAAGCTGTATGAGTGCTTACTTTTGAGGAGAGGTGGGATTTTTTTTTTTTTTTTTTTTTACCATTTCCTCTGTTTAATATTGCTCACAGTGTGAGATTGATAGCTAATTAGTGTCTGTGCTACATCACAACTTCATCACCATTACTGAAGCTTCACCTTAAACTGACCCATATGCAATAGGAGACCATTAACATTCAAGTTGGGCATCAATCCTCCTCTTCCCACCGGTCCCATGGGGTCCAGGTTAAAGTTAACTTTCCGGGTTTAACCTTTGTTAAAGCTAGACAAGACATTCATCATTGCTAAGTATGCATGTTAGGAGTTCCTACATCGAAATCTCTCAGCTTCATAATTCAAAGAGTGATTCATACTTACGTATTTATTTATCGGGTTTCAATCAATGGACATGTCAGATTAGAGAAATGGTATCTAATATAGTGTCTGTGAATCAGGATGGAAGTCTAGTGAATGTAGAAATGACGATTTTTTTTAGATCTAATTGGAAAAATCTTTATTGTAGATCTGGTTTGAAAATTCAACATTTCTGAAGTATAATCTGCAATAATACACAATAAACTCGAAGCCTTCCAAATATTCCAATCTAAAAAAATGTCACTCCTTCTCCATGTACACTATATGGACCAAAGTATTGGGACACCCAACATTTCCAACGACGTGGTTCTGGTTCTTTCCCCTGACTGTTGTAGGCACACAGTTGGATGTTTTTGTGAAAGAAGCTCAAACCTGAATGTCAGAAACCTGTTCCAGCATGACGACGCTCCTGTGCATAAAGCCAGGTCCATGAAGATGTGTACGGTTTACATGGGTTAGAGTAAAAGATCTTGATTGGCCTGCTATAGATCTTTGACCTCAAACCATATTGAACACCTTTTGGAATGAATGTGAGCACACATTCCCAGGCCTCATCACCTCTACAAAATCTAGTGGAACATCTTCCCAGCAAATGTGGAATGGGATGTTCAAAAAGATTTACATACCAATCTTATGGTCAGGTGTCCACAAAATATTCTCCATATGTTTTATCACCAGCCTTGTGGCTGAACGTGCCCAAAATCAAGTGGAACATCTAGTAGGACATCAGAGTGGAGGTATTTTTGTCTAAATGTGCAATGGAATGTTCTAAAAGCACATGAACATCATCTGGTCAGGCGTCCACACACTTTTGTGTATATAGTTTATCTCTCTCACACACACACACAGTTTAACGGTTACTGTTTCTGATGCAGGTGATCGCCACTGCCACTCTGGTGCTATGTATCCTGGCCATCGTGGACAAGAAAAACATAGGAGCCCCTAAAGGAATGGAGCCCCTGCTCATCGGATTCACCGTCCTTGGCATCGCAGTGGCAATGGGTTTCAACTGCGGCTATCCTGTTAACCCTGCCCGAGACCTGGGACCGCGCCTCTTTACCGCGGTGGCAGGTTGGGGGGTGGAGGTGTTCAGGTAGAGAAAATACACTTACGCTTGATCTCTGACCCTGACCCTGACCTCACCTAATTCCTTACGTCAGAGATGATACTCAGCTTCACTCTATCGCTATAACCGTAGCGCATTATTAACTTTTTGGAGAAACACAAGCTGGCTTATAAACAAATTAGCCAGCAAGACCATTTGGGTAAAACGTAAACTATTACTCAGGATAATGGTTAAGTGAGGAAAAAAAAATGACTCCAACTCTTAAATTTGGAGCGTGATAAGATTTTTAGGTGATAATTCCCTTTTTATGAATTGGATTATACAGTTTTATATATTTGGTTATAATTATATATATATATATATATATTAGTTCAGCCGAATTCATTCAATAACATTTAAGATGTCACATTTAAAACATATATTCGCTGACCACTCTATCAGAAACATTTAGACAATACTGAGAAAGGCCTATTTTTGCTGTTTAAACGGCCTCAATTTTTATTGAATGGATTCTACAAGATACTATACTATACTATACTATACTATACTATACTATACTATACTATACTATACTATAATATACTATACTATACTATACTATACTATACTATAATATACTATACTATACTATACTATACTATACTATACCATACTATACTATACTATACTATAATATACTATACTATACTATACTATACTATACTATACTATACTATACTATACTATACTATAATATACTATACTATACTATACTATACTATACTATACTATACTATAATATACTATACTATACTATACTATACTATACTATACTATACCATACTATACTATACTATACTATAATATACTATACTATACTATACTATACTATACTATACTATAATATACTATACTATACTATACTATACTATACTATACCATACTATACTATACTATACTATAATATACTATACTATACTATACTATACTATACTATACTATACTATACTATACTATACTATAATATACTATACTATACTATACTATACTATACTATACCATACTATACTATACTATACTATAATATACTATACTATACTATACTATACTATACTATACTATACTATAATATACTATACTATACTATACTATACTATACTATACTATACTATACTATAATATACTATACTATACTATACTATACTATACTATACTATACTATACTATACCATACTATACTATACTATACTATAATATACTATACTATACTATACTATACTATACTATACTATAATATACTATACTATACTATACTATACTATACTATACTATACCATACTATACTATACTATACTATAATATACTATACTATACTATACTATACTATACTATACCATACTATAATATACTATACTATACTATACTATACTATACTATACTATACTATACCATACTATACTATACTATACTATAATATACTATACTATACTATACTATACTATACTATACTATACTATACTATAATATACTATACTATACTATACTATACTATACTATACTATACTATACCATACTATACTATACTATACTATACTATACTATACTATACCATACCATACTATACTATACTATACTATACTATACTATACTATACTATACTATACCATACTATACTATACTATACTATACTATAAATGTTACACAAGAGTCGCACTAAAACGAGTATAAATGATGTTGAAGACTATGAGAATGTTGGTGAAACGACTAATGCGGCCAGCAGAGGGCGCTCTCAACAGAATTCACCATATTCTTTACCAGGATTCTTAACATTATACAATATGTGGACACCTGATCATAAATTCCGTATGGAAATTTTGAACATCCAGTTCCACATTTACCTCCACTCTTCTGGGGAGATGTTCCTCTAGAACAGGGGTCGCAAACCTTTTTTCGCCGAAGAGCCAGATTTTTTTTGGGCGAATGCATTTTTTAAAACAAGAGCCATTGAAAATATATATATATATATATATATATATATATATATATATATATATATATATATATATATATATATATTACTACTATAAAAACACGTTTTCAACAACAATAGCTTAATTTATGTCCATGTATAACTCAAAAATAAACAAAAATGAAGCATCACGTTGAGGAAGTGCATGAAGTTTGGGTAATACATGTTTTAAATAGCAATTGGGAAAAATTTTACTATTATTAAAAAAAAATAACATTTCAATGACAATTTTATTTAGGCCCCAAAACAATAAAAAAAAAATAAATAAAACATGCAGCAACACAAGTTAAGTGCGTGTGAAGATCAAAGAGCAGCGTTTAAACTGGGGCCTTCAAACAAACATTTCCATCTCTTTTATACAACTTACAGGCTTTTATTTAAACCTAAATAAAATAAAAACTTCATTACACATCCGTCACAGAAAAAGCTCATTTCCCGCTATTCAGGATTCTCACAATTAGTGCGACTTCTGGCTTTGCGTCGTTTTGCTAATAGCTTTGTAGT